>NC_060181.1:88385375-88715375 GCF_021184085.1 Oncorhynchus gorbuscha | reverse complement strand
CTCCGGGATTGAAAGGCCATAGAGTAAGTATAACCCCATTCAATATATATATATTTTTGCCTATTTAGAGCTTTGAGCTAACGCTGTAATTAAAAACACTATACAAATGAAATGTATTATTATTATTATTATTATTATTGTTATTATTAATGGAGAAATACACATTCCATCTTTCAGGGTCACTCAGGTCCAATGGGTTTAAGAGGAGAAACTGGAAGTGTCGGATCCAAGGTAGACAATCTACATATTATGTTATAACTAACTGGTTTTATAACTGACAGTGATATTCATATAGATATTATGTTATAACTAACTGGTTTTATAACTGACAGTGATATTCATATAGATATTATGTTATAACTAACTGGTTTTATAACTGACAGTGATATTCATATAGATATTATGTTATAACTAACTGGTTTTATAACTGATAGTGGTAGACAATCTACATATTATGTTATAACTAACTGGTTTTATGACTGACAGTGATATTCATATAGATATTATGTTATAACTAACTGGTTTTATAACTGACAGTGATATTCATATAGATATTATGTTATAACTAACTGGTTTTATAACTGATAGTGGTAGACAATCTACATATTATGTTATAACTAACTGGTTTTATGACTGACAGTGATATTCATATAGATATTATGTTATAACTAACTGGTTTTATAACTGACAGTGATATTCATATATATATTATGTTATAACTGACTGGTTTTATAACTGACAGTGATATTCATATAGATATTATGTTATAACTAACTGGTTTCATGATTCATGTAGACCCCATAGTTATTTCTAGTCATGATACATCAGTTTCATTCAGATAACAGATAATATATGATACGTATAACTATACATTCCTGTAGATCAGGGTGTCCAACTGATTCCACAGAAGGGTTGAGTGTCTCCTGGTTTATTGTTTTCTTCTTTAAATGAAGACCTTCACAACACATGATGTATGTTCCCTCAGGTCTCTACTCTACTACCACATATCTACAACTCAACATCCATACGTGTGTGTGTGTGTTATCATTGTGTCTGTGTCTTAATTAATCAATCAAGTAGAAGGGTGGAGCGAAGAACTGTAGAATCTCATCCCTGTGCGTAATGAGTTTGGGCACGTGCTGTAGAGTGTTGCTAAGCATGTATTAATCAATGCAATGTTTCTGTCATCGATCTCTTAGGGTGCATTAGGCCCCACTGGTCCGATTGGCACACCTGGCCCTATGGTAAGTGGAACATATTTTAAATATACAGTATTGTGTACTAACCACTTGTGCTGTCTCTGACAAAATGCAAATCATGGCAAAGAACACTAAGATAAATAGAGTGACTGTAATGTTGATATCAATTTAAAGCAAAGACCACTGACATAAATAGAGCAACTGTTATGTTGATAGCAATTTGCTATTTGATCATTAGAAGATTTCTCAACTTCTGCACCAATCAAAAAGATAAGATAGGTGAAAGCAAAATGGTGGATGCATACCTGGTGTTGGCTTTGACCAGTCCAGATCCTTCACAGTCTAACCTGGTGTTGGCTTTGACCAGTCCAGATCCTTCACAGTCTAACCTGGTGTTGGCTTTGACCAGTCCAGATCCTTCACAGTCTAACCTGGTGTTGGCTTTGACCAGTCCAGATCCTTCACAGTCTAACCTGGTGTTGGCTTTGACCAGTCCAGATCCTTCACAGTCTAACCTGGTGTTGGCTTTGACCAGTCCAGATCCTTCACAGTCTAACCTGGTGTTGGCTTTGACCAGTCCAGATCCTTCACAGTCTAACCTGGTGTTGGCTTTGACCAGTCCAGATCCTTCACAGTCTAACCTGGTGTTGGCTTTGACCAGTCCAGATCCTTCACAGTCTAACCTGGTGTTGGCTTTGACCAGTACAGATCCTTCACAGTCTAACCTGGTGTTGGCTTTGACCAGTCCAGATCCTTCACAGTCTAACCTGGTGTTGGCTTTGACCAGTACAGATCCTTCACAGTCTAACCTGGTGTTGGCTTTGACCAGTCCAGATCCTTCACAGTCTAACCTGGTGTTGGCTTTGACCAGTACAGATCCTTCACAGTCTAACCTGGTGTTGGCTTTGACCAGTCCAGATCCTTCACAGTCTAACCTGGTGTTGGCTTTGACCAGTCCAGATCCTTCACAGTCTAACCTGGTGTTGGCTTTGACCAGTCCAGATCCTTCACAGTCTAACCTGGTGTTGGCTTTGACCAGTACAGATCCTTCACAGTCTAACCTGGTGTTGGCTTTGACCAGTACAGATCCTTCACAGTCTAACCTGGTGTTGGCTTTGACCAGTCCAGATCCTTCACAGTCTAACCTGGTGTTGGCTTTGACCAGTACAGATCCTTCACAGTCTAACCTGGTGTTGGCTTTGACCAGTCCAGATCCTTCACAGTCTAACCTGGTGTTGGCTTTGACCAGTACAGATCCTTCACAGTCTAACCTGGTGTTGGCTTTGACCAGTCCAGATCCTTCACAGTCTAACCTGGTGTTGGCTTTGACCAGTACAGATCCTTCACAGTCTAACCTGGTGTTGGCTTTGACCAGTACAGATCCTTCACAGTCTAACCTGGTGTTGGCTTTGACCAGTACAGATCCTTCACAGTCTAACCTGGTGTTGGCTTTGACCAGTACAGATCCTTCACAGTCTAACCTGGTGTTGGCTTTGACCAGTACAGATCCTTCACAGTCTAACCTGGTGTTGGCTTTGACCAGTACAGATCCTTCACAGTCTAACCTGGTGTTGGCTTTGACCAGTACAGATCCTTCACAGTCTAACCTGGTGTTGGCTTTGACCAGTCCAGATCCTTCACAGTCTAACCTGGTGTTGGCTTTGACCAGTACAGATCCTTCACAGTCTAACCTAGTGTTGGCTTTGACCAGTACAGATCCTTCACAGTCTAACCTGGTGTTGGCTTTGACCAGTACAGATCCTTCACAGTCTAACCTGGTGTTGGCTTTGACCAGTACAGATCCTTCACAGTCTAACCCGGTGTTGGCTTTGACCAGTACAGATCCTTCACAGTCTAACCCGGTGTTGGCTTTGACCAGTCCAGATCCTTCACAGTCTAACCTGGTGTTGGCTTTGACTAGTACAGATCCTTCACAGTCTAACCCGGTGTTGGCTTTGACCAGTACAGGTCCTTCACAGTCTAACCCGGTGTTGGCTTTGACCAGTACAGATCCTTCACAGTCTAACCCGGTGTTGGCTTTGACCAGTACAGATCCTTCACAGTCTAACCTGGTGTTGGCTTTGACCAGTACAGATCCTTCACAGTCTAATGCAGGTCTAAAATGAACAATGCAATATGCATAACTAACAGGCATAGTTTAATTAATAAATTATGAAAATAAAACAAATAAAACAAATGTTTCAAATTATTCTTTTCTTTTCGTAGAAGCCTATTTAATTCATAAGACATGAAGCCTAATGGTGTTGCTTCATGGTTGCTTAGGAGCAGCAGTTGGACCTATTTGCAGGACTGTAGAAAGGCCTCGTCCTCGTGCGTCAACTCACGGCCAATTCAAACTTGTACTCGAATGGTCACTTTTTTCTTACATTTATATGTTTATTGTTCTGCCACTGTAAAAGCAATCATGACTTATGGCTTTTTAGGGCCCTAGAGGCATGCCTGGGGAGAGAGGCCGCTTAGGAGCTAATGGAATACCGGTAAGAATGAGAACACTTTTAATAAAGTGCATTATTCCACACAGCCAATAATAGCATTCTCAGATGTATTGCTGCTTTTTACATACAGTACACAATTAACGGTATACAATTGATACCTCCACATAACAAGCTTTTATTCACCTAGAGTGCTCAATTATTATTTCAAATATATTTTTTTTGTGGCCATGTACAGTCTTTGCCAAACGTACACATTACACATTTCTATTTGAATCCAATCAACTGTTGTTGTTTTTTACGGTAGGGTATGAAAGGTCCTCCTGGGAACATTGGCAAACCAGGTCCGATGGTAAGACATATCTCATGACATATCTCATTATCAACTGTTTATGAAATTCATAGAATAACTCAACACACTGGAGTTGCTACTAGCATATTACTCAACACACTGGAGTTGCTACTAGCATATTACTCAACACACTGGAGTTGCTACTATCATATTACTCAACACACTGGAGTTGCTACTATCATATTACTCAACACACTGGAGTTGCTACTAGCATATTACTCAACACACTGGAGTTGCTACTATCATATTACTCAACACACTGGAGTTGCTACTATCATATCACTCAACACACTGGAGTTGCTACTATCATATTACTCAACACACTGGAGTTGCTACTATCATATTACTCAACACACTGGAGTTGCTACTAGCATATTACTCAACACACTGGAGTTGCTACTAGCATATTACTCAACACACTGGAGTTGCTACTATCATATTACTCAACACACTGGAGTTGCTACTAGCATATTACTCAACACACTGGAGTTGCTACTAGCATATTACTCAACACACTGGAGTTGCTACTAGCATATTACTCAACACACTGGAGTTGCTACTAGCATATTACTCAACACACTGGAGTTGCTACTAGCATATTACTCAACACACTGGAGTTGCTACTATCATATTACTCAACACACTGGAGTTGCTACTAGCATATTACTCAACACACTGGAGTTGCTACTATCATATTACTCAACACACTGGAGTTGCTACTAGCATATTACTCAACACACTGGAGTTGCTACTAGCATATTACTCAACACACTGGAGTTGCTACTATCATATTACTCAACACACTGGAGTTGCTACTAGCATATTACTCAACACACTGGAGTTGCTACTATCATATTACTCAACACACTGGAGTTGCTACTAGCATATTACTCAACACACTGGAGTTGCTACTATCATATCACTCAACACACTGGAGTTGCTACTAGCATATTACTCAACACACTGGAGTTGCTACTATCATATTACCCAACACACTGGAGTTGCTACTAGCATATTACTCAACACACTGGAGTTGCTACTATCATATTACTCAACACACTGGAATTGCTACTATCATATTACTCAACACACTGGAGTTGCTACTAGCATATTACTCAACACACTGGAGTTGCTACTATCATATCACTCAACACACTGGAGTTGCTACTAGCATATTACTCAACACACTGGAGTTGCTACTATCATATTACTCAACACACTGGAGTTGCTACTAGCATATTACTCAACACACTGGAGTTGCTACTATCATATTACTCAACACACTGGAGTTGCTACTATCATATTACTCAACACACTGGAGTTGCTACTAGCATATTACTCAACACACTGGAGTTGCTACTAGCATATTACTCAACACACTGGAGTTGCTACTATCATATTACTCAACACACTGGAGTTGCTACTATCATATTACTCAACACACTGGAGTTGCTACTAGCATATTACTCAACACACTGGAGTTGCTACTATCATATTACTCAACACACTGGAGTTGCTACTATCATATTACTCAACACACTGGAGTTGCTACTAGCATATTACTCAACACACTGGAGTTGCTACTATCATATTACTCAACACACTGGAGTTGCTACTAGCATATTACTCAACACACTGGAGTTGCTACTATCATATTACTCAACACACTATTACTACTATCAACTCAACACACTGGAGTTGCTACTATCATATTACTCAACACACTGGAGTTGCTACTATCATATTACTCAACACACTGGAGTTGCTACTATCATATTACTAAACACACTAGAGTTGCTACTATCATATTACTCAACACACTGGAGTTGCTACTAGCATATTAAAGCTTTTCAGCGATGAATAAATGCACTTTTCTGGTTTTATGCTTGCAGGGTCCATTAGGTATCAATGGTCCCCCAGGATATCCAGGAATTCCAGGAATGAAGGCAAGTAGACTGTCAAGTAGAACACTAAGTATTTAATCCATATTCAAATCTATACGATACGAATTGAGACTTCAGAGGTTGTATATGTAATGTTGTATACATCATGTTATATGTAACCTAGCAACAGATATTGCTAGCTAATACGTTTATGCAGGGCTATGTAGATAAAATGGACTCATTGAGGATTTCTGTTTCCCTTTTCCAGGGCCAACCGGGTGCCACAGGAGTGAGGGGCCCCGAGGGGCAACAGGGCCAGAGGGGTGAGACAGGACACCAAGGCAGGGCAGGGGCAATTGGCCTACAAGTACGGCTCTTATTTCTAACACCTACTCTATTTATTGAAGGTTCAATGCAGCCATCTTGATCTCAATAACAAGTCATTTCTGGGTAACAATTAAATACTGTACTCTAATTGTTTTCACTTAATATTGTCAAAAAGAAACAAAAATAGCTTCTTAGCAATGAGTACTTTCTCAATTTTGCTAAGACTGGCTCGGAGTGGTCTGAGCAGGGAGGGGAAAACTGAAAACTAGTTGTTATTGGCAGAGAGGTTTGGAACTCTCTTTCTTATTGGTCTATTTCTTAATTTGTCGCCTGGTGATGTCACGAGACCAAAACTCCATCTCATCAAAACAGGCTGACATTTGCGGAGGGTCTTTTCAAACAGCTATTACGCTAAAAGGGCATTGTCACAATTTCCACACATTCACAGTATAATCCCAACCTCATAGTGTGGTAATATATATATATATATACACACACACACACACACACACACACACACACACACACACACACACACACACACACACACACACACACACACACACACACACACACACACACACACACACACACACACACACACACACACACACACACACACACACACACACACACACACACAGGGAATCACGTTTTTGACTGCACTGGGCCTTTAACATTCTCATATGCACAATGGATTTTGGCAATGCACTTAAGATTTTATTAACATGACAAATTTGCTATTTCTAGGGTCCTTCAGGAACTGACGGTGGCCCAGGTACTAAGGGTCCAGTGGTATGTATATTATCATTAATCTAGTACTCCTAATTACCAAGAAAATAATTTGAAGTTAAACAACTTTAAGTGTAATTTCACATAGTATACCTAGAGTATTTAAAGATATATATGATCAAGATTGGTGTGTATTTAAAGATGCTCCTGTTGTTTTGTAGGGTACCATGGGTGTGCAGGGTCCCGGGGGTCACCTCGGACCCCACGGTCCACCCGGACCTCAGGGAAGCACTGGACAGCCTGGGATCAAAGGTCAACTGGTAATGTGGCCTCTTTTTACTTTGGATAAAAGTTTTTTTTTCTACTCTTGCGAGGTCCAGACATTCATGTTCCTTAAACATGTATAAATACACTATCAATGTTATGACATGCATGCTCTAGACATAAACATCGCTCTGTGTTACTTTGGCCTTTACCAAAGCACAGAGGAAATGGCCCAGAGCGCCTTCTAAGCAATGTACTTTTACTGCAAAATAGTTGTTTTGACTGTTTGACAAGGGAATGGGGATTTTGTTTTTCATTTTTATGATGCATTATAATATATATAATAAAATGTGACTTGTGATATACTGATGCATCTCACGTCTTTGTTTCAGGGAGATGTTGGTGTTCCTGGGTACAAAGGAGAGGGCGGACCCAAAGGAGAACCTGTAAGCCCAAATAATGTGACCTTTTCACAGATTACTTTATATACAGTGATTGTAATATATTACAATACTTGGTTGTCTAAATGTACATTATTCCACATTGGATGAAAGAGAGACACTGTCATACCTGGTACAGACTGTATTAAGAAGGTTGAATGTCAAGTTTATTGAGATAAAGTTAAACACATTTTGAATAAAGTTTGTTTTGATTCCTAGGGTCCCCCTGGTTCCCAAGGAGTGATTGGGCCCCAGGGTGAGGAGGGAAAAAGAGGAAATCGTGGTGACTCTGGTTCATTAGGACCACTGGGTCCTGTTGGTGAGAGGGTGAGTCTACCGTTGGCCTCTCTACTACTGAACACCTCTAGATTGTAAGGATTTAGGTCAGTGACTGTAAATTCAGACTTCTCAGGATTAATTTCAGCCCTCCATTCTCATTTACCTCAGTTCATTCACCATGAATATGTCCTCAACCCTGTGCAGACAAATGTATATTGTTTCATAGATTGTAATCTTGGTACCTGTATATTCTATGTGTCTTCATTTCATATATTGATGGGCATGTGTATTACAGGGGTCACCTGGTAACCGAGGTTTTCCCGGTGCTGATGGATTACCTGGACCGAAGGTACAGACAGATGATCAGAGATCTATTACAGCTAAACCATGTGGTCATTAGTCCGGATTCTAAGGACTGGAGCCCCAAGCCCAAACCTAACTCACTATACTGTTTCTCCTGAAGGGTGCACAAGGAGATCGTGGACCATCTGGCATATCTGGGCCTAAAGGTTCAGGAGGCGATCCAGGGCGCACTGGCGAACCAGGTCTCCCAGGCGCAAGGGTAATGTGAAGACATCATCTAGCTTTCCAAGTTTCCCTCGTTAACTTATATCCCATATTTATATCAACAACAAAAAAACCTGATGCTGATGGGAATCTGTCTTGGTGTACCACATATTGTGGATCTTTGTTTCTGAAGCTCATAACCTTGTCTGTTGTTTTATAGGGTCTGACTGGTACCCCAGGAGTCCAGGGAGCGGAGGGCAAGCCAGGACCACTGGTAAGGTTGACCATAGGTGGAAAAAAAGACTCTTTACACACATCCAAGTTAATACAACTTTTTTTTAAACTGCAGAGAAGAAGCTAATGCACTCAGCGATTGCCACAGCTCCAACAAGTGTTCTTAAATCAATTATTTCACTGATATACCAACAAGCTTAGAGCGACAGGGTCTATTTTTCAGACAATCAGTGAGTGGACAATACCTCTTTTCGAGGTTTGACCATTGGCGTCAGATGTCGTAACACTGAATGAACAGCCAGAGGTAAGTGTTGTGCTTGTGTCCTCTGTCTGAAGGGCCCAGCAGGAGAAGATGGCCGCCCAGGACCAGCAGGATCTATTGGAACCAGAGGTCCTGCAGGAACCATGGGAACTCCTGGACCAAAGGGCTTTAACGTAAGGAACTTTAAAAGTTCTAATCTTCTTGCTATCAAACTTGTCCTATCTCCTCATGTTCTCTTGAATCAAATCATTAAATAAAGGTGAAATAAAAAAATAAAAATGAGCCCTTGTCTTTTCAACCCAAAGGGAGATCCAGGGAAGACAGGTGAACAAGGATCTCCAGGAGTGGCAGGACAAAGAGTGAGCGCTAAATTACATCTGTCTTTGTACGTGTTTTCAGAAACAATTGTGTTTATGAGGACGATCACTAATGATGACTTCCTTTCTAGGGTCCTCCTGGGAAAGATGGGGAGGTTGGCCCTGCAGGTCCCGCTGGACCTCTGGTAAGTCACCTGTTTGTCTCTGATTATCATGACTCCTATCTAGTAGCATTCTGGTATAGACATTACCAATCTCATTTCAAAGTATGCTGTATCACAATATACTCATCTTGATTAACGATTGAGTGAAAATGTTCTGTAAACTGTTTGTCTGAAGGGTGTGGCTGGTGACAGAGGAGAACAGGGACCTCCCGGTGTGAACGGCTTCCAGGTGAGTTATCATACATTTTTTTACCAATGGCATTAAGAACGGTGAACAAGATAGCATTGGCTGATTACTGAAAGTGTCAGCAAAGCTTGTCACATATGGGATTGAACCAACTGCGCACTGTTGTTGTCATCTGAAGTGTATATGCTGTTGTGTTTCAGGGATTACCTGGACCACCAGGCCCCCCTGGAGAGTCAGGAAAACCAGGTGATCTGGTGAGTTTGATGAATGATATTATATCATATACAGTATATGGCATTTACCAGACTCTTTCAAAAAAAATCCAAAGCACTCATGCATGCATACATTCTATGCATAGTTGACCCCAGGGGGAATCGAAACCACAATCCTGACGTTGCAAAGCTCCATGCTCTAGCAACTGAGCACTTGCACAGTCTGAGTTAGCTGAAGTATATCTCTAATAAGATAAATAGACCCTCTGTTTTATGGGATGCAATCCTCATTGTATGATATCATGACGTTATAGATTGACTTTATTTGTCTTGTTTAGGGTATCCCCGGAGAAGGAGGTGCTGTGGGTCAAATTGGACCAAGGGTACGTTTACCATCTTACTAATAGAAATATATATTGGAATATATTGAACATACTGTATATACCATGTATTATTGCACCAGACACACATATACATTGTATGTTGTGTGACTGACACCTGTTCTGTGTTTAAACAGGGAGAACGTGGAATCCCAGGAGAGAGAGGAGAACTCGGACCTCACGGTTTAGCTGGACCCAAAGGAATCCCCGGAGCACCAGGACCCGATGGACCAAAGGTATTTTTTGTCTATGCATAGAGATGTCATGTGGAACCTCAACGGAGGATTATGTGAATGGGATCTTTGAAGCCGCAAATATGAGACTGATCCCATTGTTTTTTTCCCCAAAGGGTAGTCCTGGACCTCACGGTGGAATTGGTGACCTAGGACCTCCTGGTCTTCAGGGGATGCCTGGTGAGAGAGGGATCTCTGGTCCTCCTGGGCCTAAAGGTGACAGAGTAAGTATTCACACACTGCTTGCTTATCTCCTTATCTTACAGTATCCTGTCTAGGGAGACGGTGTATTCATCTCCTTATCTTATAATATCCTGTCTAGGGAGACAGTGTATCCTTGTTTCTGTCTACTGAATGTGTATGATTGTTTTCTACTGTGATTTGTGTGGACCCTTGGAAGAGTACAGTAGATGTTGGTAGTTAAAGCAAGTAAATCATTATAATAACATGAGAATAGTATTATCCATCTGATTCTGATATGTGACATTCTCATTGTAGGGAACAAGTGGAGAGAAGGGATCGGAAGGTACACCTGGAAACGATGGCGCAAGAGTAAGTCAAATTTACACGTGCATTTTATCTTTCGCTTTAATAATACAACACAAAGAGGCATTGTGTTATTTCTTATTTTGACCTAAGACAAACAGTTTTGTGCTTTGATCATGTGAAGACAGATACCAGATGTTCTTATTTGAAAGGTGCTACAGTAGCCCCAGGTGCTTACCAAGCTTATTCAAACAGTTGGCGAGCCATGCTTATCTGTACTGTGGGGTTATAAAACAACAACAACACACACACTTCCTTATAAGGGATGAGTTATTCTACAGTGTAGTATTACAGTAGGAGTCAGCTCGGAAACATGTAGCTGCATGTTCTGTCAGAGAAATATGTCTGCTCATTTAATTGTACAAAGTCACAAAATGGATGAATGTATTTCGTTTAACACGACCTTTTCTCACCACAGGGTCTTCCTGGTCCTCTCGGCCCACCTGGACCCCATGGACCCAGCGGTGAAAAGGTAAATACACATTTTGCCAAAAGCTAGAATCTTTTAGTTAGCTATTATTTTGTTGTGACACGAGAACAACTGGAACTTGTTGTAATTGCAGGGAGAAGCTGGACCTAAAGGCCCTCCTGGACCTCATGGATCAAGAGCGATGCCTGTGAGTGGACAACCTGACATTCAGTATAAAACCATACAGTGACACATGTACCTGGAAATTATCATATCAGCAGTTATGGCATTATGATCTGTTTGTATCCTGTTCCACCAGGGAAACCGTGGTGAACCTGGTCCTATTGGTCCTGTTGGGTTTGGTGGGCCACCCGTAAGTCATTCTTAATTACTGTAACCAATGATGCCTATGAGATGACATTAAATTGATTGTCTTAGCATCGTACTAATACTAATATTAATACCACTACTACTAATAATAATAATACGTTACATTTATAGAGTGCTTTTTATTTACAGATGTAAATAACGCAATTATAATAATTCATGTCATACTGTATATCATACAGCGTATTCGTAAACTATTCAGACCCCTTGACTTTTTCCACATTTTCGTTCATTACAGCCTTAGTGTTATTTTCCATCATCAATCTACACACAATACCCTATAACAACAAAGACAAAACTGGTATTTAGACATTTTTGAAAACGGAAATATCACATTTACATAAGTATTCAGACCCTTTACTCAGTCCTTTGTTGAAGCACCTTTGGCAGCAATTACAGCCTCGAGTCTTCTTGGGTATGACGCTACAAGCTTGGCACACCGGCATTTTGGGTTTTTTCTCCCATTCTTCTGTGAGGATCCTCTCAACCTCTGTCAGGTTGGACGGGGAGCATCGCTGCACAGCTATTTTCAGGTCTCTCCAGAGATGTTCGATCAGGTTCAAGTCTGAGCTCTGGCTGGGCCACACAAGGACAATTAGAGACTTGTCCCAAAGCCACTCCTGCGTTGTCTTGGATGTGTGCTTAGGGTCGTTGTCCTGTTGTAAAGTGAACCCTCGCCCCAGTCGGAGGTCATGAGTGCTCTGGATCGGGTTTTCATCAAGGATCTCTGTGAACATTGCTCAGTTCATCTTTCCCTCAGTCCCGAAAAGTCTCCCAGTCCCTGCCACTGCCACCACCATGCTTCATCTTAGGGATTGTGCCAGATTTCCTCCAGACGATGCTTGCATTCACGCCAAAGACTTCAATCTGGGTTTCATCAGACCAGATAATCTTGTTTCTTGTGGTCTGAGAGTCCTTTAGGTGCCTTTTGGTAAACTGTCATGTGTGCCTTTTCCTGAGGAGTGGCTTCCGTCTGGCCACCCTACCATAAAGGCGAGTGTTAGCCTAGTGGTTAGAGCGTTGGACTTGTAACCAAAAGATTGCAAGAATTAATCCCTGAGCTGACAAGGTAAAAATCTGTCATTCTGCCTCTGAACAAGGCAGTTAACCCAATGTTCCTAGGCTGTTATTGAAAATAAGAATTTGTTCTTAACTGACTTGCCTAGTAAAATACAGGCTTTCCTTCTGGGTTGACCATTGGGTTCTTGGGTACCTCCCTGACCAAGGCCCTTCTCCCCCGATTGCTCAGTTTGGGCAGGCGGTCAGCTTTAGGATGAGTCTTGGTGGTTCCAAACTTCTTCTATTTAAGAAATGATGAGGCCACTGAGTTCTTGGGATTCTTCAATGCTGCAGACATTTTTTCGTACCCTTTCCCAGATCTGTGCCTCAACACAATCCTGTCTCAGAGCTCTATGGACAATTCCTTCAACCTCATCGCTTGGTTTTTGCTCTGACATGCACTGTCAACTGTGGGACCTTATATAGACAGGTGTGCCTTTCCAAATCATGTCCAATCAATTGAATTCACCACAGGTGGACTCCAGGATTTGACACACCCCTTGTATGTAGCATATTATTACACCTCCTTTTGTGTTGTCAAAAAGTAGGGCCTTCGGGATGTTTCCAGCTCTTATTTTCCTATTATTCTTATACAGGGTCCTGATGGTCAACCAGGAGTCAAGGGGGAGCCCGGAGAGCCAGGTCAGAAGGGTGACGCTGGTTCTCCAGGGCCTCAGGGCTTATCTGGATCCCACGGACCTCCTGTGAGTAAACATGTCACATTCTCTTGTGCTACATTGTCTCACTTAGACAACAGATCAGGAGGAACAATCTCATACAACAATCTTCATCTCTCCGTAGGGTATTGTTGGTGTGGCTGGACTGAAGGGCGGCAGAGGAACCCAGGGTGCACCTGTAAGTTCATGTTTTATATTTTGATCAGTCTCTGGGGACTTTGACATGATAGTGTCCAGGTATTGACACATAGAGTTCAGAGAGTATATAAACATGTAATGAACAGTAATCATGTGGATCTTCTCATCTTTTCACTCGTAGGGCCCCACTGGTTTCCCTGGATCTGCAGGCAGGGTTGGACCACCAGGCTCAACTGTAAGTCATCACCAAACCACTTTTGGTTAGATTGATTAAATGTACCAATTTCGGAAGTAGCCATCGGCTATCATTTCAATATGCCACTGGAATGTAATACTTTAATGATAACCACTTACCAGCTATTGTGAATGCAGTTCACATTATTCTCAGAGAGATAAACAACAATAACAACAAATGATGTTTGTGACAGGGTCCCATTGGAGAGGCCGGACCCCTTGGTCCCCCTGGGAAGGAGGGTCCTCCTGGCCTTCGTGGAGAGAATGGATCCCCTGGAAGACAAGGAGAAAGAGGCCCCCCAGGACCAGCCGGAGGCCCAGGAGACAAGGGAGACTCTGGGGAGGACGGACCCACGGTAAACTATCAATGAATATAAATGTTTCTCAATCGGTTCCTGGGAAAATCTCAGGTGATGCACATCACTAAGCCATTGATAAGTTCAATTGGGTGTATTCATAAAGGGCTAGAACAAAAATATAAACCTCAGGAATTGATTGGACATTGTAAACTGGGTGGTTCGAGCCCTGAATGCTGATTGGTTGACAGCCGTGCTATATCAGACCGTCTACCACGGGTATGACAAAATATGTATTTTCTATAGCTCTAATTACATTGGTAACCAGTTTATAATAGCAATAAGGCACCTTTGGAGGTTTGTAGTATATGGACTATATACCACGGCTAAGGGCTGTCTCCACGTTGCGTCATGCCTACGAACAGCCCTTAGCCGTGGAATATTGGCCATATACCACACCCCCTCGTGCTTTAATTCTTAATTAACACATTGCTGTATAATACAATTTATCCACTTCATTCAGTCAGGATTTGCATTGGAATAAGAAAAATAATTATCAACCAAAATATCAGGAAACATCCAATTGATGAACTGAATTACCAGTTTGAGTCATGTTGAATTGGACTGACCACAACCCTGGTACAGCACAATATCCAGTCAATATAAACTCCACCTGGGTTTGTTCCCACAGGGTCCTGATGGGCCTCCAGGTCCCGCCGGAACAACAGGACAGAGAGGCATTGTGGGTCTTCCTGGTCAGAGGGGAGAGCGTGGAATGCTGGGACTTCCAGGACCAGCGGTGTGTATTGATTTGGATCACACGTGTGGCCACAATATGAACTGCTTCTACATTGCATGTACATTGCAGTGCCCCTCATGGTTCCTCTGTGGTGTTTGTAGGGTCCTCCAGGGAAACAGGGGACTGCAGGACCTGGGGGAGACAAAGGTCCCCCTGGCCCGGTCGGTTCTCCTGGTGCCAACGGACCCCGTGGCGATCCTGGTCCCGATGTAAGTTGACCCTTACACTTTTTTGCCTGAACAAAAGTCTTTACTTCACAAGTCACCATTTGTGTCCGGATTCAGGATCATAGGCATTTGACCCTATTTCCTACTTCACAGTAGGGCCATACATTTTTTTTATTTTATATATTTTGTATTACATTTTTTGCATAAATGCCTTCTTAAACATATGGACATTTATGTGCCTTAATTTCAAACTTAATTGGAGCAGTAAATAATAATAAAAATAATAAATTATGAGCCTAGTTTAGCCAAGGAGAAAACACTGAGCTACGGTATGTAGGGAGAAAGGCAGTCTCCATGATTGGCTGAGATAATGGGGGGGGGGAGAAACTACTTCCTGGAGGACAATGCAATGCTGACTCATGCCTTTACATGTGAATACTTATAGAGATGGGTGGGGCTACGGCTTAAGAGGGTGTGAACGATGCTAAATGGGCAAAAACAAAGCAGAGCACTCTAGAAAACAAGTTTATCCCATTTTAAAAAAGCATAACTTCTCTTGTATGGAGTGTATGGAGAATACAGTAGTTAATCACAATATTTACTTTCCTCCAGGGTCATGCTGGATCTGATGGACCACCAGGCAAAGCTGGAGTCATTGGTCAAAGGGTAGGAAGGAGCTGAACACTTTTCATTTTCAATACTGTGTCCAGAACGTCTCCCATTGACCAACTGTGCTGTAACAGCAAGACAAATGATTTTCAACCTTTTTAGGCGTGGCAATGAAATGGTTCTGGTTCTGATGACCCTCACAGGGAGAGAGAGGGGACCATGGTCCAGAGGGACTGATCGGGACCCCGGGACAACCTGGAACTCCGGGTCCAGTTGGTGCCACTGGTGGTTCTGGAAAGAGAGGAGACGCTGTACGTAAAATGCCCTTTTCATTAATGCTGGACTTTCCCTGCCAATACATGAGCATCCCACGGTGAGATAAGATGAAAGGAAAGGGTCATGGTAATGTGTACATGTTACTGAATGAAATGAATGACATTTTATTTTTGTGTCAAATTGACCCAAACAAACAAACATTACAATAATTCACTGGGATAATTCAGTGATAATTCTTCTTGCGGTGTTCTCGGCAGTTTGCATCGCATAAAGAGTGAATGATTTTTAATACTAATAAATAAATAATAATATATATTTTTAATATTTAAAAAAGAATAAAAATCAATACATACTAAATAGTAAATAAGGGTATCCAAACAATAATTTGAAATACAGAAAAATGAAACAGAAGGCATTTGAACCCAGTTACTAATATACAGTATCTGACTAAGTCATGCTGTGGTCTTATTCAAACACAGGGTTCCAGAGGACCAAATGGTCCCCCCGGTTCAACAGGAAAGAGAGGGTTAACGGTAAGACCATTATCAACAGATGCATAATCAAAAAATCGAAGGTTATCATTTCATTTGACTTGAATGACTATACCACCAATTTATCTTAAACATGTATTTGATATCCTAATAGAAATCCAAGTCATTTGATTTCCTGCGAGCATTCACAGAAATTATTACCCAGTATGTGATGGTTAAAACTACTAGACTCATGTCAGAACTCATTTGCATGACAACACAATCACAAACAAAAAATTAGCTTTCTTGGTTTTTCATTGGATTTCCCATAAAAATTGTGACTGCACGGTGTCCTCCTAAACAACAGGGACCACAAGGACCCAGAGGTGATAAGGGTGACCTGGGAGACCACGGAGATAGAGGACAGAAGGGACACAGGGGATTCACTGGTTTACAAGGTTTACCCGGACCACCGGTACGTCAAATCAATACATACAGTATCTGTTACTGAGTAGAATGTATACCCATTAAAGTACTATCTGTCTTGATATTACATTTTGTATTTATTTTTATAGGGTACAACAGGAGAGCAGGGAGCATCAGGAATCGTCGGACCGAGTGGACAGAGAGTACGAACCATACAGGACACTGTTCTATGATGTTCCATACTGTTAACCAAGTTGAATTTCGTGACTCATTAAAATGTATCTTTAATATGGTATGTTATGATAGGGACCCTCTGGACCAGTTGGACCCCCAGGAAAAGAAGGGTACATCGGCCAGCCTGGACCAATGGGACCTCCTGGAACACGTGGAATTAGTGGCGAAATCGGACCTGAGGCATGTTGATATGAGGGTCATTTCACCAATCATGCTCTATCTTAATTTGACCAGTTTCTCACGGGCAGGAAAATCATTATATAATTGATGGATATTTTTGTCAGGGTTGGGCAATTCATGTCTGACATTTTTAGGTGGACATTACACATTTTAGAAGACCTTTTAAACCTTGAATAGACCTTGAATACATTACAATTTGTGATCAAAACATCATGATCATTTGGCACATAATGTTAAGACACATCATTTGTTCATACTTAAATAAAACACTATTACTTACCATTACTCTGTGGTTTCCAGGGACCTCCTGGAGAGCCAGGCCCCACTGGTCTCCCCGGCCCTCCCGGCCCCCCCACAGCTGCCATGGATGACCTGTTTGGCGCCATGCAAGACTACGATGACGGCCCCCCTTCCCCTCCCGAGTTCAATGAGGATGAGGCTTTGCCCAACAGCAATGCCACCCAGCAGCTGGACCCAGGTGTCCAGGCCACTCTGAAGGCCCTCAGCAGCCAGATCGACAGCATGAAAAGCCCCGACGGCAGCAGGAAGCACCCGGCTAGGACCTGTGAGGACTTGAAGCAGTGCTACCCACTGAAGAAGAGCGGTGAGTTGTTGTTTCCATGAGGTGGGATGTACTACACATCAAAAATCATCATTATGGTGTTTTTTTTGTAGTTATTAGGTATTCAGAGCATGTCTCATTAATCTTATTTTGGCAGTACTTCTACCCCTGATGTCGCCACGTTTTCTAACTCACATTTGAAATATCTCCCATGTAAAAGTAGCCAATAGTCTGGCAGATGGGATCTAATTCATGAGTAAATATTTGCTATTTATTTTGAATGTGACAATTGTGGGACAATGTTCTCCTTCTCTGTTCCAGGTGAATACTGGGTCGATCCAAACCAAGGAAGCTCAGAGGATGCTATCAAAGTACATTGTAATATGGAGACGGGAGAGACGTGCATCTCAGCCAATCCCGCCAGCATACCTCGCAAAGTGTGGTGGAGCACCTCAAGGAATAAGCCTGTGTGGTTTGGAGCGGACATCAATAGAGGACAGCAAGTAAGAACAATGTTTCTACCCTGTAATACTCATATTTTTCTATGACTCAGGTTGGAAAACAACTCCAGGAACTGCTGGATCACTGGGCATTCAAAATGTTCCCCCTAAAATGTTACATTTCAGAAGTCTGAGGGAATTCTGCTCCTATGCATTCCTACCCAATTCCACCCGTAATTATAGGATGCAAGTATTTTATATGGTAGTGGGTTATTGCTGAGGGAAAATACTTGTAAAGCAAGATTGACCACGGCTGGTAATTTTATAAATCTAGCAACAGACACATTTTACCGTCACTGATAATATGTGCTATGTAAATGTTACCTGTACATAGATAAATAACAACATTACCAATAACTGTTGATAACACATTTACATGTAGTTTAATCTAAAATGTGAGTTCATCAAATGGTGGCAATTTTCCAACTTGTTTGTTTTCTCTTTTTGTGCATTCACAGTTCACCTATGGTAACAAAGACCAGCCGGCCAACTCTGTCACGGTTCAGATGACGTTCATTCGTCTGCTTTCCAAAGAGGCTTCTCAGACCATTACCTACCACTGCAAGAACACAGTGGGCTACAAGGACGAGTCGACTGGGAACCTGAAGAAAGCTGTCATCCTCAAGGGGTCCAATGACCTGGAGCTCAAAGCAGAGGGGAACAGCCGCTTCAGATACACCGTGGTGGAGGACAGTTGTGGAGTGAGTCATATTATTATATTATACAGTATATACATACATATATATATATAAACTGGGTGGGTAAAGCCCTGAATGCTGATTGGCTGACAGCCGTGGTATATCAGACCATATACCACTGGTATGACATAATATTTATTTTTGCTGCTCTAACTACATTGGTAGCCAGTTTATAATAGCAATTAGGCACCTCAGAGGTTTGTGGTATATTGACTTACTGAACCTTTCCCATGTCTTTCTCTTTACAGCAATCCAATGGTAACTGGGGCAAGACCGTGTTTGAGTACAGGACACAGAAAACAGCCAGACTTCCCATCATGGATATGGCCCCTGTGGACATTGGTGGTTCAGATCAGGAGTTTGGTATCGATATTGGCTCTGTTTGCTTCCTTTAAATTACAACAACAACAGGGACACATTGAAGACAATCCTGAGACTCTTGAACTATCAGCTGACGCGATCAGCCTTGTACATACAAGTACTGCGGACTATTCTCGCCTCGTGGCAAGATATTTATTGTGCCTTTCCAACCATTCCCCATCATAGTTGATATGTTTTCGCCCTGTGTATGTTAGATGAATGTTTGGGGGAAACAAAGATCAAGTAAGCAACATTTAGAAACTTTGCTTGAATTTTGACAAATACATTATGTAAGGGATAATCAACGAGGGGCTATGGGTTCTCTGGAAAATAATGAACAACGTGGAAGCTGTGTTCCATGATGGTCTAGCAGAGTGGAACTAGCCTTCCTCTGAGTTGCATATAGCTCAGAATTGATTATCCCTATTATACCAAGGCTAAAATTTAAACACATTTACCTCTTGAAATGTGTTCATTTGCAGGTAGAAATGTGTTCAACATCCACTGAAGTAGCCAGAAAGTTTACTAGACAGCTACAGTAGTTGCCTTGGTAACCAAACAAAAATACTTGCTAGTTTAGCCAATCAACTAGCTTGTTATTATGAAAATCCAATTCAACAATGCCAATAGTTTTTTCAATTAGACTTTTTGCTTTCAAAACCAGCTCAAACATAGAACATGTAAGAATGAACAAAAGCCATTGAGTTCAACCTTGCTGATATACCGTGCATATAGAGAAATAATGCTTGCTCTAGAATGCCCTTCAAGCCAATTAGAAATTAGTTTTCAGAAATGATATTTCATCTATAAAGGTACAAAGATCCAATCCATTGATACTCTATTTGATGTTATGCATAAAAGATGAAAAGCTGCCGTGTGTCCTTGATAAATATGAATACTTAAAAATATATATAGTCAATAACTGCTGTTTGTAAGATGAGAACACCATTCTACTTAAGCAATAAGGCACGAGGGGGTGTGGTATATGGCCTATATACCACGGCTAAGGGCTGTTCTTGGCAGTACGCCCCAAGGTGCCTTATTGCTTTTATAAACTGGTTTCCAAACTTATTAGAGCAGTAAAAAGAAATGCTTTGTTACACCCGTGGTATACGATCTGATAGCAATCAGCATTCAGGACTCAAACCACCCAGTTTATTAAATAATGTAACTACAATGGTTTATTCCACCACTAAGATCTCCTAAGCTCTTAATGTTTTACATCATTTCTTTCATTTATGTTTATACCACAACAGTTTTCAATGTAAAATGAACATTTATGGTGCTATTGAGGAAATTACATTGTTCTTTTTTTCCAGAACTGAAAAACAGTTTGAAATAACTGATTTCTGTATCCAAGTTATCCTAGCTCTGAACTGACTCCATTGAATCCAAATTAAAGATCCAACCAGACTGTTTATTCCTCAGTGTTAGATACCAGTGGATTTCTCAGTGTTAGCTACCTGTCGATTCCTCAGTGTTAGCTACCTCGTCTCCACAAACTGGGATGCCATGATGATGTGTAACCCTGTTCACAGGTTTGGTGCTGTCTGTAAGTGTTCCTCTCCCATATACAGTACAGGGGAGGGTTAGAGACTACCAATAAAATGGAGAGGTGGAATCAATGTCTCGTACACAGTGTGTGGTGATTGTCTTTTTAAATAATTGCTTTAATTTTCAATTAGCCCTGGTCATTTTAACACTTAGTGAGCTTTGTTTGTAATTCCTGATCATTTCTTTTACATATTATCTTTTAAATCATGATCATTTTAACACTACGAATGTGTTATATTTTTAATATATGATCCTTTTAACACTACAAGTGTGTTGTTGTTTTTTCTGCATGTCGGTCAACCCTTTAAGTCACATTCTCTTAGTTTTATAGAAACCTTTTGAGACGAAGCCTATTTGCTTCATGTATTTTTTGCTATGCAACAAATTAAACAAAACGCTTGTCTATCCCCAAAGTTCTTTTTTTGTCATATTAATTAGCTAAGGTTCTCCTTTTTAGGGAAAAGCTGAGCCTTTCTGCATTTACTAAGCAATTTGTTTCCACAGATAAATATATAAATATTTCCAGGAAATATTGGCGTAGTTAGAAGACACATTGCATGTGAATTGAACATGTATTTAGCTTTGTAATTATACAGGTAGTATGTCCATTGTGATGTTGATTTATGTCTCTCTTTAGTTAAGCTTTTCTTAAATCAACTTTCTAATTCCAATGTTTGAGGACACTTTCCATAATGATAGTATTTATTAAATATTTCAAAACTGTAAATATTCTGGTGGCAGAATGGTCTGATTGCTTATGACCATCTCAGAGGCAGATCAATAGGATATTCTATCCCGGAACCAAGTCAGTTTCATCCACTGAAATAAATATTGAAAAGATTTTGTTCTGTTTTCATTTCAAAGTTTCTTTGTTTATTAGTAAGACTTTTGTATTGAATGTAGCTGGAAGCTGGTCATCTTTTATGTTTACAACTAGAACAGTCCATTTCATTCCCCTTTTTCAGCACACAGAAGGGATCATCTCAAAAGGTTATGACCAATGGAAGGGATCCAAAAATGAAACTACAGTGGCCTGCATTAGTATTCATCCCCTTGTGCATTTTTCTTATTTTGTTGCCATACAACCTGGAATTAAAATGGATTTTGGGGGGATTTGTATCATTTGATTTACACAACATGTCTACCACTGAAGATGCAAAACATTTCTTTATTGTGAAACAAACAAGAAATAAGACAAAACAAAGGAAAACTTGAGTGTGCATAACTCTTCACCCCTCCAAGTCAATACTTTGTAGAGCCACCTTTTGCAGAAATTACAGATGCAAGTCTCTTGGGGTATGTCTCAATAAGCTTGGCACATCTAGCCACTGGGATGTTTGCCCATTCTTCAAGGCAAAACTGCTCCAGCTCCTTCATGTTGGATGGGTTCTGCTGGTGTACAGCAATCTTTAAGTCACATCACAGATTCTCAAATGCATTGAGGTCTGGGCTTTGACTAGGCCATTCCAAGACATTTAAATGTTTCCCCCTAAACCACTCAAGTTTTGCTTTAGCAGTATGCTTAGGGTCATTGTCCTGCTGGAAGGTGAACCTCCGTCCCAGTCTCAAATCTCTGGAAAACTGAAATGGGTTTCCCTAAAGAATTTCCCTCTATTTAGCGCCATGCATCATTCCTTCAATTCTGACCAGTTTCCCAGTCCCCAAAGCATAATGCTGCCACCACCATGCTTCACCGTGGGGATGGTATTCTCTGGGTGATGAGAGGTTTTGGATTTGCACCAGACACAGCATTTGCCTTGATGGCCAAAAAGCTCAATTTTAGTCTCATCTGACCAGAGTACCTTCTTTCATATGATTGGGGAGTCTCCCACATGCCTTTTGGCAAAAACCAAACATGATTGCTTATTTTATTCTGACCACTCTTCCGTAAAGCCCAGCTGGAGTAAAGCCCCTGGAGTGTACGGCTTAAAGTGGTCCTATGGACAGATACTCCAATCTCCGCTGTGGAGATTTGCAGCTCCTTCAAGGCTATCTTTGGTCTCTTTGTTGCCTCTCTGATTTATGCCCTATTTGCCTGGTCTGTGAGATTTGGTGGGCGGCACTCTCTTGGCAGGTTTGTTGAGGTGCCATATTCTTTTTTTTTTACAATGGATTTAATGGTGCTCCATGGGATGTCTTTATAACCCAACCCTGATCTGTACTTCTCCAAAATGTTGTCCCTGACCTGTTTGGAGAGCTCCTTGGTCTTCATAGTGCACCTTGCTTTATGATGTTGCAGACTCTGGGGCCTTTCAGAACTGGTGTATATATACTGAGATCATGTGACACTTTGTCACAATTGACCAATTATGTGACTTCTGAAGGTAATTGGTCGCACCAGATCTTATTTAGGGGCTCCAGAGCAAAGGGGGGTGAAAACATATGGATGCACCACTTTTGTTTATTTTTTGTATCATTTTTTAAATTTCACTTCACCAATTTGGACTATTGTTTATGTCCATTACATGAAATCCAAATAAAAATCCATTTAAATTACAGGTTGCAATGCAACAAAATAGGAAAAACGCCAAGTGAGGTGAATACTTTTGCAAGGCACGGTATCCTTCTTCTGTCATTCTTAATAGACTCTCCTCGTCCCAAGCTCTTTGTAATTGTTAGGGTACAGCAGCTTCTAGCTTGCATAGAACTGACTGAATTACCTTCTACATCAGTAATTAGACTGACTAGCTGCAGTTGCATCTGTGTGACTGAGCGGGACGCCAAGAGAGAAAGAATGTCCTAATGGATACAATAAAGTTGTCATCAAAACTCAGGAGGGTTCATGAGTTTGTAAACAAGCGACTCAAACAGGTAGTTCGAGCTTTGGGCCAGTTACCGAAAGGTTGCTGGTTTGAATACCTGAGCCGAAAACATGAAAATCTGTTAATGTGTCCTTGAGCAAGGCACTTAACCCTAATTATGGCTGACCCTGTAAAACAACACAAATTAACTGCATCTGTCTGGTGTATGTGACAACAAAACTTTTATTTTAATTTTGTATTACTTACTGTTATTATGATGTCACCAAGCAACAGACTTACTGAATAAGTCCATCAAAGCCTAACCATCAGTGGAGATCCATGGTTGAATATCTGCAGGTACATCTTGAGAATATCCAACATGCAAACAATTTACATTAAGTTTCTGTTTTCTTATACCTGTGCAGTAATGCTGTAATTACACTAGTAACATTGTAATATCTCTTTGTTACATAGCACTTTTGTAACTGCACTTTTGTAACTGGACTTAAAAATTACTATATGTAAAGTGTTAGCAAAAATACTTGATCCCCCCAGAATTTTACATTTAAAATGAATAACTTTTTAATTGTTTTAATTGTAGCGCCAACACATTTCAATAATTTTTGAGTGTTGATAACTGATGCAGTAATGTTTTCTTTAATAACTGAAACAGCAAAGTAAAAGAACAAGCACTGACAGAGGTTTTCAAAAGTGCTTTCTGGTGCAAGAGAACACTGACATGTATCATAAGTAAATCCCTGGCAATACATACCGATATGTAAAATGCACCTGTTAAAATGTTTAATGAGACAATACAACTAAATCAGTTAAAATGTCAGGTCAAAACAGAACTAATTACACTAAAAATAAAATGAGTAAAAATAACAGAGGAAATTTTCAAATGGTCAAATTAAGGACAAGCTGAGAGTTAGGTACATGAGTGGTAATACAAGACCAACTACATTTCCGTGTCTTGTGAGTTGATGGTGAGCAAGTCATTACATCTAACAGACAAATAACAGCGTTGATCTAAGTGGTGTATATTCAATAAAGCAGATTCTACAACATAAGATGTATATGAAAACTCTGCCACAGAGTATACCATTGGACATACTATTTACATCCTTCGTTGCCTGTAAAAGCAAGGGGTCTCAAAAATACTCCTTCCCATATCAGTTCTTAGAAAAATAGTGTTTTCTTTATCAGATTTGAATATTACCTTTTGAATATTCTAAAACCAAATTCATATGCAAATACATATAAACCTCAAGGACTAGAAGAACATTGACATCTTGACTGTAGACCCAATTCTGGCAGTTTTTTAATACAAATGAGTTTACAGTATGTAACACAAACATGTCTTCTTTGCATCAGCAGCGACCGCCTAGTGGCTCAAGAGAAAAGACAGTGGCCTCTAGGGTTAGTCCCATTTTGAACCCCTCCTGTAAAACAAGGGGGAGAACGGCTGTTAGAAAAATACACGAATCCCATCTGAAACGTCTCTGTAGGAAGAAAGACGTCAAAGGAAGGTGGTCGGTATAATCAATACTACACTTCCTCCATGTCCACAACCTTAGAGAGACATTGCTGAGTTTTGAGCTGTGTCTAGACTTGACAGTTCCAAGCACGTAATGAGTCTACTACAGCTACATGTTAAATGTGTCCACATTGTGTCCACATTGTGTCCACTGTGTCCACATTGTGTCCACGGTGTCCACATTGTGTCCACGGTGTCCACATTGTGTCCACGGTGTCCACATTGTGTCCACGGTGTCCACATTGTGTCCACGGTGTCCACATTGTGTCCACGGTGTCCTCTTCCCGCTGTATATTCAAATGCCAGTATGCATTCTGCAAACGGTAGAACAGGCTGCATCTGATAATAGCACAACAACAACTTGATGGCAGTAGCCAACTACTGTAGCTAACCTCTGTAACTAGTCAGCAAGCTAGCTAGCAAAGCCAAAGAGATTGCAAACAGGTTAACATGACTATTTTTCAAAATATGCTAATATAGGATTCATGAAGTCAGCAAACACGTTCCTAGGAACGTATTTCCTCCCATGTTTAATGACAAATGGTGCCTTTCGGTCCCAAAACACAAGTTTTCTGGATACTTGGTGAACTGCACTGTTGGTTAAGGTCTACATTGTTGTATTCGGCGCATGTGATTTGATGTAATTTGATACTTGTGGGCAGAGTGCTGATGATCTCGCCCACTGTATACTCTTTCGATAGCCTGATTGCGTCAGGACTGAGGAGAATTCAGCACACAATGCATCCAGTCTTTTCAATGCGATCTTTGTATTCTGATAGCAGAAATCGCATGTAAGTGCTAAGTGTAGACACAGCCTTGGTGAGCTGTAACCAAAACACCGTAAAATATATTCATACTGGCCCCAAGTTCTTATTATTGCTTGGTCCAAAATAGCAGGCATCCAAGTCCACAAAGTAATGGTTAGGGGATATGAAATCTAGATTGCCTAAGCACTTCTCAGAGAAATAACAAGATCTGAGGAAGCTTTGACCCAAATCCCTTCAAAGAAGTGTTAAACCCTCATATACAGTCTACACCATAAACCACATCAGCATCTGTGTCGGACCTATGGATGTAACAAATAATAACTACAGGACTTTTAATACATCTGACACCATGTGACGATAGACTGTTCCAGAAACAACAAGTAATACAAATATGATGAAGTAGCTTTACGAGCAATAACACATTTTCAGTAACAAAACAAAGATAATACTGTTGACAGCCAGGAACACACAACATTAGATCAGATGTGTTATTCATAGGGCTATCAGAGGAAATCAGTCAACTAACGTACATTTAGGGTAATAACCCTATTTATTTTGTCTGAAAGCGTTCAAAAATTCCCTGAAAACATTCAAAATACATCTATACAGCTAAAAACAACAATGTGATGTCAAAACTAGTTGACATTGAGGTTAAAGAAAGTGTGCTTAATCAATTTACCAGATTTTTTTAGACCAAATTAAGACGTCAATATTCTTATAATAGGTTTTGTATTAAAAATAAATCTACAGCTCAGTTTAAGCAAATTCTGAATTTGCAATTAATCACAACAAATCCTGTGATTACATTTTTCTATCCTTTGACAGCCTTAGTTATTTATTCAATTAATTTTCCATTATTGTTGCAGTGAATGATCAAATCAAAGAGACTGACTGAGAAAAGTGAAGCTTCCTTAACCAACAAGGTTAATAATTATATTTTTTTCTAAATCACATTGTTTACTAGAAAATGTAACATCAACTCAATGACATTTCAAAATGCTTGGTTTTACTGATGGACTGTATGCAGACTAGTTACAACAGAGTCAAACTGAATACATGCAAATCCATTCACGAGGACACAGTCATGACAACTACAAGAAGGGTCAATGTAGTGTAACGGTACAAACCATCTCTGACGCTGCAGCAAAAGGGGGAAAAGAGAGATGGAAACAGAAAGAAGACAGAATTAAGACAGAATTAAAGGCAGGAAGGAAAGGAAAGAAAATACATTGCACTGAGTGGTATCTTAATGCCTCCCACAGGAACTACTTCAGCATGCAGGTAGCCTAGTGGTTAGAGCGTTGGGCGAGGTAACCAGCAGGTAGCCTAGTGGTTAGAGCGTTGGGCGAAGTAACCAGCAGGTAGCCTAGTGGTTAGAGCGTTGGGCGAGGTAACCAGCAGGTAGCTTAGTGGTTAGAGCGTTGGGCCAGTAACCAGCAGGTAGCCTAGTGGTTAGAGCGTTGGGCCAGTAACCAGCAGGTAGCCTAGTGGTTAGAGCATTGGGCCAGTAACCAGCAGGTAGCCTAGTGGTTAGAGCGTTGGACCAGTAACCAGCAGGTAGCCTAGTGGTTAGAGCGTTGGGCCAGTAACCAGCAGGTAGCCTAGTGGTTAGAGCGTTGGGCCAGTAACCAGCAGGTAGCCTAGTGGTTAGAGCGTTGGGCCAGTAACCAGCAGGTAGCCTAGTGGTTAGAGCGTTGGGCCAGTAACCAGCAGGTAGCCTAGTGGTTAGAGCGTTGGGCCAGTAACCAGCAGGTAGCCTAGTGGTTAGAGCGTTGGGCCAGTAACCAGCAGGTAGCCTAGTGGTTAGAGCGTTGGGCCAGTAACCAGCAGGTAGCCTAGTGGTTAGAGCGTTGGGCCAGTAACCAGCAGGTAGCCTAGTGGTTAGAGCGTTGGGCCAGTAACCAGCAGGTAGCCTAGTGGTTAGAGCGTTGGGCCAGTAACCAGCAGGTAGCCTAGTGGTTAGAGCGTTGGGCCAGTAACCAGCAGGTAGCCTAGTGGTTAGAGCGTTTGGGCCAGTAACCAGCAGGTAGCCTAGTGGTTAGAGCGTTGGGCCAGTAACCAGCAGGTAGCCTAGTGGTTAGAGCGTTGGGCCAGTAACCAGCAGGTAGCCTAGTGGTTAGAGCGTTGGGCCAGTAACCAGCAGGTAGCCTAGTGGTTAGAGCGTTAACCAGCAGGTAGCCAGTGGTTAACAGTAACCAGCAGGTAGCCTAGTGGTTAGAGCGTTGGGCCAGTAACCAGCAGGTAGCCTAGTGGTTAGAGCGTTGGGCCAGTAACCAGCAGGTAGCCTAGTGGTTAGAGCGTTGGGCAGTAACCAAAAGGTTACTGGCCCCGAGATGACAAGGTAAAAGTTCTGTAGTTCTGCCCCTGAACAAGGCAGTTCCTAGGCTGTCATTGTAAATAAAAACTTGTTCTTAACTTCATTCAATCAGAAGCGCAGAAGATCAGCATTATAGTGTGATTGATATTTAAAAGCCAAGGCTTCCATGTTCACAGAGACTGTATTCACGGTAAACACTTATTATGTTGGTTCAATAGGAAGTTACCTTTACATTTTAACCGCACTACAAAGCAGTTCTTCCGCGCTGCGCATTGAATCGAGCCCTTTATCATGTACGGACAGAGAGAGAGAGAGGGATTATGTAAACGTTTGTAGATAGCAATTTGTAGCTGGATGCCACAGCAAATTTGCATGTGTTAACTCTCTTTTTACCTTAACACTGAGACTTTATGTCCGAGTGTTGATTCTAGTGGGGTTAACACCAGTGGGATTGGTGAATAAATGTGTTGTCGTTACTTGACTGTGTTGATTTAATTTCCATGAACTCTCTCAGAGTGAAAAAGACAGGGTGGGCCCTTTTTAGAATGGTTTGTTTTAAGAACAATGTTTCTGTGTGCACATTGATTAATTGATCTCATACTATACAAAGATAAATAACTTACAACTAATCCAAGTTGTAGGGGGTTGGACTTATTGCATTCGTTACTATGATGGTTGTTCCAGTTAGATGGTTATGGTAGTCTTGTTTATCTTTCACCATAGCAGTCATTCTGAATGCAGGTTGTAGTTGATAAAATATAAACAAATATTGGATATCCTCCCTCTGGCTGTATTATTAACCACTTCACCAACTACCGTATTGTGATTTGCAGGTATGATGTGCCTCATGAGACAATATTGTCACACCACAATATTGAGGATAACTAGGCCATAACTAAAGGCCTTATGAAATGTATTGTATACAGTGCCTTCAGAAAGTATTCACACCCCTTGACTTTTTCCAAATGTTGTTGTGTTACAGCCTGAATTTAAAATGTATTAAATAGAGATGTTTTGTCAATGGCCCACAGACAATACGCCATAATGTCAAAAGGGAATTATATATAAAAAACATTTTTTTTACAAATGAAAAACTGAAATGTCTTGAGTCAGTAAGTATTCAACCTCATTGTTATAGCAAGCCTAAATAAGTTCAGGAGTACAAATGTGCTTAACAAGTCACACAAATTGTATGGACTCACTCTGTGTGCAATAATAGTGTTTAACCAGATTTTTTTATGACTACCTCATCTCTGCACAAAACAATTATCTGTCAGGTCCCTCAGTCGAGCAGTGAACTTCAAAACGCAGATTAAATCACAAAGACCAGGGAGGTTTTTCAATGCCTCGCAAAGAAATGCACCTATTAGTAGAAGGGTAAAAAAAACTAAAAACCAATGAATATCCCTTAGAGCATAATGAAGTTGTTGGGACTCGTTTCAGGAAACTAGGTGTATATCGCACATTAATACATCACAGGAGAGCCATTGAAACAACTTTTTGGGGGGGGGTGCTTTTGGAACATGTAAACTTTCATGTGCCTTAAAACCTTTTGTGACTAGAGGGCAGTATTTTAGTTTTTGGAAGAATAATGTTCCCGTAGTAAACGGGATATTTGGTCAGGACAAGATGCTAGAATATGCATATAATTGACAGCTTAGGATAGAAAACACTCTATAGTTTCCAAAACTGCGAAACTATTGTCTGTCAATGTAACAAAACTGATGTTGCAGGCGAACGCCTGAGAAAAATCCAATCCGGAAGTGCCTCATGTTTTGAAAGCGCTGCGTTCCAATGCGTCCCTATTGAGCAGTGAATGGGCTATCAACCAGATTACTTTTTCTCCGTATTCCCCAAGGTTTCTACAGCATTGTGACGTAGTTTTACGCATTTATGTTGAAGAATACCCGTAAGCGGCTACATTGCGCAAGTGGTCACCTGATGCTCCCAGAGTGATTCTCCCGTATAACACAGAGGTAGCCATTGTTCCAATCGGTCCTACTGAAAAACTAATTGTCCCGGTGGATATATTATCGAATAGATATTTGAAAAACACCTTGAGGATTGATTATAAACAACGTTTGCCATGTTTCTGTTGATATTATGGAGCTAATTTGGAATATTTTCCTATTAACTATCTAACTACCCAACGTTTGTTGTCTTGATTATTCACATAATTCTTAGCTAAGTGGTATAGTCATTGTGCGTTTCAATTGACACTGTACATTCTGGCTATCTACTCCGATTTCAGATCCCACTCACGCAGAATAACTGATGAATTTACAAACGCTCAACACCTGTTGAATATGGCCGGTGTCAGTAAACGTCGCAATTTAAAAAAAAATAAAAAATTATTGCCTGAGGCACAGTTACAGTCACCTACACTCTGGATAACCAGCTCTGCTAGGGTGAGTAAAATTGTCAGAGTGCAGCATTCCCTCATTTGTGACTGGAAGTAGCTAGCCAACATTAGCCAGTTAGCTTGGATGCTTGACTGCCGTTGAATGCCCGGATCAACCCTACTCCTCGGCTAGAGCGTCCAGTGTGCGCTCTGGCACTCCAGATTGAATTTACGAACACACCCGAAATTGTAAAATGTTTGGCTAGTCATTTGTCATGCTAACAAGCTAAAAAGAGGTTGCATAGAACAGCATCAACTTCCGGTAGACAGGCAACGCTCTAGTTCGCTCAACTGAAATGATACCGTTCATTTACAGTATGCTAACATTAACTAATAGTATGTAGTATATACTCCTGACACCATAGCCAGTATACACTTCCTCAAAAAGATTACTCAGAAATCTGTAATTATTTTAATATTAGTTGTACAATTCTACATCCAAGTAAGATTTTTGGTGCAGTATTTTTCGATTAAAAAATGTGCATGAAAACGTGTCATCTCTCCTTGAATGACAACAAAGACTTTACAGAAGAATCCCTACTGTTGACCAATCACCGACGAAGTGGTATAGACTTCAGCTCTGAACATCGGCTTGCCTCCAGTCCAAAACGAACGTCACAAAACCTTGTCATAATATATGCATGAACTCTACTGAACTGTTTTGGCTGGGAACCATGAGGACGCCTTAAAAGCATCAACTTTAATAAAAGTGTTAATTTAAGTCTGAATTTTCAACATCCATGGTGTTAGGAACCCAACAATCTAGGGTTTTTAGTTTGTCAACACTTTGAAAAGTGTTAGTTTAACACTATTTTGGTGGGCCACATATAATTTCTAAGAAAGTGTTAAAATTCTGATGTCAAATTTGCTGTGCATGTTCCCAAAGTTTAATTCCATTTAAAATAAAGAGTTTGAAATATAAAAACAACCCCATGCTTCAGTTTTACAGTTAAATTCATCTGACAACTCTGCCATCATAGGCACTTATGTAAAAGACGTGAGTGAGCTATGCTGTTCAAACTGTCATTGTATTTGTAATTTCAGACAAGCTGTGCTGCAACTTTAAATACAATTAAATCAAATATAATAATGACAGTTATAATCTAAGTATCTATTCATGCGCAGCAAGAAGCCCAACCTGCCTCTTTAAAAGAAGCCGTATAATATTAATTGTTATAAGCATCTATAAAACCACAACTAACAGTTGTTTGGTGTCCATGATGTGACAAATTATTGTTTTGCATCTGCAATCAGTGACAACTGATCATTTACATAGAGTTTGTTTCCATAAAACAATAGCTTTGAAATAGCTAACATATAGAATAGAATATTCCATTCAAGCCCTAGAATCTAACGGCTGATGTTACAAAATAGCTATATCTCATAAAGATAAGAGTGAATGTGGATTACAAGATGATTGAAGTGCATTTTGAACACAGTGCTATTCTATGACAATGTTTTCAGCTGACTAACTGCAGTAATATGGATCGACGATTCAACATCTTGCTAAATATATTTTTGCCTTAATGTTCACAATGTCAGACAAAGAAAATGAGGCTCCTGGCCAATATTGAGCATCATAGTCAGGAAACAAACAAAACAAAACCTTTATGAGCCAAAATGCAACTATTATGAACAACTGAAGTTGGAAACATTTCTGGTATTTTTGAAAGGTTAATATTATATAAAACAAAAATGAGAGGGTAGGGGCCCCCTTACTAGGGTGGAGGTCTACTCAACAACACTTTATCATGTGGTGGTTCAACCGCTACTCTCTTACGAGTCCATTAAACAGGGCTTAAGATCATTCACAGACCTGCATCTCGTCCAGCCTGGACTGGATATCTGGGGGGAAGTCTGCTTGCCCACAGGTGAATGGATCAAATGGTTCCGCTCCAAAAAGGTCTTTACCTGTGAGAGAGAGAGAGAGAGAGCGACAATATATGAGATGCTACAACGTAGTAGGAGTTTAAATCAATTTACATTGGTAACATTTATTTATTAAGTATATATAAACATTATTCATGACAGTTACTATAAAGTGTAACCTGAAATAAATTCTCGCTAATCACCAACGACCCCACGGTTTATGCCTTACTCTGTGTGTGGTTCAATTCTAACTCTCACTGTCATCCTTGAACTGTAAGGTAACCAGAGCAGTTCTCACTCGTGTCTGGAGGAGATGTTGTAGTGGGGGGAGGGGGTGTGCCGTTGCTTGCGGGAATTGGCACCAGGGGTGTGACAGCAGAGAAGGGAACCATGTCAAAAACGTCTGTGGACATCGGGGGGTTCAAGGAGATGCTGCCAGCCTGTGAGTGTAGAAGGTATTGGTTCATTCCAATGAGCAGTAGTACTCTGACCTACATTCTGAAGTCAGAGTTATGACTATGCATTTCAAGTCCGACTGTAGTCCTAATATAAAGAGTGATGAAATCAACTAACTGAGACTTAAGTCTTATTAAGCATACTTTATATGTATCTGCATTGCCTACTGTAGAAAAATATCAGCCAAAATTAACTATTGTAAATTAGAAGAAAGTGAACTAGAACTCAAGAAAGAAAGGCTGAAAGATAAAGCTAGTTGTACAGTACGCGAGGCCGCGGGATGCTGCACCCGTCGGCAGGCTTTGGGAGGAGAGCAGACTTAGCCGGAGGAGGGGTTAGTAGGCCTGCCGAGAGGTTGGACTCGGGCGAGCTCATAGGGGTGAGTGTGACCGAGGAGATCTCGAGACACGAGAAGGACGTCAGATTGTGACACCAGAAGAGCGAGGAGGGTCTTGAGAGCATGTAGGCCTCGTTAGTAGAGTTTATGTGCAGCTGCTGTGAAAAGATCACATGCAGACGATTTAGTGGAAGACTGAAAGTGGCTTGTTAGTTCACACACAGCATGACAGACATCTTACTCTGGGTAATATGGGTTACTTAGGGAAGTCTAGAGACTGGAAGGGCTGTCCATGCAGTTCTTACTGGTGGTACAGGAGCAATCATCAATTGCTCTTCCAGTTCCCAAAGCTGCTTCTTAAGCCCAGAATTTTCCGTTTCCAGTTCTTGAATCTGTGAAAAATAAGCATGCTCGTTTTAGAATAGTTTTAGAACTACCTACACCTGATATGGGAATCGCCTGTTAATATCAATATCATTAGTATGGAGGTGTACAATATCTTCAATCCCTATCCCATATAAAGGAGCAGTCACTTGTCCAACAGTTGAATCTTACTCTTTTCTGTAAGGTTCCTATCTGTTTCCGTGTCTCCACATCTTTCCCACCAGACTCGAGGAACTTCTTGTAGGCCAAGTCAAACGCCTGGCCAATAGTGAGTGTTACCTCCTCTGCCTGGAAGACAACAGCATCCTCCGTGACTTTTTTACAAAACTCTTTATAAAAATTGTCCTGAGTCACCAGAACAAATTCTTAATTTTAGAAGGTCAGTTTCTTTATTATTTACTAGGGTTTGATGACACATGTAGCTGGAACAACAACTGATGGTGTGGAACATAAACTCACAACGTAAACTCTCAGTGTGTATTTGTTTTACTGTCAAAGTGTGTATTTCTTACACATTTTTCACTGTCAAACACGTAGCAGAGGTGTTTGTTTGATTCGGAGTCTTTGCAGATGAAGGTGAATATCCTTTTATCCGTCTTGTCATCTGCACAGAAGGATATCCTATGCAACTGGCAGTTGTACTGGACATCCTGAAATGAAAAAGAAACACTTCAGTTGGAGACTACACCTTCCTGATAACACTTCAGTTGGAGACCACACCTTCCTGATAACACTTCAGTTGGAGACCACACCTTCCTGATAACACTTCAGTTGGAGACTACACCTTCCTGATAACACTTCAGTTGGAGACCACACCTTCCTGATAACACTTCAGTTGGAGACCACACCTTCCTGATAACACTTCAGTTGGAGACCACACCTTCCTGATAACACTTCAGTTGGAGACCACACCTTCCTGATAACACTTCAGTTGGAGACCACACCTTCCTGATAACACTTCAGTTGGAGACTACACCTTCCTGATAACACTTCTGATACCTTCCTGATAACACTTCAGTTGGAGACTACACCTTCCTGATAACACTTCAGTTGGAGACTACACCTTCCTGATAACACTTCAGTTGGAGACCACACCTTCCTGATAACATTCACGTGAAGTGTTATCTCCAACTGAAGTGTTATCATTAATATGCATTAAAAAAAAGAACGTTGGAGCATTTATTTAAAATCCATGCCATGTTTAGTTGACTTACTTTTGTCTTGGGATCTAAGATCTTTACTCCGTAAATGGAGATTTGTAATTCCACTTTTTGTGTCTTCTGTCCCTCTGACTTCTTGATGTGCCTTTGAAACTACAAAGAGTAGAAACATTACATGAACAGTATAATGGTAATGTATGTATGTATGTATGTATGTATGTATGTATGTATGTATGTATGTATGTATGTATGTATGTATGTATGTATGTATGTATGTATGTATGTATGTATGTATGTATGTATGTATGTATGTATGTATGTATGAACAGTATAATGGTAATGTATGTATGAACAGTATAATGGTAATGTATGTATGTATGTATGAACAGTATAATGGTAATGTATGTATGAACAGTATAATGGTAATGTATGTATGTATGTATGTATGAACAGTATAATGGTAATGTATGTATGAACAGTATAATGGTAATGTATGTATGTATGTATGTATGTATGTATGTATGTATGTATGTATGTATGTATGTATGTATGTATGTATGTATGTATGTATGTATGTATGTATGTATGTATGTATGTATGTATGTATGTATGTATGTATGTATGAACAGTATAATGGTAATGTATGTATGTATGTATGTATGAACAGTATAATGGTAATGTATGTATGTATGTATGAACAGTATAATGGTAATGTATGTATGTATGTATGAACAGTATAATGGTAATGTATGTATGTATGTATGAACAGTATAATGGTAATGTATGTATGTATGTATGTATGTATGAACAGTATAATGGTAATGTATGTATGTATGTATGTATTAACAGTATAATGGTAACGCATGTATTAACAGTATAATGGTAACGTATGTATTAACAGTATAATGGTAACGTATGTATTAACAGTATAATGGTAACGTATGTATTAACAGTATAATGGTAACGTATGTATTAACAGTATAATGGTAACGTATGTATTAACAGTATAATGGTAACGTATGTATTAACAGTATAATGGTAACGTATGTATTAACAGTATAATGGTAATGTATGTATGTATGTATTAACAGTATAATGGTAATGTATGTATTAACAGTATAATGGTAACGTATGTATTAACAGTATAATGGTAACGTATGTATTAACAGTATAATGGTAATGTATGTATTAACAGTATAATGGTAACGTATGTATTAACAGTATAATGGTAACATATGTATTAACAGTATAATGGTAACGTATGTATTAACAGTATAATGGTAACGTATGTATTAACAGTATAATGGTAACGTATGTATTAACAGTATAATGGTAACGTATGTATTAACAGTATAATGGTAATGTATGTATGTATGTATGTATGTATTAACAGTATAATGGTAACGTATGTATTAACAGTATAATGGTAACGTATGTATTAACAGTATAATGGTAACGTATGTATTAACAGTATAATGGTAATGTATGTATTAACAGTATAATGGTAATGTATGTATGTATGTATTAACAGTATGATGGTAACGTATGTATTAACAGTATAATGGTAATGTATGTATTAACAGTATAATGGTAATGTATGTATGTATGTATTAACAGTATGATGGTAATGTATGTATTAACAGTATAATGTATGTATTAACAGTATAATGGTAATGTATGTATTAACAGTATAATGGTAATGCATGTATGAACAGTATAATGGTAATGTATGTATTAACAGTATAATGGTAATGTATGCATTAACAGTATAATGGTAATGTATGTATTAACAGTATAATGGTAATGCATGCATGAACAGTATAATGGTAATGTATGTATTAACAGTGTAATGTATGTATTAACAGTATAATGGTAATGTATGTATTAACAGTGTAATGTATTTATTAACAGTATAATGTTAATGTATGTATTAACAGTGTAATGTTAATGTATGTATTAACAGTGTAATGTATGTATTAACAGTATAATGGTAATGTATGTATTAACAGTGTAATGTATGTATTAACAGTGTAATGTATGTATTAACAGTGTAATGTATGTATTAACAGTGTAATGTATGTATTAACAGTGTAATGTATGTATTAACAGTGTAATGTATGTATTAACAGTGTAATGTATGTATTAACAGTGTAATGTATGTATTAACAGTGTAATGTATGTATTAACAGTGTAATGTATGTATTAACAGTGTAATGTATGTATTAACAGTGTAATGTATGTATTAACAGTGTAATGTATGTATTAACAGTATAATGGTAATGTATGTATGAACAGTATAATGGTAATGTATGTATGAACAGTATAATGGTAATGTATGTATGAACAGTATAATGGTAATGTATGTATGAACAGTATAATGGTAATGTATGTATTAACAGTATAATGGTAATGTATGTATTAACAGTATAATGTAATGTATGTATTAACAGTATAATGGTAATGTATGTATTAACAGTATAATGGTAATCCGACTTGCCCTGGCTCAGTCGGAAATGTACAGTCTATTATTAAAAGTCATATCATGCAATAATGATAACCGGTTAAGGACCCTATTTACCGAAAAAGGTTATCCAAAGTAGGTTAGAAAATGGCATTCTTCCAACACAGTGAAATTATTTTTTGAATAAGGTTGAGTATCAATTATGTGATCTGAGCTTTTTTTTCTTCCAGACTATGAACTAATTTTCTGAGTGCCTTAATATTATTTTTGCTTATCCCCAAAACCCATTAACAAATTTAGGGTTACACATACTGCATATAAAGAAACCAGAGCCCTTTCAGGGACATATGGCGAGACAACAAAGAGAAAAGAAAAACTATAATCAGTGTCTGTCAAGTGTGGAGTTGGACAATTTCAAGAAGACGCAGAGTCTCCAAAGTAAGACACATTCAATGCTCTTACCTTGGTCTGACCTGAACTCCACACTTCAGATCCATTGAATCTTGTGTCAAGATTTTGATTATATGACTTAATTTTCCCTTTTTTATTTTATTTTTAAAAGGTAAGGTTCAGAAAATAAAGGAGAAAAAAAAGAATAACAAGATCAAAGGAGAGATGTGGCACATGACCACATAACTTGGAAGCTAATCGCTAATACTTTACCTGGAATTCTGTCTAGAATGTAAACACTATGGTTCAATATGTCTGAATTACAGTAAACCATCAAATCTTCATTTTTAGGGGATTAACATCTGGAAATAAAAGCCAACCTAAATGTCTAAGCCGTTGCTGGTGGCCGTAGAGATGCCCAACCTGGAGTTCACATTTATGTCCAATCAGGTCCAATTTCGGAGACCCTCTTTATACTCGTCCTTAGGTGAAAAAGTTCTGAAATACAGCTTTAATTGAGGTTGCCAAGGAAACAAAGTCTATAGCTAACTTACCTTTAACTTTCTAACTGCTTCCTTAACAATCTCTGTGCCTTTCGGTTGGTCAACTTCTGTGTTTCCAAGAAACTAGAATAAAAAGGGAAAATTAAAGTGCCAGTTTACTTTAGGCATAAAACTATACAGCTTTATGATGCAATTATAACACTATAAAACTGTTAAAGTTTCTATGAATCCCTCACAATGTAGTGTGTCAAAGAAACAAAAGAGTTATGTGGGAGGGTTTGCAGGACATTTTTTTCTCCAACAGATGGAGCCAAGGACCTTCAGACCAAAGCTTCATCTATCCATGGAAACAGTTGCTCTGCCAATATGGCTCATTTACATTTGTCATTTAGCAGACGCTGTTATCCAGAGCGATTTACAGTAATGAGTGCATGCATTTTCATACTTTTGTTTTCGGCTCGCCTGGTTAAGTTATGAGTCTGGACATTCTTCTGCTAGGGCCTCCCATGTAAAGGCAACATGCTGTTTCAACATGATATGGAGTAACATCAAGGTTCTTCTATAAACATATGGCATGTTTGCTAAGATACATAATTCATCAACATAACATGATGTAACAGTTGTTTCAACATTCAAGTCATGGATATCAGTAGTTCTGCCCACACTTTACACTGGTCAATGTGTGCCCACTTCCTTCCTTCCTCATTTCATTCGAATACAGAACACAGTGGGTGAACAATGGACAAACGATGCCAAACATCTGCGCAAATTATGCCAAACATCTGCGCAAACGATGCCATAAATCTGCGCAAACGATGCCAGAAATCTGTGCAAACGATGCCAGAAATCTGGACAAACAATGTACAAAAAAAGCCCCTTCACTCTCCTATCAATAGAACGCAAAGACGGATGGGCCCCAGCGTCAAATGGTGTAATCGTTTCACACTGCTGTAACAAATGGTGTCTGCACTCAAGGACACATATGAGCTCAGTCGGGTTATGCTAGTGGGATGCAGCGAATGACAGATGTGTTACATGGGACTGAGTGACTCATTCTTGACCCGATGCCTTCTGAGATCCATCACCTTGGAGAGTTCATTGGTACAGGTACAGTTCTCTGCTGCACCTCACTCTCACCCACTGCCTTATGTAATGTTCCAGTCTACAGTGGCAGCAGATGTGGCAGTAGTTTAGCCTTTTGCTTCACTTCAATGAGACATCTCTGGAGGCGCTGGATGCTCACTGACGGGCTCTCTGCCTCAAATAAGAGGGTAGTCTTTGGTTGAAGCACAGCAGAAAACAGCCCCGAGACAGGATACTTTGTTCCCAAGAGTTGGCTTTTAAGGTGTGTGCCGCATAAGAAAAGACAAAGAAGACTAAACAAATCTGTTGTTTAGTAACGGTCTGTTTCCAGTCCAAATCTACTGCTATGTTTGCAGTCAGTAAGGAAATGTTTCTAGGCTGCCTGTGTTTGTTTGTGCTCTTTGACTGTACTGCAGTCTGAAGCAGACACCTTGTTCAGAGGTATGGAAAACTCAATAGGTTCATATTGAGTGTTTTTAGATTTATTTTGGACAAAGCCATAGTCAAAACCAGTGTAACAGAAAACAGAGTATTTTTCCCAAGTAAACGTTACTTTTTCAAGGCCTACTCACAGTGCAAAAACTGGTTGAATATACTTTGTTTCCACATAATATCAACAAAAACAATTAAATGTGATGATATTGAATCAAGTTAAGAATCAATGTGAAAAACTGTTTGGATTTCCAAAAAGTAATCAACTAAAGGGAATTGTGTCTTTTTTTCACCCAACTGTCAGGACCCAGTTACGAACCCGGGTCTCCGGAGTGAGAAACAGTCCCTTAACCAACTGAGCCACAAATAGACGGCAGAACCCAGAAGATGAGGCAGACACAGCAGTACTTGAGACAGTGTATTTAATGAAGTAAAAAATTCCTTCAGGAAAACATGTAACTCCACAACCTCAAAAGGAATTCCACAAGAACAAAGGTAATCCTCCAAGACAAAAAGGTAAAACCACAAGGTGGTAGGTATAGCATAAAAAGCCTCATAAAAAGCCTCAAAAGATACTCAAAAATAAATAAACAAGAACAAAAAACAAAATTCCACAAGAGAGTCCACCGGGATCAACAAGAGTTCACAGAGTACTAGGGCTGGGTGCTAACATACAAACACAGAGCAAATAACTGAGGAAAACTAAGGGTTTAAATACAATCAGGGGAAACGAGGCACAGGTGCAAATAATAATGGGGATCAAGGGAAAACAAAAGGTCAAAAAGCACAATGGGGGCATCTAGTGACCAAAAACCGGAACAACCCTGGCCAAATCCTGACACCAACTTTTAAAGTAAATCCAATGACGTGGTGAATGTTTCTGTTGATTTCATGTTGAATTCACGTTAGTTGACAATTCAACCAAATGTAAATCAAAAATAGACACTGAAATGATGTATATGCCCACTGAATAGGTTCTATATGTATGGTGGCATATTCAACATCAATCTGCATCAGTGTAAGGTGAAACATGCTGAACATCAATCTGTATCAGTGTAAGGTGAAACATGCTGAACATCAATCTGCATCATTGTAAGGTGAAACATGCTGAACATCAATCTGCATCAGTGTAAGGTGAAACATGCTGAACATCAATCTGCATCATTGTAAGGTGAAACATGCTGAACATCAATCTGCATCATTGTAAGGTGAAACATGCTGAACATCAATCTGCATCAGTGTAAGGTGAAACATGCTGAACATCATTCTGCATCAGTGTAAGGTGAAACCTATTTTATATCTAACTTCCAGTCCTTTGCAAGGGAACATTATCTTGATTGCTGGAAAAGGGTTATTACCTTGGCATTGTAGGGTATGTAATGCTTTGCCAGCGCATCTGGAGTGTGCATCCAGGATTTATCTGAAAAGAGATATCACAGTGGGCTCTCATTGAAAATAGATGTGGTTAACATCCATAAATCACTATTTTCCTATTTTAAATAACAACAATATTAATATTAACAACAACAACTGGGCTTTTCAAGGACCTAAAGTCCCTTTATAATTGTAAAACATTTTTTAAAAGACAACCAGGAGTCAAAACAAAACTTCAGACTAAACAAAAACATGAAAAGGTTCTTTATTTTCTTATCATAAAAAAAAGAATGAATCTAGGGAATCTAAGAAACATTCAAATAAAAGTAACTTTAAACATCTTAAGGCTCGCCCACATCACATGTGGATCTAGTGTTCGTCGGCAGATCGTTCAGTACTCGGTCGTTCAGTACTCGGTCGTTCAGTACTCGGTCGTTCAGTACTCGGTCGTTCAGTACTCGGTCGTTCAGTACTCGGTTCGCAAATTATCTTCAGAGGTGTGTCTGAACCCTTAGGAAACGGCTAACTTAACATTATTGGAATTATATTGTAAAGGCAGTCGAAGAATACAAATATTTAAGATGATGATTCATTACTGGGGCTCAGTCTCCGAGCTCATACATCTAAGATGTTCTCTTTAATTCCTAAAGGCTGGCGCATTGCAGTGACGTAAGTCACTGTTTGCCTCGTGACTCCTAACACTATTATTTCTTTGACATTGAGTACAAGACTAAACATTAAAGAAGTAATGAAATCCAAAGCGAGAATGGAATATCTTATGCACTCTCTTCCTTCAATCAGGGACTGATAGTCTTGTATGGTGCATTAATGTCAACCCCATTTCTCCACTACTTCTTCTCAATGAAGCTCAAAACAAATACACCTGACAATAACCTTGAAACACACCTGTAGAGCCGGGTCAATATAGAACCTTTCTCAACAAGCCTGGGATGTGAATTACAGTAACAATACCCTAGCCATACCGGTAACTATACCAAATCAAATGTATTTATATAGCCCTTCGTACATCAGCTGATATCTCAAAGTGCTGTACAGAAACCCAGCCTAAAACCCCAAACAGCAAGCAATGCAGGTGTAGAAGCACTATCCCATAGCCATACCGGTAACTATACCAGTAACTATCCCATAGCCATACCGGTAACTATCCCATAGCCATACCAGGAACTATCCCATAGCCATAACAGTAACTATACCAGGAACTATCCCATAGCCATACCGGTAACTATACCAGTAACTATCTCATAGCCATACCAGTAACTATACCGGTAACTATCCCATAGCCATAACAGTAACTATACCAGTAACAATACCCTAGCCATACCAGTAACTATCCCATAGCCATACCGGTAACTATCCCATAGCCATACCGGTAACTATCCCATAGCCATACCAGTAACTATCCCATAGCCATACCAGTAACTATACCAGTAACTATCCCATAGCCATACCGGTAACTATACCAGTAACTATACCATAGCCATACCAGTAACTATACCATAGCCATACAAGTAACTATACCGGAAACTATACCCTAGCCATACAAGAAACTATACCGGTAGCCATACCATGCCAGTAACTATACCATAGCCATACAAGAAACTATACCGGTAGCCATACCATGCCAGTAACTATACCATAGCCATACCAGTAACTATACCATAGCCATACAAGTAACTATACCGGAAACTATACCATAGCCATACAAGAAACTATACCGGTAGCCATACCATGCCAGTAACTATACCATAGCCATACCGGTAACTATACCATAGCCATACCAGTAACTATACCATAGCCATACCAGTAACTATACCATAGCCATACACGTAACTATACCGGTAACTATATCAGTAACAATACCCTAGCCATACCAGTAACTATACCATAGCCATACCAGTAACTATCCCATAGCCATACCAGTAACTATCCCATAGCCATACCAGTAACTATCCCATAGCCATACCAGTAACTATACCAGTAACTATCCCATAGCCATACCAGTAACTATACCAGTAACTATACCATAGCCATACCAGTAGCCATACCAGTAACTATACCATAGCCATACCAGTAACTATACCATAGCCATACCAGTAACTATACCAGTAACTATCCCATAGCCATACCAGTAACTATACCGGTACCTATACCATAGCTGTAACTATACCAGTAACTATACCATAGCCATACCAGTAACTATACCAGTAACTATACCAGTAACTATAACATAGCCATACCAGTAACTATACCGGTACCTATACCATAGCTGTAACTATACCAGTAACTATACCATAGCCATAACTATAACATAGCCATACCAGTAACTATATCAGTACCTATACCATAGCTGTAACTATACCAGTAACTATACCATAGCCATAACTAGACCATAGCCATACCAGTAACTATACCAGTACCTATACCACAGCTGTAACTATACCAGTAACTATACCATAGCCATACCAGTAACTATACCAGTATCTATACCATACCAGCCACTATACCATACCAGTATCTATACCATACCAGTACCTATACCATGCCAGTACCTATACCATGCCAGTACCTATTGTTAGGAAAATTATGATTAAATGACTGAACAAATCATTTTAAATGGAACTGTAACTAAGTAAACTTATACTCTTATTATATTTGATTAACAATATGAGTTCATAAGAAGGGATTGTGTGACACGGACAAGGAGTAATTAAAGTTAATGAACACCATTCCAACTAGGAAGAAAGAAATGGGTTGTGGATTAAGTAAACAGATAATGTAGTTAACCTATGGTTGAACTGACCAAACTGAGCTCTGGGGTGTTTTAGATAAGACAGTGAGTGCATTCCTAGGTTCTGTTAATTAGAACTGTCAGCTAAGTGGTGATCGATAATGTTGAGGGGTCAAAAGTTAATTCAGTTGTGTGGCCTGTGTATGTGCTAGGGGGGTCAGAATGAACTTTTAAAGTTCCCTTTGTCCCGGTCGAGAGGAGGGGATTCTGTTAAGCAATGAAATGGCGTCATGTTATTGTATATAAACTGTTGCTCGTGGTAACGTGGCAGCGCGCTCCGAGAATAGATTACCTATTATTGAAAAGACTGGTCTCCGTCTATTTTATGTAAACAAGAATCTTACAAATTCTCATAAAATAGATTAAGGGAATTCAATTAATACATATTGGTATAATTAAATTACAGTAACACTATACCAGTACCTATACCATGGCCCTACCAGTACCTATACCATACCAGCCAATATACCATAGCCACGCCAGAACCTATACCATAGCCACGCCAGTATCTATACCATAGCCACACCAGTATCTATACCATACCAGCCACTATACCATACCAGCCACTATACCATACCAGCCACTATACCATAGCCATACCAGTACCTATACCATAGCCATAACAGTAACTATACCATACCAGCCACTATACCATACCAGCCATTATACCATAGCCATACCAGTAACTATACCATAGCCATACCAGCCACTATACCATAGCCACACTAGTATCTATACCATAGCCACACCAGTATCTATACCATAGCCACACCAGTATCTATACCATAGCCACACCAGTATCTATACCATAGCCACACCAGAATCTATACCATACCAGTATCTATACCATACCAGTAACTATACCATAGCCACACCAGTATCTATACCATAGCCATACCAGCTACTATACCATACCAGCCACTATACCATACCAGCCACTATACCATACCAGCCACTATACCATACCAGCCACTATACCATACCAGCCACTATACCATACCAGCCACTATACCATACCAGCCACTATACCATAGCCATACCAGTACCTATACCATAGCCATACCAGTACCTATACCATAGCCATACCAGTACCTATACCATAGCCATACTAGCCACAACAGCCCTGACCAACACAGCTGTCCCATCTGCTAAGCACTAGCTCCCATCCCCACCATACTACTTAACATCAAAGACTAAATGAGTGAGATAAAGCTCTTGGTGGTTCTCTCTTGATGGGAGATTTTGTACCCAGCACCCCCTGCTAAGGAACTGTACATTCTAACTATGATGAATGGTGGTAGGTCCTGGACTCACTGCGGTGAAGGCAGGTAGCCCAGACAGTTTTTCTGTGTGTCAGCACCCAATCTTGATTAATAGAGGCGGCCCCACCTCTCCGTGCCCACCTTATATAAACGTTAAAAAGGTGGACTGTAAAGTCACTAAAATAATGGACTGGCACCGGGGCATCAAATATTAGACGGTGTAAATAAAGTGGCATGGGCGTGAGAGGATGCATCTGAGAGACTGAAGGTCAGCTTGTGTGGCGCGTTTCCTCAGCAGTCTAACTCAGTGACAGCTTTAGGGTCACCTGTCATGTTGAAAGAGGTGCCTGATGGAGACTTCAGGGGGACGATGCATCTCAGTGCTTCACTACTACTAAAGACAGACTGGTTCTGAACATATACACTACATAGCTTACATTTAATTAAGGGCTGTTCTTAGGCACAACACGGAGTGCCTGGATACAGCCCTTAGCCATGATATATTGCCCATATACCACAAACCCCCCAAGTTACCTTATTGCTATTATAAACTGCTGACCAACGTAATTAGAGCAGTTTAAATAAATGTTTTGTCATACCAGTGGTATATGGTCTGACATACCACTGTTGTCAGCCAATCATCATTCAGGGCTTGAACACCCCGTTTATAACTGCCAATAAAGCGGAACACAAAGACATGATGCAAATAATACACGTTTTCTTTCAAAACCAGTTTTGTTGTGCTTTATTGAGGTTGCCTCCCACAGTGACATCAATGTCATAGTCCCAACAGTACAAACCAAACCCAGTTCACACTCCAGACACACTCAAACATATTTCAAAGTATTTGAAAGTTATCAAACAATACTAGAACATCAAAGCTAGTGCTTTGTGTGAACTTAGAACTCAGAACCACAGTTAGTAGTAAAGCCATCAGAAGTTCCAGACAGACCAAGTCCAAGTCTGAGCTCATTATCTCACCCATTCACTGTAATGAATTACACAGCTAATGTTCCCATGGGCCAGGCTGGACAGTAGCCATCACCGGAACTGGGCCCTTACAGGAAAACAATGGCCAATTAATCTCACATTTGTCTAATTCAGAGTTTTGTTGGATCAATCAGTAGGCCCCGGAGGACTGAAGTCTAAAATACCTCCAGCAGTATATAGACGTCCGTACTCCAGACGACCGTTTTAATTAAATGGAGTGGACGGACACAAATGGTTTATCATTAAGGGTAAAAGAAAATACAATGGATCTTCTCCAACAATCTCTTCCAACACAATGCAATACAACCAGGGGAGTTTTCTTGGTTAATGCCAGTGAATAGGACTCCAGTGAATAGAGTGGGGAGTGGGGACTGTTCTTGTGTTCCATAGCACTTAATATTTCCAACAGTCATCACCTTTAGGGTAATGAGGAAACTGATGACAGTAAATAATTTTGCCTAAACAGTCGATGATGGGTTTCCAATTTTATGTTGCACCCATCTCAAGGCCGTTTTTAAATCATATTTTAAAGAAATGTTCAACCTTTATTGATGCTACAAGAGTGATGCCTTACAACTATCCCAAAAGGTTACTCCTCCTACTTCCAGAGGACAACTCAAAGGTCAAACTGACAAGAGCACCACTGCTAATTGCTCAATCAAATAAAATGGTGATTGGTCGTGTACACAAAAAATGCTAACAACACCCAAATCCCCACAAATAAAATAAAGGAATTAAGAAATATAGAATTATTAGAACTAGCAAGGTTCAGAATAAAAGTGTAAGTATAAACTCAGCAGAAAAATAAACATCCTCTCACTGTCAACTACATTTATTTTCAGCAAACTTAACATGTGTAAATATTTGTATGAACCTAACAAGATTCAACAACTGAGACAAACTCAAATCAAATTTTATTTGTCACATACACATGGTTAGCGGATGTTAATGTGAGTGTAGCAAAATGCTTGTGCTTCTAGTTCCGACAATGCAGTAATAACCAACAAGTAATCTAACTAACAATTCCAAAACTACTGTCTTATACACACAAGTGTAAGGGGATAAAGAATATGTACATAAGGATATATGAATGAGTGATGGTACAGAGCGGCATAGGCAAGATGCAGTAGATGGTATCGAGTACAGTATATACATATGAGATGAGTATGTAAACAAAGTGGCATAGTTAGTGGCTAGTGATACATGTATTATATAAAGATGCAGTAGATGATATAGAGTACAGTATATACGTATACATATGAGATAAATAATGTAGGGTATGTAAACATTATATTAGGTAGCATTGTTTAAAGTGGCTAGTGATATATTTTACATCATTTCCCATCAAACTGAACAAGTTCCACAGACATGTGACAAACAGAAATGGAACAATGTGTCCCTAAACAAAGGGGAGGGGGTCAAAATAAAGTCACAGAACAGCGCAAACTGGCTCAAACCAGATTAGAAAAGAATGGGAGGCCCTGGTGCATAACTGAGCAAGAGGACAAGTACATTAGTGTCTAGTTTGATAAACAGACGCCTCACAAGTCCTCAACTGGCAGCTTCATTAGTGTGTATATATATATATATATATGTGTATGTATGTATGTATGTATGTATGTATGTATGTATGTATGTATGTATGTATGTATGTATGTATGTATGTATGTATGTATGTATGTATGTATGTATGTATGTATGTATGTATGTATGTACATACTAAAATTAAGGAATCGCCTACATCAATCTTAATCTGAAAATAATGAAATATGTAGACGGAAAACAGCAAGGATTAAGAAGAAATAAAAGTACAAATAAAGCTAAACTCAGATGAACAATTAATGTACGCACACACACACACACACACACACACACACACACACACACACACACACACACACACACACACACACACACACACACACACACACACACAGTATGGAGGGAGTATATAATTAGAAAAGGTGTGTACGTCGTTAGTAGTTAAATAGGATGAGCCTTGACTAGAATGCAGTACATAAACATACGAAGTGGATAAAACAGTATGTAGACATTTTTTAAATGTCCAGTGTTCATGGACTATGTATTGTACTTAGGACAGCAGCAGTCTAATGCCTTGTAAGCTTAAACCTAGATGAGAGTACACTGTAGGTACGGTGATTGCAGAACAAATACTTCGATAAGGTTGTTCAATGCAGTAAATTACCTCAAGTCAAAGCTGACAATGAGATTGCTTGGTATGCAAACTCTTCGTCACGTCAATGCGTCTGTTTGCTGGGCAAAGCAGCCATGCAAGCAGTGGTTCACATCTACAGCTAGGGGAAATGTCATAGGCTAGGTAACATTCACAAGTGTTAAAATGACATTAAGGCAGTGCCCTTTGCAGGAACCATTAGCAGAGAAATACTCATAAATCATTTCCCTGTCAAAGAGAATGCAGCTTTTCAGAAGACAGTAGCTATATAAATGATGACCCAAATATTTCACAGGAAACAGCTCTGTTTTTCTTTTGTATATAACCTCTGTATACCTGGAGATGAATGTCATTAATATACACTATGTTCCATGTATGACACTTACAGTAACAGGCCCTAACGACATTTAGTACAATCTTCCATCCCCATAAAAATGCTAGTTGTCTATCATTGTTACAAGGCACATGTCCCTGTACTATTTGTCCAGCTGCCTCATTTGCCTGCTGGTCAGAGGAGTTAAGCTAAGTTCAGTTTAACACCTCTGATACGTTGTTTAACAGTTTGTCTGGAGATGAGCTGCCAACATGGTCCAGATAAATGTAAAAGCATTTTATTACCTCTGAATCAAATTTTCCACATGAGTGAGTTCATCTGTTGATCTCCAAATTACAAAGAGAGGGCATTAAAAATGGATTTACAGTATCACCCTGGATTATCGCTAGTGTACATTTGTACATTTCAGCAGAAGCTCTTGTCCAGAGTGACTTACAGGAGCAATTGGGGTTAAGAGCCTTGTTCAAGGGCACATCGACAGACTTTTTTTAAACCTAACACTCACATTGTATTCATTGATATTCATTGAACAAACCGAGATCAATTCCAGGAATCAGGATCAAAATTGCTCCATTCACAGTATCCAGGTGAAAAAAGGGTGTTTTCTGACATGTTAGTTGTTTACGAGTTACACTTTGTACATTATTTACCCTTTCTATGGAAACATTATTTACCCTTTCTATGGAAACATTATTTACCCTTTCTATGGAAACATTATTTACCCTTTCTATGGAAACATTATTTACCCTTTCTATGGAAACATTCGTCTGTCTGTGCGCACGAGTGTGTATGCACTACATCCAAATACATTTTGTTGTGCACTGTTACAAGGATGTACAGTACTGTGTCTGTCATTACTGCCCTGTAAGACAGTCCAGTACGGTGTCTGTCATTACTGCCCTGTTACAAGGATGTACAGTACTGTGTCTGTCATTACTGCCCTGTAAGACAGTCCAGTACGGTGTCTGTCATTACTGCCCTGTTACAAGGATGTACAGTACTGTGTCTGTCATTACTGCCCTGTAAGACAGTCCAGTATAGTGTCTGTCATTACTGCCCTGTTACAAGGATGTACAGTACGGTGTCTGTCATTACTGCCCTGTTACAAGGATGTACAGTACTGTGTCTGTCATTACTGCCCTGTAAGACTGTACAGTATAGTGTCTGTCATTACTGCCCTGTAAGACAGTCCAGTACGGTGTCTGTCATCACTGCCCTGTAAGACTGTACAGTATAGTGTCTGTCATCACTGCCCTGTAAGACTGTACAGTATGGTGTCTGTCATTACTGCCCCGTAAGACTGTACAGTACAGTGTCTGTCATTACTGCCCTGTAAGACAGTCCAGTATAGTGTCTGTCATTACTGCCCTGTAAGACAGTCCAGTATAGTGTCTGTCATTACTGCCATGTAAGACAGTCCAGTACGGTGTCTGTCATTACTACCCTGTAAGACTATACAGTATAGTGTCTGTCATTACTGCCCTGTAAGACAGTCCAGTACGGTGTCTGTCATCACTGCCCTGTAAGACTGTACAGTATAGTGTCTGTCATTACTGCCCTGTTACAAGGATGTACAGTACTGTGTCTGTCATTACTGCCCTGTAAGACAGTCCAGTACGGTGTCTGTCATTACTGCCCTGTTACAAGGATGTACAGTACTGTGTCTGTCATTACTGCCCTGTAAGACAGTCCAGTATAGTGTCTGTCATTACTGCCCTGTTACAAGGATGTACAGTACGGTGTCTGTCATTACTGCCCTGTTACAAGGATGTACAGTACTGTGTCTGTCATTACTGCCCTGTAAGACTGTACAGTATAGTGTCTGTCATTACTGCCCTGTAAGACAGTCCAGTACGGTGTCTGTCATCACTGCCCTGTAAGACTGTACAGTATAGTGTCTGTCATCACTGCCCTGTAAGACTGTACAGTATGGTGTCTGTCATTACTGCCCCGTAAGACTGTACAGTATAGTGTCTGTCATTACTGCCCTGTAAGACTGTACAGTATAGTGTCTGTCATTACTGCCCTGTAAGACAGTCCAGTACGGTGTCTGTCATTACTGCCCTGTAAGACTGTACAGTACAGTGTCTGTCATTACTGCCCTGTAAGACAGTCCAGTATAGTGTCTGTCATTACTGCCCTGTAAGACAGTCCAGTATAGTGTCTGTCATTACTGCCATGTAAGACAGTCCAGTACGGTGTCTGTCATTACTGCCCTGTAAGACTATACAGTATAGTGTCTGTCATTACTGCCCTGTAAGACAGTCCAGTACGGTGTCTGTCATCACTGCCCTGTAAGACTGTACAGTATAGTGTCTGTCATTACTGCCCTGTTACAAGGATGTACAGTACGGTGTCTGTCATTACTGCCCTGTTACAAGGATGTACAGTACTGTGTCTGTCATTACTGCCCTGTAAGACTGTACAGTATAGTGTCTGTCATTACTGCCCTGTAAGACAGTCCAGTACGGTGTCTGTCATTACTGCCCCGTAAGACTGTACAGTATAGTGTCTGTCATTACTGCCCTGTAAGACTGTACAGTATAGTGTCTGTCATTACTGCCCTGTAAGACAGTCCAGTACGGTGTCTGTCATTACTGCCCTGTAAGACTGTACAGTACAGTGTCTGTCATTACTGCCCTGTAAGACAGTCCAGTATAGTGTCTGTCATTACTGCCCTGTAAGACAGTCCAGTATAGTGTCTGTCATTACTGCCATGTAAGACAGTCCAGTACGGTGTCTGTCATTACTGCCCTGTAAGACTATACAGTATAGTGTCTGTCATTACTGCCCTGTAAGACTGTACAGTATAGTGTCTGTCATTACTGCCCTGTAAGACTGTACAGTACAGTGTCTGTCATTACTGCCCTGTAAGACAGTCCAGTACGGTGTCTGTCATTACTGTCCTGTAAGACAGTCCAGTACGGTGTCTGTCATTACTGCCCTGTAAGACAGTCCATTACGGTGTCTGCCATTACTGCCCTGTCAGACTATACAGTATAGTGTCTGTCATTACTGCCCTGTCAGACTATACAGCACTTTGTCTTTCACTTAACATTCCCACATCATTATAACATCATACCGCCCAAAGATGGCGCCGAAGAGGATGGCTGACGTTTTACATGCCCTTAATTAACCAATTGTGCTATTTTGTTTTGTTTTGTTTGCATTGTTTGTAACTTATTTTTGAACTTATTTTGTACATAATGTTGCTGCTACGCTGCTATGATTGAAAATAATTTCTGGACATCAGAACTGGGATTACTCACCACGAACTGTACTGTTCTCCTGGGAACAGGCCCAGATCGCCGTCATTTGCGAGAAGAAAAGACAGAGGAAAAGAAGATGCAGATCGGGCTGCCTTTTGAGAATCCTTAGGCGAGCGTGTATACTCCCACTGCCATCAATTCTACTTGCTAACATGCTACCAAAGGGACATTAAGAACTGTAATATCTTATGTTTCACCGAGTCGTGGCTGAACAATGACAAGGATAATATAGAGCTGGAGGGATTTTCAATGCACCGGCAGAACAGAGATGCTACGTCTGGTAAGACGAGCGGTGGGGGTGTGTGTCTTTTTGTCAATTGCAGCTGGTGTACGATGTCCAATATTAAAGAAGTCGAGAGGTATTGCTCGCCTGAGGTAGAGAACCATATAATAAGCTGTAGACCACACTACCTACCAATTGAGTTCTCATCTATATTATTCGTAGCTGTCTATTTACCACCACAGACCGATTCTGGCACTAAGACCGCACTCAACCAACTCTATACGGCCATGAGCAAAAAAGAAAATGCTCACCCAGAAGCGGCGCTCCTAGTGGCCGGGGACTTTAATGGAGGTAAACTTAAAATCTTAAAAAGCTTTACAACATTTTTACCAGCATGTCACATGTGCAAACAGAGGGAAAAACAATCTAGACCACCTTTACTCCACACGCAGAGATGCTCTCCCCCACCCTCCACTTGACATTTCTGACCATAATTATATCCTCCCGATTCCTGTTTACAAGCTAAAATTAAAGTAAGATGTACCAGTGACTCACTCAATATGGAAGTGGTCAGATGACACGGATGCTACGGTACAGAACTGTTTTGCTAGCAGGCTGGAATATGTTCCGGGATTCATTCAATGGCATTGAGGAGTATACCTCCTCAGTAATCTGCTTCATCAATAAGTGTATTGACAACGTCGTCCCCATAGTGACCGTGCGTACAAATCCCAACCAGAAGCCGTTGGATTACAGGCAACATCCGCATCAAGATAAAGGCTAGAGCTGCCACTTACAGGAAGTGGGACACTAATCCGGATGCCTATAAGAAATCCTGCTATGCCCTCAGACGAACCACCAAAAAAACAAAGCGTCAATACAGGATTAAGATTGAATCCTACTACACCGGCTCTGATGCTCGTCGGATGTGGCAGGGCTTGAAAACTATTACGGACTACAAAGGGAAACCCAGACGCGAGCTGCCCAGTGATGCGAGCCTACCAGGCAAGCAACACTGAAGCATGCACGAGAGCACCAGCTGTTATGGATGACTGTGTGATAACACTCTTGGTGGCCGATGTGAGAAAGACCTTTAAACAGGTCAATATTCGTAGCCATAAGTGTTTTGAAAGCCTGGCCGTGGCTCACACAGGACGCAAACCGCCTCAACAGATGATGCAATCTCAAATCACACTCCACACTGCCCTTTCAGCCCTGGACAAAAGGAACACTTATGTGAGAATGCTGTTAATTGACTACAGCTCAGTGTTCAACACGATAGTGCCCATGAAGCTCATCACTAAGCTAAGGACACGGGGACTAAACTCCTCCCTCTGCAACTGGATCCTGAACTTCCTGACGGGCTGCCTCAGGTGGTAAACCTTTTATGCCTGCCATGCTGATCCTCAACACTGGGACCCCTCAGGGGTGTGTACTTAGTCCCTCCTGTACTCCCTGTCCACCCATGACTTCGTGGCCAAACACGACTCCAACACCATCATTAAGTTTGCTGATGACACAACAGCGAGACAAAGGAGCTAATCGTGGACTACAGGAAAAGGAAGGGCTGAACAGGCCCCCATTAACATCAATGGCACTGTAGTGGAGCTGGTCGAGAGCTTCAAGTTCCTTGGTGTCCACATCACCAACGATCAATCATGGTCCAAACACACCAAGACAGTCATGACATTTTTTCCCCCTCAGGAGACTAAAAAGATTTGACATGGATCCCCAGCTCCTCAAAATGTTCTACAGCTGCACCATTGAAAGCATCCTGACCAGTTGCACCACCGGCTGGTATGGCAACTGCTCAGCATCTGACCGTAAAGCTCTACAGAGGGTAGTGCGAATGGCTCAATACATCACTGGGGCCAAGTTTCCTGCAATCCAGAGAGCGGATATGGGAATATCTATCCATAGGACCACTTTAAGCCGTACACTCCATGGAGCTGGGCTTTACGGAAGAGATACAAGAAAAAAGCCATTGCGTAAAGAAAAATAAGCAAACACATTTGGGGTTCCACCGAAAGGCATTTGGGAGACTCCCCAAACATATGGAATGAGGTACTCTGGTCAGATCAGACTAAAATTGAGCTTTTTGGCCATCAAGGAGAACGCTATGTCTGGAGCAAACCCAACACCTCTCATCACCCCGAGAATACCATCCCCACAGTGAAGCATGGTGGTGGCAGCATCCTGCTGAGGGGATGTTTTTCATCGACAAGGGACAGAATTGAAGAAATGATGGATGGCGTTCCAGAGTCCAATGGTGGCGAGCTTTACACCACTCCAGCCGAAGTTTGGCATTGAGCACGGTGATCTTAGGCTTGTGTGCAGCTGCTCAGCCATTCATGAAGCTCACAACAAACAGTTATTTTTTATTTTACTATTTTACTTTATTCAATTAGGCAAGTCAGTTAAGAACAAATTCTTATTTTCAATGATGGCCTAGGACAGTGCGTTAACTGCCTTGTTCAGGGGAAGAACGACAGATTTGTACCTTGTCAGCTCGGGTATTCGAACTTGCAACCTTTCAGTTACTAGCCCAAAGCTCTAACCACTAGGCTACCCTGCCACACAGGGTAGCCTAGCTTATTGTGCTGACATTACTTCCAGCAGTAGTTTGGAACTTGGTAGTGAGTGTTGCAACTTCGCACACACGATATTGACGTGCTACGCACTTCAGCACTTGGTGGTCTCGTTCTGCGAGCTTGTGTGGCCTACCACTTCACGGCTGAGTCCACTAATTTGAAGGGGTGTCCACATATACTTTTGTATATATAGTGTATCAGACAAATGTTTTTGCTCAGCTTGTAGTCAGACCGACCAGACAAATAACTGGTGATTTGTTCTTCCCCTTGCAGAATGAGGAACAGTATTTTGTTTGTCCTCCTGATTTTTCAACCACATTTTGGCATCAGTCCAAATTAATAAATACAAGTTGGAGGAATGTGCAAGAAGTTAGAATAGTTTTTTTTTCTCAAAAATGCAACAACTTTGCTCATATGCCACTAGGAATGTTAACGCTAATTCATCAATCTCAAAAGGAAGAAAAGTACCAGTGAAGAATCTGTGCTAAACCATTAAATCTCAACAGGCGGCTTTTAATAACCACAACAAATGTATAAATTTGCACAGTCGTGCTTCCCCTAAAGTACATTGAATTGAACTTGCCAAAACTACATAATTACTCATGTCTACACAAAAATAAATATAATCCTTAAAAAAAGAAACTACACAAGAGAGCATGATTTAGCCATTTAGCCAAGAGACCATTTAGCCAAGAGACCATTACAGTCTTTCAAAGAAATAGCTGTCATTTTTTTAAACGACAAGGCCTGGGTATAAACTACAGTCGGGAAGCGCACAATTTGGGCAGAGTGTGTTCTTATCAAATAGATGACTGTTGCTTTTCAGCGGTCAGTGAAAATCCTCTAAAATAAGCCTACAGTGGGGCAAAAAGGTATTTAGTCAGCCACCAATGGTGCAAGTTCTCCCACTGAAAAAGATGAGGCCTGTAATTTTCATCATAGCTACACTGACAGAAAAAAAATCCAGAAAATCACATTGTACTATTTTTAATGAATTTATTTGCAAATTACGGTGGAAAATAAGTATTTGGTCAATAACAAAAGTTTCTCAATACTTTGTTATATACCCTTTGTTGGCAATGTCAGAGGTCAAATGTTTTCTGTAAGTCTTCACAAGGTTTTCACACACTGTTGCTGGTATTTTGGCCCATTCCTCCATGCAGATCTCCTCTAGAGCAGTGATGGTTTGGGGCTGTTGCTGGGCAACACGGACTTTCAACTCCCTCCAAAGATTTTGTATGGGGTTGAGATCTAGAGACTGGCTAGGCCACTCCAGGACCTTGAAATGCTTCTTACGAAGCCACTCCTTCGTTGCCCGGGCGGTGTGTTTGGGATCATTGGCATGCGGAAAGACCCAGGCACGTTTCATCATCAATGCCCTTGCTGATGGAGGGAGGTTTTCACTCAAAATCTCACGATACATGGCCCCATTCATTCTTTCCTTTACACGGATCATTAAAGTACATGAGTACAGTAAAGTACAGTAAAGTACATGATGTACATTTGCAGAAAAACAGCCCCAAAGCATGATGTTTCCACCACCATGCTTCACAGTAGGTATGGTGTTCTTTGGATGCAACTCAGCATTCTTTGTCCTCCAAACATGACGAGTTGAGTTTTTACCAAAAAGTTATATTTTGGTTTCATCTGACCATATGACATTCTCCCAATCTTCTTCTGGATCATCCAAATGCTCTTTAGCAAACTTCAGATGGGCCTGGACATGTACTGGCTTAAGCAGGGGGACAAATCTGGCACTGCAGGGTTTGAGTCCCTGGCGGCGTAGTGTGTTACTGATGGTAGGCCTTGTTACTTTGGTCCCAGCTCTCTGCAGGTCATTCACTAGGTTCTCCCGTGTGGCTCTGGTATTTTTGCTCACCGTTCTTGTGATCATTTTGACCCCACGGGGTGAGATCTTGCTTGGAGCCCCAGATTGAGGGAGATTATCAGTGGTCTTGTATGTCTTCCATTTCCTAATAATTGCTCCCACAGTTGATTTCTTCAAACCAAGCTGCTTACCTATTGCAGATTCAGTCTTCCCAGCCTAGTGCAGGTCTACAGTTTTTTTCTGGTGTCCTTTGACAGCTCTTTGGTCTTGGCCATAGTGGGGTTTGGAGTGTGACTGTTTGAGGTTGTGGACAGGTGTCTTTTATACTGATAACAAGTTCAAACAGGTGCCATTAATACAGGTAACGAGTGGAGGACAGAGGCGCCTCTTAAAGAATAAGTTACAGGTCTGTGAGAGCCAGAAATATTGCTTGTTTGTAGGTGACCAAATACTTATTTTTCACAATTTGAAAATAAGTTAATTGAAAAAAATCTTACAATGCGATTTTCTGGATTTTTTTTCTCATTTTGTCTGTCATAGTTGAAGTGTACCTATGATGAAAAGTACAGGCCTCATGTTTTTAAGTGGGAGAACTTGCACAATTGGTGGCTGACTACATACTTTTTTGCCCCACTGTATATATATTTTGCTTCCCCTAACTTCAAACTCACCGGTGATGCTCTCCCTATCCCGTTAAAAGACATTTGACTGCAGCCAATCAGAGAGCACTAAAATAACACAGGTACCGAGAGGTAGGACAGGGTGGTCCTTCTGTAGCTCAGTTGGTAGAGCATGGCGCTTGTAACGCCAGGGTAGTGGGTTTGATCCCCGGGACCACCCATACGTAGAATGTATGCACACATGACTGTAAGTCGCTTTGGATAAAAGCGTCTGCTAAATGGCATATATTATTATTATTTATTATTATATTATTATTATATTAGAACGACAAACCAGTACTCTGCCCCTGTTATTTCTCGCTTTGTGACTGACAGGCGCCTGTTCTATCAACAGATCACTAGAACATGCATATCATTCGTTCTAGCGGGAGAAGGCTACACTGACTTTCATGACTAACGAATTGAAACTTCAAAATTAAAAGAAGCCTAGTTAATTAATGAAGTGGAACAGTAGCGTGTTATTGGCTATTAAGCCGACGGCCGGCGCTTATGGAAAACACTGATACCCTTTTCTATTTTCTTACCAAGCCCTTTATCAGTTATGAGCAATGCTCTGGTAATGAATGGTTGTCTCCAAAAGCCCAGTGTTCTGTGTTGCTATGGGGTAAAATGTCTGTTTTGTTCGGGGAGGGTTCGGAGGAACCTTTGTCCTCTGCTGAAAGACTTTAATGCCCTCTTTATTATGCCAGATGGCTCTGTAGTTCTCTACAATCACACAGAACTGGACAGGGTGCAAGTATGTTTGGAGGCATTTGTGGGCCCATCACTAAGAGGCAGGGAATGGTAAACAGCCACTGTGCCTAGGGAACACTTCACTGACTACTTTCTGCATCAGCTGAGAAGCCATAACTTCTTTGTTATGCCAAACCTCTAAATAGACTCCTTAAATGCACCCTACTGAGTCTGAGTTGATGATATTGACAAAGTATGAACTTATATTCCTGAGAAAGTAAAAACCCAATAAAAGTTACAGTAGGGGCAGTAGTGGAGTACCTTCAAGCCAAGCTGCATTTAAATATTGTCCATGAAAAGGTAATGTAATCGGAAGCAGGAGAAGTGGTCTGTCTAGCCTGATTACTGTCTTTATTTACTCATTGTGTGTCTGACAGGGCTGGGGGAAATTACAAAGCTCAAATATCACTAGAAAACCCTGGGCCAACTGGGCACCAAAATTGTCCAGCAGGGTCTTTGGACTTATCATGAAAACTGTCTTTTTGGTTAATTTAAGGTAAGGGTAAGGCATAAGGTTAGCCGCGTGGTTAAGGTTAAATGTAAAATACGTTTTTAAGAAGAGAAATTGTAGAAATAGGTGGGGTTTATGACTTTGTGTCTGTGTTAACCGGGAGTTGGAGTGGTGGGACAGATGGAGGTAAATTACAACAAGATGTTGTTGCGAAACCGCAACGGTCAAGTCAGACATGTTCAGTACCACGGTGCTCATGTAGATTACGCCCGTTAGCTCCAGGTATAATAACAAGTAGCTCATTGAACAAAGGCTACTTGAAATCTCTGAGCCATAATATGAGACGTAATATGATCTCGTATTAACATCTACTAACCATGTGTATGTGACAAATACAATTTGATTTGATCTGAGGTAGATCTGGGTTTAATGTTAATCTGCTTAACAAATGGGGAAGAGAAACAAAATGAGTGCTCACCTTTTTTCCTGTTAAAAGCCCGGTTCATACTGGAAAAACCTTGTCTTTGAGATCCCTCCTGTAGATTTGCCAATATTCCACCTGGAATATTCCACCTGGATGGGAAAAACAAAACGTTTCAGAATCCTTTAAAATCTCAGACGCTCAACAAACTAAAATCTGGAAAATGTTACTACCTGGGGCCTACCCCGGGTTTGGCCGGGGTTAGGCCGTCATTGTAAATAAGAATGAGTTCTTAATTGACTTGCCTATTAAAATAAAGGTTAAATAAAATAAATGAAAAAGAAGCATGATCTGAAGACAAAAATGTAGTCTAGTTCAGAAGAAAAGAATAGCATACGGAGTTGTCCTTATGTTAGGTCCTGATGTGGCTACGCAAAATGGCTGTTGGCTACACTACTTCAGAAGAAAAGAATAGCATACGGAGTTGTCCTTATGTTAGGTCCTGATGTGGCTACTCAAAATGGCTGATGGCTAAACTACTTCAGAAGAAAAGAATAGCATACGGAGTTGTCCTTATGTTAGGTCCTGATGTGGCTACGCAAAATGGCTGTTGGCTACACTACTTCAGAAGAAAAGAATAGCATACGGAGTTGTCCTTATGTTAGGTCCTGATGTGGCTACGCAAAATGGCTGTTGGCTACACTAGCTCATGTAGCAGACAATATTAGTTTATAATTCCGTGGAATTATTTAATAGTATGAAGAATACAATTAAACACTGAAAAATATAAATATTTTTCTCCAAACGATCTGAGGGAGTGAGCACATGCGACTATTCTGTGTTGAGCAGTTAACAAAGAAACAGGTCCTCCTATATACTTAATATACAGTTATTTATGTAACTTTAGTTGTTCTACAAACGTCCACATTTACTTTGTCAGCCAACAAGATGAGTAGGCCGAACGAACAGCAAAAGCACTAGCCCATATCAATCTACTATCCCCATAGTACCAAAGTCTACCTATTCTATTCTGTGCGAGAAGTAAATATTCCAAAGAATCTGGGACAGTTGTGGGATACGATAGATCCCAAATTAAGCCTGTGATTTAGGAAACCCACCCTCTGACAGAAAGTCAATGTTTAAGAAGTCCGAAAATCCACCGATGAAAACCTGGGTCCACCTGCAAAACACCTTGTGTTTACCTTTGGGTTAAAGCCGTTTACCGTCTGAGTAGGGGAGTTGACCATTTTGGTATTTTAGACAGCTAGACTTGTTGGTCACTGTCGATATATCACACTAAAACAGGTCAAAGGTCGAAAGAAATCAACTACTGCTGGTCGACTTTGTAGTAACAGTAAATGTCACTTGAGACCATTTTCTAGACTTTTTTATTATTATGTATTTATTTTTGCCACAATCTCTTGCATGACAGTATAACTGGGAGAAAGCTTGTCGTTGGCTGGACGAATAAATCCAACCAAAGTAGATTAGTTATTGCAGCAAAACGTAAGACTTCTTATATCAGCAAAGTCATGAAAAAGTTGTAGCTTTCACATAAAGTGCGGTCATATTAAACTCTGCTGGATATAGCGAACATGTATGAACAGTGAATGAACATGCATGTATGAACAGTAAATAAGTAAAGGCATTATCGGGTTACAGTACATAGATGTTCTCTTTGAACATTTGCTGATGATCCCAACCAAGTGAGAACTATTAATACCAAAGGTAAATGGCGATAAGGAGGAGAAGCTCAACTTAAAAGTTCTGTTGCAACCTTGCAATCTCTCCACAACATGTTTTACTGAGTACGTATGAATGAGAATGAGGAATCAAGACATTATACAACAAAGCATTAAGAGCACATCAACTTTGCAAGGTTTAAAATGGTGTCCACATCATCAAGAAACTAACATGGTCCAAGCACACCAAGACAGTCGTGAAGCGGGCGCGACAAAACCTATTCCCCCTCAGGAGACTGAAAAGATTTGGCATGAGTCCTGAGATCCTCAAAAGCTTCTACAGCTGCACCATTGAGAGCATCCTGACGGATTGCATCACTGCCTGGTATGGCAACTGCTCGGCCTCCGACCGCAAGGCAATACAGAGGGTAGTGCGAATGGCCCAGACATCACTGGGGCCAAGCTTTCTGCCATCCAGGACCTCTATACCAGGCGGTGTCAGAGGAAGGCCCTAAAAATTGTCAAAGACTCCAGCCACCCTAGTCATAGACTGTTCTCTCTGCTACCGCACGGCAAGCATTGCCAGAGCGTCAAGTCTAGGTCCAAGAAGCTCCTAAACAGCTTCTACCCCCAATTCATAAGACTCCTGAATATCTAGTCAAATGGCTAAACAGGCTATTTTCATTGCCCACAGAGGGGTAGGGGGGATTGGTTGGTTATGAAATGTGTAAATGAGTATTGTATTCATGTACTGTTGTATTCAGCGCATGTGACGAATTGAAATTGGATTTGAAATGCCAATTTCCAAAATCTATGTTCTTTACTCTCACAGATGGCTACTATACATACGTTCTGCCTCAGAATAGGTCGACTCAGTTATTTTGACAGTTGCTGCTTCTTTCTTCATCTCTGTCCTTCCAGATATTGATGAAGTCCCTTAAATGGTGATAGAATCCAGTCTAAGCCAGTGATTTCGGGAAAAGGTAGAAACATTTGAGTCAACTTCATTACACCTCGATATGTTTCCGTTCAAAACATCCACTCCTGCAAAACTTAAATGGAATAAAGCACTGATAAAACTGTTTTACTCATGGACGTACATTACACTTTAAAGCCAACATATTCTGTTAAATATTCTGCTAAGGAACCAAATACAATGTCTCAGATGAGTCCCAAGGATACAAATGACTTTATTGTCCAGACATAAGAGCTGTTGTGAATCAAACAATAGAACAGAATTGAAACGTCTATATGATTGAAAAGTAATTAAAAAAGGCTTCAGTCTTTGTTATGTATCCCTTCGATACAACTGAAGGGCAACAACTTCCTTTCTAGATGGATAATATAGCATCTGGCTACAGTCCTTCAATTCTGAATTGTATGCAATGAGGATGACATTGACCATTGTGTGTAATGTGCCCTACTGAAGATCTCACAGCAGACATGAATATGCTATAGAAACCTTATTCAGATGCTCAACAGAGAATGCATAGGACGAGTAGATGTACAGTACACAGACACTGAATATGATCATGTGTATTTGACACAGCATCACACAATTGACCATGACACTGCAGCAGGCCAAGAGCACAGTTAAACATGTGCCATGTCATCTTCTGTGACACTGACAGATACAGTGCCTTCAGAAAGTATTCACACTGAGTAAACCAAACATTAGGAACACCTTCCTGATATTGAGTTAAACCAGATCTGAGGGAGTGTGTCAAGTGGTTAACAAAGAAACAGGTCCTCCTATATGCTTTATACAGTTATTCATGTAACTTCAGTTGTTCTACAAATGTTGGAATATATGTTTTGATTTTTAATATATTGTACAGTGCCTTGTAAAAGTATTAATCCCCCTTTGTGTCATGTCATGGACAAAATAGCCCAAATTGGTGACGTGAAGTGGAAAAAAAAGCTGTTTCACAAAAATATTTAAAAAAAGAAAAATTAAAAGTGGTACGTGCATATGTATTCATCCCTTTTGCTTTGAAGCCCCTAAACAAGATCTGGTGCAACCAATTACCTTCAGAAGTCACATCAGTTAAATAAAGTGCTAAGTGTCACATGATCTGAGTATATACACACACCTGTTATGAAAGGCCCCAGAGTCTGCAACACCACTAAGCAAGGGGCACCACAGAGACCAAGAAGCGCTCCAAACAGGTCAGGGACAAAGTTGTGGAGAAGTACAGATCAGGGTTGGGTTATAAAAGAATATCAGAAACTTTGAACATCCCACAGAGCAGCATTAAATCCATTATTTAAAAAATGGAAAGAATATGGCACCACAACAAATCTGCCAAGAGAGGGCCACCCACCAAGACTCAGACCAGGCAAGGAGGGCATTAATCAGAGAGGCAACAAAGAGACCAACGATAACCCCAAAGGAGCTGCAAAGGTCCACAGCTGAGATTGGAGTATCTGTCCATAGGACCACCTTAAGCCGTACACTCCACGGAGCTGGACTGTACAGGAGCGTGGATAGAAAAAAGCCACTGCTTAAAGAACAAAAATAAGCAAACACATGATGTTCACCAAAAGGCATGTGGGAAACTCCCCAAACATATGGAAGAAGGTACTCTGGTCAGATTAGACTAAAATGGAGCTTTTCAAAGTGCTCTGAAAAAATTAAGGGAATTGTTCAAACATTGGCACATTCTAAAATCCGATGATAATCTAGGTAATGTGTTCTCGGACCTTCCCTTGATCGTATTCCCGTGGGGCAGAAAATCACAGAGACCAATTGGTACACTGATTTACCACCCCAAGATATTCCTGAACAATGTCTATTTGCGCCCCTACTGGATGGAAATTACCCGTGTACTGGCTGTGCTCAATGCAATTACACTTATAAACGTAGATCCTTCAAACACCCACAAACAGGGAAATCGAGCCCAATCAAAGGTGTCATCACGTGCTCCACTAAGGGTGTTATTCATCCTATAGCTTGTCCTTGTGGTACAAATGTTGTGGGTAAAACAAAGCGCAAATTAAAAGTATATCTCAGAGCATCGTAGCACCATTAGGTGTATCCCAGTTGCGGCCCACTTTTTGCAAGCAAACCACTTGATTTAGTCTCTGCGTTATATTGGCATCGAACATGTCACCATCCCTAGGAGAGGGGGTGACCTTGATGATTTATTGTTAAAACGAGAGGCTGCCTGGATCATTAATTTAAAGACCCTTGCTCCCTTCGGTCTCAACATAGACTTTGATCTGAAGCCATTCTTGTGATTATCGTGACTTTTGCCATTGTAATTGTTTGTAAGCTTGTGTAGTCTAAAATGAATCTATGATTGATGCTATCCATTTGTTTTTTGTATGCTGTTCTTTGTATGCCATTTTAATATTTGAGAATTCACCAATGATATTAGGCCACACTTGGCCATGATTACAGACACCTGTGTGTCACCCTGCAGTGTTTGTGATTATACCCTAATGAAGACAGCTTGCCTGTCGAAATGTTGGATGTTACATTTTGGCATCTGAGCTCCTAGAGTGTGCGGCTCTCCTTTATTTTCAAGTTTTCTACTCCGCTAGCCAGCACCTCACCTAAATAGGTGTGCATTTATTTTTCTTCTAGATGGCGCAAACCCAACACCTCTCATCACCCAAGAACACCATGTTGTTCATCGGCAGGGACTGGAACACTGGTCAGGATTGAAGGAATGTTGGCTGGCGCTAAATACAATGATATTCTTGAGGGAAACCTGTTTCAGTCTTCCAGAGATTTGAGACTGGAACAGAGGTTCACCTTCCGGCAGGACAATGACTAAGCATACTGCTAAAACAACAAGTGGTTTGAGGGGAAACATTTCAAATGTCTTGGAATGGCCTAATCAAAGCCCAGACCTAAATCCAATTGATAGCGCAGATTATGATTTAAAGGTTGCTTTACACCCATCCAGATTGAAGGAGCTGGAGCAGTTTTGCCTTGAAGAATGGGCAGAAATCCCAGTGGCTCGATGTGCCAAGCTTATAGAGACATACCCCAAGAAACTTGCAGCTGTAATTGCTGCAAAAGATGGCTCTACAAAGTATTGACTTTGGGGGGGGGTGTATAGTTATGCACGCTCAAGTTCTGTTTTTTTGTCTTATTTCTTATTTGTTTCACAAGAAAAAAATATGTCCATCTTCAAAGTGGTAGGCATGTTGTGTAAATCAAATGATACAAACCCCCTAAAAATCTATTTTAATTTCAGGTTGTAAGGCAACAAAATAGGAAAAATGCCAAGCGGGGTGAATCCTTTCGCAAGCCACTGTAAGGCTGCATGATGAGACGAATGAGGATTTGAAAAAAGTCACTTGAAAGGCATGAGTTCTGCTTTGTTTTTTTCACACAGGCTGTACACACTCCAATAGTCTCTCATTCACAATTTGACAAGCACTTCATATTGCCTCAAATTTCACACCAGCATCCCCTTTGTGGCCGTAATGCACCCTAAAACATACATGCCTTTTGCAGCCAGTGTCAGTTGTGCCCTTCTCCCTAAGTACTGCGCAATCCGAAGTGTCTCTCACTCACACTGCTCTCCATACAGGTTACAGGTTAAGACAGACACATCAGGGACACAACTCTGTCATAACGTGGCCCTCTTTGGGTATAGCGAGATCGTTTTTCTCTTCTCCATCCCCCCTCCTCCTACACCCAGGATCTGTTGTCTCAGGTCGTAAATTCCCGGAGGAGACTCTCTCCTCATGGCCAGGCAGTATAGAGAGAGAGTTTTACAGTAGAACAAAGAAAGTTCCTCTACAACACAGGACTTGAGAACTGAACAATATCCATATTTTGGAGAATGTGGAGTAGCCAGCTACGACCCGGTCCGTTTTGTTTCATGTTGTGATCTCATGAAAGACAATTTAGCCACATTACCATAACTCTGTTCATACAGGAGCCTCTGTTATGAAGTTTGTGTCTAATTATTGTATAAAATGAATGAGCAAATATGAAACTATTTATGAAATTATGTAAGGTTAACTAAGTCATTGGCCCGCCCCAGTGAGCACAGACATTGATCCGGCTCATGGGACAGACATTTTCTGCTGTTACAATTTTTTTTTAAACACCTGAAGAAACCCCTTCAGACCATGCATACCTCAGTCAGCTGAGGGAACAAAGGTTTGAGTAGAAACCACGAAAACCTCAGTATAAGCTAATGTAAGGATTTTTGAATTCCTAACCACACCGAATGGTTCAACTCTGAGACTATCAATCCCGACAGAATAAGAGCAACAGTTCGAAACGAATTACTAGTCTGCAGCTAGAAATAATGTACCATTGAATGCGAAGGCCGACAACCGCCGAAACATCTATTCTATAACATTTCTCAATGGTACTCTGAGGTACCCATTCTAACCATGAAACCATGAAATACTTCATGGAAGCAGAGAGACGATCAGAAAGACGGACGATTCCAACAGAGATCATGACAACACACTGAGCGTAAATATATATTGATTGCAATTATTCCCGAATGAGTGAGCGTTCATGTGCAAAGGATTAGCAATTCAATTAGTATAATTATCAACTGTGACTCTTGTAATTCCCGCCCTCCTCAGTCCACCCCCACTTCCCTTTGTCCACCAAGCCGTCATATCGGCTTAGCCCACTAGGGAACCTATCATTTTCTTTTAACCATATCTACTGTTTTATTGTTTATGTATTTCTGTGATTATTTAGTTAGTAAATAAATGTTTAGGACCATTGATGCACTAGCCCATGTCAATCTACTATCCCCCATGGTACAAAAGTCGACCTATTCTATTCTGTGCGAGAAAGACACACATAACTGCACCACATATCACACTTTCACAAAATGCTTGAAGACCTGGCTAAAGGTCAATCAGATTTGTGAACATGGTCCCTAGCTGTGTGTTGCCGCTTTCCATGTTGTCTGTTGTCTGTAGCTTGTGAGGTGTGGAAACACTTTGTTGCTTTTATGAATTTTGTTTTGCTGCTTTTTGTTCTATGTTTCTCTGTCTGTATGCTATGTCTTGCTTGTTCTATGGTGCTATTGTCTATATTGTAATTGTTTTTAATAACCTGCCCAGGGACTGCGGTTGAAAATTAGCCGGCTGGCTAAAACCGGCACTTTTACTGAAACGTTGATTAATGTGCACTGTCCCTGTAAAAATAAAATAAACTAAACTAAATAAATATTAAAAAGAGTCTGGGACATTTGTGGGATGCGATAGATCCCAAATTAATACAACACCTAGCATAAAACAAAATGTTTTATGCAAAGGGCAGTTACTTTGAAGAATCTCAAATATAAAATACATTTTTATTTGTTTAAACCTTTTTTGGTTACTACATGATTCCATATCTGGTATTTCATAGTTGAGGTCTTCACTATTATTCTACAAAGTAGAACATAGTGAAAATAAATAAAAACCCTGGAATGGGTAGGTGTGTCCAAAGTTGACTGGTACTGTATGTAATCAAGATAAACACACATTTATTATGTTTGAATCTTCCACTTTGACAGAGTATTTTACGTAGATATTTGACAAAAAAAAAATCCAAATTAAATATATTTTAATCCCACCTTGTAATGAAACAAAAAGTAGAAAAAGTCTATTGGAGTGAATAATTTCTGAATATGTAGACTATACTGTATATATAATATGCAGCATTTCCTGTACATATAATATGTAGACTATACTGTATATATAATATGCAGCATTTCCTGTACATATAATATGTAGACTATACTGTATATATAATATGCAGCATTTCCTGTACATATAATATGTAGACAATACCATATACATAATGTGGAGTATATTATATACATAATATGTAGAGTATACTTTATTATATATAATATGTACAGTGTACTGTATAATATGTAGAGTTCACTGTATGTGTGTGTATATATATATATATATTACAAACACACACACACATACACGGTAGAATATACTGTATATATTAACAATGTAGAGTGTACTGCATATATACTATGTAGAGTGTACTGCATATATACTATGTAGAGTGTACTGCATATATACTATGTAGAGTGTACTGTATATATATATATATATATATATATATATATATATATATATATATATATATATATATATATATATATATATATATATAATTGTAAAGTATACTGTATATATAATATGTAAAGTATACTGCACATGAATATTATACTGTATATATCATATGTAGAGTATACTTTATGTATATACAGTATACGCTACATATATGTAAAGTATACATCTTTTGAAGAGTATACTAGATAGAATATGTAAAGTATACTGTACATAATATGTCGAGCATACTGTATATATAATATGTAGATTATTCTGTATAAATCATATAGAAATTATACTATATATCAAATGTAAAGTACACTGTATATAATATGAATATCTAATATGTAAAGCATACAGTGCCTTTGGAAAGTATTCAGACCCCTTCCCCTTTTCCAAATTTTGTTACTTTACGCATTCCTCTAAAATGTACTCTTGATTTTTTTACCTCAATCTACACACAATGCCTCATAATGACAGAGCGAAAACATTATTAGAAATGTTTGAAAATGTATTAAAAATAAAACAGAAATACCTTATTCAGACCTTTTGCTATGAGACTAGAAATTGAGCTCAGGTGCATCCTGTTCCCATTGACCATCCTTCCGATGTTTCTACAACTTGATTTGAGTCCCCCTGTGGTAAATTTAATTGATTGGACATGATTTAGAAAGGCACACACCCGTCTATATAAGGTCCCACAATTGACAGTGCATATCAGAGAAAAAACCAAGCCATTAGGCTGAAGGAATTGTCTGTAGAGCTCCAAGACAGGATTGTGTCAAGGCACAGATCTGGGGAAGGGTACCAAAAAATGCCTGCATAATTGAAGGTCCCCAAGAACGCAGTGGCGTCCATCGTTCTTAAATTGAAGAAGTTTGGAACCACCAAGACTCTTCCTAAAGCTGCAGTATTCCACCAACCAGGGCTTTATGGTAGAGTGGCCAGACAGAAGCCACTTCTCAGTAAAAGGCATACCAGCTCGCTCGGACTTTGCCAAAAGGCACCTAAAGGACTCTCAGAGCATGAGAAACAAGAATGAACTCTTTGGCCTGAATGCCAATCGTCACATCTGGAGGAAACCTGACACCATCCCTATGGTGAAGCATGGTTGTGGCAGTATCATGCTGTAGGGATGTTTTTCAGCATCAGGGACTGGGAAACTAGTCAGGATCGAGGGAAAGATGAACGGAGCAAATTACAGAGAGATCCTTGATGAAAACGTGCTCCAGAGCGCTCAGGTCCTCAGACTGGGGCGAATGTTCTCCTTCCAATAGGCCAACGACCCTAAGCACACAGCCAAGACAATGAGTGACAAGTCTCTGAATGTCCTTGAGTGGCCCAGCCAGAGTCCAGACTTGAACATATTCGAACATCTATGGAGACACCTGAAAATAGCTTGCAAAAATGTCAAAATACCCGTTTTTGCTCTGTCATTATGGGGTATTGTGTAGATTGATAAAAAAAAAAGATTTTAATCCATTTTAGAATAAGGCTGTAACATAACAAAATGTGGAAAAAGTAAAGGGGTCTGAATACTTTCCTCATGCACTGTACATAATATGTAGAATATACTGTAGATTTAAATGCTTACAATAGCACAGCTAAAGTCAGTAGTTCCAGAATTGTATCTTTTCATAAGTTGAGATAAAGTGACAACTAACTTCGGGAAGGACATTTTTATCCACTGACATAATGCAGAGGAGCGTTGCAACATTCAGGAAATAATGACTCTCACTTGGGAGACAAAGATCACACATCTAGCTCTGTGAAGAGGACTATGTTTCAGGACTACTTTTTAAAGAGGGGTGTGGTGCTAAATAGGAATCTGACATTTGAGTCACTTAGCAGAAGCTCTTATCCAGAGTGACTAGGGTTAAGTGTCTTGCTGAAGGGCACGTCAACAATTTTTTTTTACCTTGTTGGCCCAGAGATTAGAACCTGAGTCCTTTTGGTTACTGGCCCAATGCTCCTAAACGCTAGGCTACCTGCCGCCCCTAGCAGGTCCAAACATGCTAAGCTATTTGACAGCCAGACCTGAGAGACTGTGATCCGTTCTACAATAATACAATGTGCAAAAAGTGATTGAGGGCTCCATGTGAATGTTTCCATGCAAAGAACAGTAATGTCTCCTTACTCCTTAATCTCAAAGTTAATCGATGTGAAATGTGTGGATAGTGTGTCAAAAGCTTTAGTATTAATAATAGATAAACAACATTATTTCATATACTTGGACATGACAGAAAAGCAATTGCAAGCATTCCCATGTCTTATTTGTCCAAGTTGAGAGATGTAATTCAGGAACAGAAATTAGCAATTTAGCATCAATTAGTCTAGCTTTAATTAGTCATCAATTAGTCTAGCTTTAATATATATGCTAGCTGCAGTATAGTGTTATGATATTACCTGAGTCACTACATGGGAATGCCAGCTCTGACTGACTATTGTGTAAAACCTTCAGCATGCCACTGAGGACCATGATTTCTTCCCATTATGAAAGGAAATGGAAAAATGCGAAAAATTATCAAAACCCCATATTTTAGACAGAACTATAGCACCAAACTACTCTTTTCGTCCTACAGTAAGTCGCTAAGAATACTAGGACAATGTTTAGACATGGAATTATTAAGAAAACATATACATTTTCTGCAGATATATAACTTAATTTAACAAAGGTCTAAAACCACATTGTGACTTTGGGAGATGTTTTCTTTCCATCTATAAAATGTCCTTCAGGGTGAAAAGCTTAAGCGGAATGAGCTAAAGGGTGCGGATTGGGATATCCTGACTGCTGCCAAAACAGAATAGTTTTGCCACTTAAAATTACATCTTGTCTTTCTTATTTACGGCCAAGGAATTTGTCCCCGCCTCAGAGCGATGCAGAGCCAGAAAACCATGTCCACAATTCAGGGTAGAAGGAGTCACTTTTCTGCACATCTAAAGATGCTAGACAAATAAGCAATAGGCACCAAGTCAGTTATTTTTGTCACAATGATGAAAATAGTATCAAAGCGTCTTTTTGCGCCGTCTTGTATGTTCTAAAGCATGTGAAGATTTAATAGGGTTCATTATTCTTAGCCTACTTTACGAGTGACAGATTGAAAAACCCCCATTCAATATCTGGAGTTTGAAAAAAAACATCAGCTTTACAGATTGCCTTCAAAAAATAATATTCTACTGTGATGCGCACGTGACATTTGGAAAACCATGTATCCCTCATTGGAGCATACTGACTCATTACTCTGAAGAACAATGCTCAAGGGGAAATGTCCCTTCAGTGCTACTATTGATGCTTCGCTCTCCTGTGTAGCTCAGTTGGTAGAGCATGGCGCTTGTAACGCCAGGGTAGTGGGTTCGATCCCCGGGACCACCCATACGTAGAATGTATGCACGCATGACTGTAAGTCGCTTTGGATAAAAGCGTCTGCTAAATGGCATATATTATTATTATTATTATTATTATCTTAACCAACAGGACTTAAGGCCCTATCGACCACAGCTATAAGACCACCTTCCACCTCGACCTACTTCCATAGGAAGTACAAATTATTTCAGGGATCAACCTTAAAAAGCCCCAGTGCAGTAAAAAAGTGATTTTCCTGTGTTTTATATTATATATATACAGTTGAAGTTGAAAGTTTACATACACCTTAGCCAAATATATTTAAACTCAGTTTCACAATTCCTGATATTTAATCCTAGTACAAATTCCCTGTTTTAGGTCAGTTAGGATCACCACTCTATTTTAAAAACATGAAATGTCAGAAAAATAGTAGTGATTTATTTCATATTTTATTTCTTTCATCACATTCCCAGTGGGTCAGATGTTTACATACACTCAATTAGTATTTGGTAACATTGCCTTTAAATTGTTTAACTTGGGTCAAACGTTTTGAGTAGCCTTCCACAAGCTTCCCACAAAAAGTTGGGTGAATTTTGGCCCATTCCTCCTGACAAAGCTGGTGTAACTGAGTCAGGTTTGTAGGCCTCCTTGCTCACACACGCTTTTTCAGTTCTGCCCCAAAATATTATATAGGATTGACGGTCAGGGCTTTGTGATGGGCACACCAATACCTTGACTTTGTTGTCTTTAAGCCATTTTGCCACAACTTTGGAAGTATGCTTTGAGTCAATGTCCATTTGGAGGACCCATTTGCAACCAAGCTTTGACTTCCTGATTGATGTCTTGAGATGTTTCTTCAATATATACACAATTTCCCTGTCTCATGATGCCATCTATTTTGTGAAGCACACAAGTCCCTCCTGCAGCAAAGCACCACCACAACATGATGCTGCCACTCCCATGCTTCACGGATGGGATGGTGTTCTTCGGCTTGCAAGCATCTCCCTTTTTCCGCCAAACATAACGATGGCCATTATGGCCAAACAGTTATTTTTGTTTCATCAGACCCGAGGACATGACACCAAAAAGTACGATCTTTGTCCCCCCCATATGCAGTTGTAAACCATAGTCTGGCTTTTTTTATGTCGTTTTTGGAGCAGTGGCTTCTTGCTTGCTGTGCAGCCTTTCAGGTTATGTCAATATAGTACTTGTTTTACTGTGGATATAGATACTTTTGTACCCATAGTACGTTCATCTCTAGGAGAAGGAAAGCGTCTCCTTCCTGGGTGGTATGCCGGCTTCGTGGTCCCATGGTGTTTATACTTGCGTACTGTTTGGAAAGATGAACGTTGTACCTTCAGGCGTTTGGAAATTGCTCCCAAGGAGGAACCAGACATGTGAAGGTCTACCATTTTTTTCTGAGGTCTTGGCTGAATTCTTTGGATTTTCCCATGATGTGAAGCAAAGTGGCACAGAGGTTTAAGGTAGACCTTGAAATACATCCACAGGTATCCCAACAATTAAATCAAATGATGTCAATTAGCCTATCAACCTAGCCTATCAACCTATAAACTTCTGACTTAAACTGTATTTCCACACTAAGAGGTTGGAATAATACTGTGAAAATTATAATGCCCTTTTAGTGTAAAAACTGTTTGAAAAGACTGCATAAAATTGTATCCTGTTTTGGTGGGATGGAGTTTTGGTCTTCCATGGTATCACCATCATAAGGTAAATTAGTTAACTGCCAAATAAAAAGAGAGCGTTCCAAACCTCTCTGCCAATAACCGCTCATTTTCAGTTTCCCCCTCTCCACTCAGACCACTCCCAGAAAGTACTAGCAAAATTATTGCTTGAGAAAATGCTCTCTGCTAATAAGCTATTTGTTTGTTTTTGACCATTTTAATTATTTTTTTTTTATCACCGAAAGGTATTTAATTGTAAGGTACCCCATCACTACTTTACAGCGCATTCAAACACACTCTTACAGCACTGTGGGATAAAAACGGGTTCCCTTTACCCCAAAACTCTACCAAGTAAGGGTATTATGTCATAAGTTAAAAGGTTATAACGGAGTCAAAAAGACAAGCCATCAACAGCTAGAGTGTGTTGACTGCATCGGTCTATTCCAGTGGCAATATCTGTTTCCCACCTTGTCCTTGTGGGTTGTCTGTTTTAAACAACATATCAGAAATGCTTGCTGCATTACTGCCTATAAATGCCTACTACTCTACCATTCCATTTTGTTTATGTGGCATCACAGTTTACAGTCTGAACTTGGTTTGAACTCCCCTTCTTATGAAGACAGCATCTATACCTTGTGTTGAAGATCAGGACTAAGATGCACAAGACCTACATTACATTCAAATCACTATTTCAGCAGAATCATATCAGACAACCCAACTCAAAGCAAGAACTTTCTCTCCCTAAGACTGACTGAAAAAATACCATTCTAGCATCCAGAGGCAGAGAAAATATCAAGTGCCAGCAGCCTACAGTGTATCTAAAGGCAACCACCAAGGGAATATAGGAGAGCAGGTTACAATACCCTCTCACTGTGGATGTTTTCTTACTCTATGGTTGGGCTGTGTATGCCTGGACTGACACTGTAATGTCCCTTATTATGATTGACAGAAGCGGTTTGCTATTTTTAATGGCTTCCTGGGCTGGTGAGTCAACCTCTCTTTGAAGAACCTTATCCCCAATCTTAACACAGAGTCGCAACCCTCCCCACTGCTATTAACCCTCTGCAGTGTGACTGTGCAAGCATCGGGGTCAGGTATGTTTGAGGTCACAGTTGCGGTGATATATAGCCGTCTGGAGAATCAGACCGGCTGAACAATCCTTATTCTCACAGGCGTTGCTCAGGTTTAAAATTCCCCGGGAGCGTGTATGTAGCGTAACCTATAGCCGGGAGAGTTAGAGGGAATGGATTGTTCCTGGGGACGACCAAGACCATAATATTACGCAGTTTACTAGAGCAGGGAACAGCCAGGGACCGTTATACGTTATTATCACGATACTTAGATGCCAATAAGATATATATTGAGAGACTCACCATTCTATGTGTATTTCAATTCGATACTGTGATATTACTGCATTTCGGTGTGCCTAACATATGCTATAGTTCACTATATATCTTCTGCAGAGGGACAAGAGAGAGCCATGAGAAAACGAGTTTTGATCATTCATGGATATAAGTGCTGAAAAATTGCAGTCTATTTGAAAAGATGGAGAACAAGCTCTGAAGGACAAATAGTGGATTTACAGTGCAGGTACAGACAACTACCGCAACAACAACATGATACGAGACAACATATTGTCAGTAATAATATCCCGATATGTAACTGTATTGATGTTTTTCCCGGTTCACTACAGTTTACAGTGCGCTCAGTTGACCGAAAACATCAGAGGACAAGCTGATGCTCGGAGTAGTTACAGTAGTGTATAAACACTATCAGGTCTGATCATAAAAGCAAATAGGACATAATGAATGCAAATTGACAGCTGATGCCATGGCTAAACTGCTTCCAATCAGTGTACACCACACAAAAGTGATAATAATTGGGAGCAATGATGCGCAAACATATTAAGAACAATGTTTGAAAGACAAAAACAAAAACAGCAATCAATTTAATTATTCAACAATGTATGTATTATGTTTTACTGATACACATTGAGGCTAACACTTCTAATTAAATCAAGGCTGGGATAATTAGAATTGAAGACAGTCCGTTCAGGTAAACTTAATTCCAATTCAATTATTTAAACGATTGCTTATAATTCCAATGAATTATCAATAAACTGAGTAGAAGCTATTTATATCAAAAGTTTTTCAATGCTATAATTTTATTTACTAAAATCACTTCCTGAATTAATTGTCCTTAAGCAAATGATTCACTAAATGCGGCAGAAATTAATTCATGAGGTTTATCATTCGTCATTTGCTCAGAAAAACTTGCCGTCAGTTGCGCAATTCCATTTCACTGACTCAAACAGTTGGAATTTGTTGGAAAACAGAAATGACCTACTTTGAACCCAGGGGGAAAATAAATTCTCGAACCAAAAAAGCAATCCGCAAATTTAAAAAAATCCAAAAAATTGATGTCCCCTTTAAAAACCTCTCTAGCAGCCGCAAATCTGAGCCATACGCATACAAAAAAAGCAAGCCAGTTTGACATGGGATGAAAAACATGCACTGCAGTCCCCTAACATAATGCCGCTCGGAAAACAACAGCGCTTCATTGTTTCTTCACTCGCTTTCACTCGCTCTGGAATTTTGCTTGCTAAGCGCGAAACACATTAGACATAGCAAAAACTCTTTATTAATTTACCCCGACATTCCACAGTTAAATCAGCCTCAACCAAACACAGCGCTGCTCCCCGAGCTCTCTCTCTCTCTCTTTCATTCAATCAGACACAGGAAAATTCCAGCTCCCTTAACAACAGCAAAAGAGACAAACAAACAGACCAACCGATGATTTACCCCGTTGCCAAGAGAAACTAAAATAAGAGAATGGCTTTCGAGTGGTATTACGCAAAGATGACCAGGCAACAGCACCAAAATAAAAGCGACTTACTTGCTTTGAAACCGGGTGGAATAGTAAGAAGAAGGAAGTTCCCGCAGAGCCTAATAGTTTTCAGCTGTGGGCCAGATGGTGATACATTCAGGATTGTGGTAGAGGAGATGGCTTTGCAAAATTTCAACAAGGGCTTTTTTTTTAACAGAAACACGATACCTGGATTTCAGAGTCAAAATTCCTCCACCCACAATTCATGCAAAAGTTGTTTTTCTGCAGATTTTTCTGGAAGGACATAAAAAAGAAAATTGCTTTCTACACAAAGAGGAAACATACAGAGATTACCTTCAAAAATCTACTTTCCAAAGGTTTCAGTCTAAACTGTCAATCTTATATCACTTTTGGAGAGACATGGCAATACATTGAGCTTTTAGATATTCAAATCACGATGTAACGTAATGTGCCTGAAAAGAAGCCCTGAATCGATAAAAGAGCATGAGAAAATGCTTTGTTTGATTGAGATTTGGGGAACACAATATGCTGTGAAAACACATTTTAACTGCAGCTGCAGAAATACATAAGCATAGGAACAGTGAATCCTAGCTGCTTGGACTGTGTTATATCTTAGTGAAATTCATTAGGGCCCTTTTTCAATCAAAGCTGGTCAGCAGGTTTCCTGGGATTCTTGCACTGCGAGTTCAAAACAAAACCAAGTTTACAGTGTGAAACAAAATTAAAGTAAACTGCATGTTAATTCAAACAAAATTAATTCCTTAAGAAATGTCATTGTAGGGAACAAAATGTTGGATTTGACCCCCAAATTCTTTATATAGGTTTTGATTGAATACAGGCCCGATGTGATGCCATGTTTGTTTTGGCTGGGAGTTCCCGGGCTTCTGAGTACCATTTAAATCAGGGAGGGCCCGGCTATCAGGACTGAGGTTCTGTTCACACTTTGTTTTCCTAACGCTTTGCTCTAGTTTGCTCTCTATCATTTTGTGTTTCAGTCTTCTATGGACAGCTGGGGTGAGGTAGGGTGTTAAGGTTTGTGCAGACATTTGCTAGCTCTCAAAGTGGAGGCCCTTCCACAAGTGGCCATGTGAAAGATCAAGTATGAAGAGAATTTTCATTACAAGTTCCGCTGTCACCAATGCAACTTCTCTGTTAAGTTAGAGGCACCTTTTATTGTCTTATTTTTGATTATAAACTGATTGCTATTTGGCCAATATACCATGGCTAAGGTATATCAAGGCACTCCACGTTCCATCGTGCATAAGTACAGCCCTTAGCCGTGGTATATTGTCCACATAACACTCCCCCTCGGGCCTTAATTGTATCAGGGAAAAATTTTATTTAGATTTTATTTTACTAGGCAAGTCAGTTAAGAACAAATTCTTATTTACAATGACAGTCTTACCCCGGCCAGACCCTAACCACGCTGGGCCAATTGTGCACCGCCCTATGGGACTCTCAATCACGGTCAGTTGTGATACAGCCTGTAATTGAACCACGATCTGCAGTGACGCCTCTAGCACTGAGATGCAGTATCTTAGACCACAGCACCACTCAAGAACCTCCAAAGTATGTATCAATTAGGGCCGTGACTAAACCAGTAGCGCAACATAGTTTCCATGGCTAAATGAAGCACAGCAAACTCTTTGATCCGAAAACACCTGCTGTATGTAAAGTAGTGTGTCCTATAGCTTGGAAAAATAAATACATGTGACTCTGGATGACATTTGTTTCCAACATTAGGGCTGTTTTCCTAAACAAGTTAATACTGCGAAAGGCTAAATCTAAATAAGTAGGACCACTACAGTATCTGATTGACACTTGTCACACCTCTACCCCAACTTCCACGTTTAAAATATTACATCTACTGTGGCTAATTAATGCCATGGCTGCTCTTTTCTCAACGAGTGCAAAGGCACATTGGGAAACATTAAATCTACTTAATTTCTATCGGATCAATATCAATCTCCAGGATTGATATTCCCAAGACATAAAATGTATCTTAAGAGGTAATATCAGTGTTCTTGGGAAATTAGCATTTTTTAAATTATTATTATGGAAATAAGAATAAATCAAGAATTACAACAACAACAACTAACTCAATCTTATTATTTTATTACGTATCTGATGTATTCAGTAAAAAGTGCTTACAACCCACACAATAGTATTATGAATAGTCAGTTGCTAACAGACATTCCTCCCAGTTTGTTACCATTCCTTTCACAAAGACATATCAAACCAAAATCAATGTGACCAAATTGAACCACATAAACATGTCCATAGGTCACACGCACTGGCATTTATTTCTGATTCTACAAGGAAATGATCAGAAACAATAATGGATTTCAGTGTCTCTTGCATGATATGTTAATCAGAAATTGAAGGACACACTCTTTCGTTCTAGATAGTTTGAAAAGCCTATGTTGAAGAGTGTGCCTTGCGTGAAAAAAAAAAAAAAAACAATATTAACTTTTATAAAGACTGAAAATGTCAGCTAATTCTAATTCTAAAGTGCAAACAAAGTTTTGGTTATGAGAAGCCAGTTGTCAGGAACCCCGTTGGTACATCCATCAGTGATCATATGTTGCATGGCCATCCCACTGGGCACAGACGTCAGTTAAAAGGCTACTTTTGATTTACATTTGGTTGAGTTGTCAACTAATTTAATTCAACTTTTAAAAAACAAGAAAAAACATGTAATTAGATTAAAGGTTAAAAGTTGGGTAAAGAAATGCAAAAAGACAAAATGCCCTTACGTTGATGACTTATTGCAAATTCAAAAAGTTTTCCATTTTGATTCAACACCATCGTGTAGATTGTTTTGGGTTGAAATGGCATGGAAACAACATTGACTCAACCATTTTTCCCCCCTAGCGGGATGACATCAACTGCAGGTACTACAATAAAACACAGTCACCATCTGGTTACACTTTGGTTTACCAAAGACATGGGAGCTATTTTGAGAATTGTACAAAACTCTACTATAATACTCTACTACACCAACAAAGCACACAAACATGTTTTTTTCCCCCCATGTGAAGTGACCAGGAGCATTTGGGCTTTAGATTTTATTTTCCACCCACAGTCTAAGTCTTCCACTTAAGTCAACAAAGCCAGGACGTTCCTGAAAACTGCAAGCACAACATTGGGGTAAGGCATCTGCTGTTTGTACTGGAGGGCAGAAGCATGTGTTTTCAACCCTTGGAACACTGCAGGGCATGGAGCTTGGTGTTAGGTCTCCATGTCCCTGTCACAAACTACAGAACACAAAGCAAAAAAGGAAATCTCACTTATAGTCTTGCTGTCTTTGATTTCAGGCTATGGTTCTTACATGGCGCAAACACAATGAAAGTGAAATTATTTGGAGGGGGAAATGTTTGACAGCTGAACCAACTGGTGATTTGGTTAAATCATAAAAAATGAATTGAAATCAAACTTTATAGACAATGATATTGTGCATACAGACAAGCTGTGTCTCCATGATGTACAGTGGGGCAAAAAAGTATTAGTCAGCCACCAATTGTGCCAGTTCTCCCACTTAAAAAGGTGAGAGAGGCCTGTCATTTTCATCATAGGTACACTTCAACTATGACAAACAAAATTAGATTTTTTTCCTCCAGAAAATCACATTGTAGGATTTTTAATGAATTTATTTGCAAATTACAGTGGAAAATAAGTATTTGGTCACTTACAAACAAGCAAGATTTCTGGCTCTCACAGACCTGTAACTTCTTCTTTAAGAGGCTCCTCTGTCCTCCACTCGTTACCTGTATTAATGGCACCTGTTTGAACTTGTTATCAGTATAAAAGACACCTGTCCACAACCTCAAACAGTCACACTCCAAACTCCACTATGGCCAAGACCAAAGAGCTGTCAAAGGACACCAGAAACAAAATTGTAGACCGGCACCAGGCTGGGAAGACTGAATCTGCAATAGGTAAGCAGCATGGTTTGAAGAAATCAACTGTGGGAGTAATTATTAGGAAATGGAAGACATACAAGACCACTGATAATCTCCCTCGATCTGGGACTCCACGCAAGATCTCACCCGTGGGGTCAAAATGATCACAAGAACGGTGAGCAAAAATCCCAGAACCACACGCGGGGACCTAGTGAATGACCTGCAGAGAGCTGGGACCAAAGTAACAAAGCCTACCATCAGCAAGGGCATTGAAGATGAAACGTGGCTGGGTCTTTCAGCATGACAATGATCCCAAACACGCCCAGGCAACGAAGGAGTGGTTTCGTAAGAAGCATTTCAAGGTCCTGGAGTGGCCTAGCCAGTCTCCAGATCTCAACTCCATAGAAAATCTTTGGAGAGAGTTGAAAGTCCGTGTTGCCCAGCAACAGCCCCAAAACATCACTGCTCTAGAGGAGATCTGCATGGAGGAATGGGCCAAAATACCAGCAACAGTGTGTGAAAAACATGTGAAGACTTACAGAAAACGTTTGACCTCTGTCATTGCCAAAAAAGGGTATATACCAAAGTATTGAGACACACTTTTGTTATTGACCAAATACTTATTTTCCACCATAATTTGCAAATAAATTCATTAAAAATCCTACAATGTGATTTTCTGGGGGTTTTTCCCTCATTTTGTCTGTCATAGTTGAAGTGTACCTATGATGAAAATGACAGGCCTCTCTCATCTTTTTAAGTGGGAGAACTTGCACAATTGGTGGCTGACTAAACACTTTTTTTGCCCCACTGTATTTATTGGTTGTCCTGCTAAATCAAATATCTGCCTTCTTCGTAATACAAACAAAGACATACAGTCCTCTGCACATGTCACATAGTTGCTCAAATCATGTTTCAGATGGAAACTAGAAAAACACTACTTTATCCAACGGTCAATACCCACTGGCAAGAGATGTCTAGTTTTGATTTACATTTGGTTGAGTTGTCCACCTAACGTGAATTCAATATGAAATCAACCAAATATGCCACCATGTCATTTGATTTAGTTTACAAATTATGGTGACTTTTTTTCAAATCTAATCAGTTTCCCACATTGATTCAATGTCATCACATATCATCTTTTGGTTGAAATGACATGGACACAATGTTGATTCAACCTGTTTGCCCTGTGGGTAGGGATTCGGCTGTCTCTCCCTTCAACAATAAAACATGACATCCAATCAGAAGGAGTCATCCACTTCCCAGGGCCAATTTCTCAAGCTGTGCAAGGTTATGCATGCTGATCCAGCAGCATATCACCAAGCAGTCCTGAAGGCTCTCAACAACAACTGGTTCCCCTTGCATTCAAAACGTCATATGGTTAGAGCCACAACCACCATCTGCTGAGCCTGTCTTATCTTATCAATACACAGATGTTGTGTCCAAAGCTTTAGGCTAACCCACCACTTCCAGAAGAGTGAAATTGAATGTAAAGCCTACAAACAGTATGTTCCCTGAATAGTAGTGCCTGTTACATGAAGTTGAGGTAGCAGAGGGGTTACCTATTTCTTGATGGAATAATGTGTCTAGCTGGCTGCTCTGTCATGGAACGTAATTAGAGAGGAATGGGGGAACAGTACACACTGTGAGGAGGGAACCTAATTGGCAATTAGCAGGAGTTTAGGAGGGAACCCTGGACTGGAGGTGAGCATTTACATCTCTCGCAGTGTTTATTATAATATGTTTGATCAACCCTTTGTCCCTAGTTGGGGACGGAACTTCTGTAGTCTAAAATGTGTAGTTGTGTTACTCTGTATGCATGGGGTATTACACATTTACAAATACAAAAGGGTTATCCCATCAGAAAGTATGTAAATCGGTTTCAACTGAAATCAGAGAGACACAGGGATGTCACTCTAACAGTAACTATTGCTCCCAACCTACTTAAAACAGGGTTAGATCTTTTCCAGAGAGAGCCATCGTGGCTGCAGGCTTTTGTTCCAACCAAAAAGTTACGCCCCTGATTGGCTAACAAAGAATAAGAATAAGTTGTTTAGTAGTGTCAAACGTTTGCCCAACGGTAATCTTATAAAGTTATCAGATATTCCTTGAAAATGACTGATGTCTTCAGGGTGTTTCAAGGCTTTCAAAAGGTCATGGCAGTATATCCTTTCAAAAGGTCATGGCAGTATATCCTCTGGGAATCGTATCTTATACTTCTTTCAGAGGTCATATTTGCCACCACTCACAATAGAAGTTTGAAAAGTTTCTTAGACGAGTGCACAGGACTTGCAGAATAATGTAATTTTAATGGCAGATGGCAGATGACAGATGTTTAGCTGCTGACTGAGGTCATGTCACAATCTAGAAGTGAGTGGTGCACATTATACTGTAAATCATGTATAATTAATCATGTATTTCTATGGCTATAAATCCCTTGCACTACACTGTTAGTATCAGCGTTAGTTAAAAGTGCTGTCATGTTTTGACTTTTCCATTACAAAAATAAATTTAATGTGGTGCGTGCTGGTGGCGGGGAAGTCAGGCGCAGGAGAACGAACTTGGTATAAACGGAGTATTTAATGAAAGTTCACAAACTCTAACGGCCTGAGGAGCCACCACCGGCCTGAGGAGCCACCACCGGCCTGAGGAGCCACCACCGGCCTGAGGAGAGACACATGGAACGAGGGATTAATATGGTAATCGGGGGGAAGCTGTAACTTATAGCAAACCTCTTTCACTCTTCTCAGGACTTTAAATGGCCCCACAAACCCCGGACCCATCTTCCAACAAGGCAGGCGGAGGGGCAGGTTTCGGGCCGAGAGCCAGACACGGTTCCCCGGTGCGAACACTGGGGTCTCACTGCGGTGACGGTCTGCGCCAACTTTCTGGAGCAGCACGGTGCGCTGAAGGTGGACATGTGCGGCGTCCCATGTTTCTTCGGGGTGACGGAACCAGTCATCCACCGCAGGAGCCTCGGTCTGACTCTGATGCCAAGGAGCCAGAACCGGTTGATACCCTAGTACACACTGGAAGGGAGAGAGGTTAGTGGAGGAGTGGCGGAGCGAGTTTTGGGCCATCTCTGCTCAGGGCACGAACGCTGCCCACTCCCGACCGGACCTCAGAAACCTACCCACATCCTGTTTAACTCTCTCCACCTGCCCATTACTCTCGGGGTGCAAACTTGAGGTAAGGCTGACTGAGACGCCCAGATGTTCCATGAATGCCCTCCAGACCCTCGACGTGAACTGGGGACCACGGTCAGACACTATATCCTCAGGCACCCCGTAGTGCGGGAAGACACAAGTAAACAGGGCCTTCACAGTTTGTAGGGCCGTAGGGAGACCGGACTAAGGGAGGAGACGGCAGGACTTAGAGAAACAATCCACAACGACCAGGATCGTGGTGTTACCCCGCTGCTCTACCCTCGGGCAGGTGGTCGAAGACTGCCCGGAAATGGTGGGTGAACTCCTCTAACTGGTCCAACACCGCATCTCCCCCTCTCCACATGGCATTGGCCCACTCCAGGGCTTTCCAAGTGAGGCATGAGACGAGGGCCGACACCATCTCCCGATCCGATGAAGCCGGGTGAACGGTGGCCAGGTATAGCTCCAGTTGCAGGAGAAACCCTCGGCAGCCCGCAGCCTCTCCGTTGTACTCCTGGAGCAGGGAGAGACGAATCCCACTGGAACCAGATGGAAACAGAGCGCTCGGGGGAGACCCTGGTTGTGCTGGTGGAGGAGCTGAAGAACTTGGTATAAACTGAGTATTTAATGAAAGCTCACAAACTACAAAAACCAACATATACAAAATAAAGTGGGTAAATAAAACCTGTCGCACACCATAACAGACATAGCACCTATACATAGAATGTACAATCACCGACAAAGACAAGAGGTAAAACAGAGGGTTAAATACACAACATATAATGATGGGATTGAAACCAGGTGTGATGTGAGACAAGAAAAAAACAATGGAAAATAAAAAATGGACCAGCGATGGCTAGAAGGTCGGTGACGTCACCGCCCGAACAAGTAGAGGGACCAACTTCGGCGGAAGTCGTGACAATAAATCACAGCTGAGTTTATCAACATATGACTCATACCTTAAAAGAAGTGGAAACGTGTCCAATGTGCTTCTCACATCCCAAGATTACTCTGACTTCTACCAATTGTAACTATACTACCATGTAATCTGAATAGCCTTCTTTCAATTAAATAAGTCAAATCTATCAAAATAATTATAAAGTAACATATTCAATGTGGGACAGAGAAATGTTAAAGTCACGAGTCTACAGTTGATACAAAGGACAAGACAAAAAACCACACAAGCAGAGAGACTAATCATAAGTTATGAAGAGTTAATGCTAGCTATTCTTGTTGACTTCCAGTCATTGCACTATTGCTAGTTAGTATTGGCTAGCAAAACTAACATCCTTTAAACTGCACGCACAGACAGAAAAATGATATCCATGAGTTCGTCTGACAGGGTAAGTAGAGAAAAAGGCCTGAATGTGCAAAATGCTGCAGTATGTCTTTAATATACCAACAGTTATTAGGCCAATGATATATCCAGGAAGAGCAGTTATCCCGTTACAATTTCAATAGGGGGAAGATTGTCACATGCAATTCAAAAATAGATTGAGAAAATGTTTGGAGTTGACACGCTCGTCGAAATCGTGGAAATGACCGGACCAAGGTGCGGCGTGGTGAGCGTACATTTGTCTTTATTATAAATATCGCTAACAAAACAAGAAACAACAAAAATGAACGTGAAGCTTACTAGGGCTATACAGGCCACTAACAAAGACAACTACCCACAAAATACAAAAGGAAAAAGGCTGCCTAAGTATGATTCCCAATCAGAGACTAAGATAGACAGCTGTCCCTGATTGAGAACAATAACCGGCCAAAACATAGAAACACAGAACATTGAGTTTCCCACCTGAGTCACACCCTGACCAACCAAACATAGACAATAAAAAGATCTCTATGGTCAGGGCGTGACAGGAGTCTCACTCTCCACGGGCCTCTTGAATCTTGGCGAGTGGAAACAGCTGACAAAGCACACCATTTCTGGAAAGGGATGTCAAATTCTCAGAAATATTTAGACAAAATTATCAAATCTGTCAAGGGTCATCGTCTGGGAGCCCTGATATATGTAACGCTTCCCCTGTATCTTGACTCCGATCCATCACAGTAACCACAATGTCTATAGTGTCAACGACAAATAATTAAATAAAAATGTATCCTTCCACCTACACAGACAAGCATCTTGGCATGCATTCAAGAAGGTCAGATATTCTGCAGAGTAATTTAGCTAACAATTCATTGACATTGACACTTTTGCTGACATAGTGATACACTCCAAGCTCAATTCACAAGCTCAATTCACATTCTATCAAGTTTCCAACATACACTGCCATATGATCACTGGGTTCAAACTGTGGGACAAATTGCATTTGCCACTACAGTAATTGCAAACCATTGAGGTTTCGCTAAGTGTCTAAAGTTTCTGCACAATTACCTTGACTTTGCATGACAGAGGAATTTAATTTACTCTAATAATGATTCAAATGTTGTATCTCAAAATGCAAGTTGCCAAATATGACATCAGTGATGTGAAAATCACTTTTCGAATTACATGTCACTACCAATTTTTCCCCAATGCTTAAATAATGCATTATACATTAGATTATTATACATTTACATGTTGATATGTTCTACATTGTAGTTTTATAATGAATATGCATATAATGCAGCTATTTTGGATGCATTCAAGCATTTCAAGTTATTGTAAAGAAGTTGACCCACTTTCAATGTGTCAAGGTAGTATCTGAAGAAGATGTCTAGGGTTCAGCTGGAACGGAGGGTAGAGGTACATTTTTTTTTTTTTTTAACATTATTTGAATAAAGCTTTGTTTTATAGAGCATGATATCAACAGTGCCTTGCAAAAGTATTCATACCCTTTGGCGTTTTTCCTATTTTGTTGCATTACAACCTGTAATATAAATAGATTTTTATTTGGATTTTATGTACTGGGTGGCAGGTAGCCTAGTGGTTAGAGCATTGGATTAGTAACCGAAAGGTTGCATGATCGAATCCCCGAGCTGACAAGGTCGTTCTACCCCTGAACGAGGCAGTTAACCCACTGTTCCTAGGCCGTCATTGAAAAAAGTATTTGTTTTTAACTGACTTGCATAGTTAAATAAAGATAAGTAAAAATGTACATACACAAAATGAAGTGAAACTTTCAAAATTACTTGTTTCAAAATATTATACAAATAAAAAACAGAATAGTGGTGCGTGAATTCACCCCCTTTGCTCTGAAGCCCCTAAATAAAATCTGGTGCAACCAATTACCTTCAGAAGTCACACAATTAGTTAAATAAAGCCCACCTGTGTGCAATCTAAGTGTCACATGATCTCTATATATTCACCTGTTCTGAAAGTGGCCTGAGTCTGCAACACCACTAAGCAAGGGGCACCACTAAGCAAGGGGCACCACTAAGCAAGGGGCACCACTAAGCAAGGGGCACCACTAAGCAAGGGGCACCACTAAGCAAGGGGCACCACTAAGCAAGGGGCACCACTAAGCAAGGGGCACCACTAAGCAAGGGGCACCATGAAGACCAAGGAGGTCTCAAAAGAGGTCAGTGACAAAGTCGTGGAGATGTACAGATCAGGGTTGGGTTATAAAAGAATATCAGAAACTTTGAACATCCCACAGAGCACCATTAAGTCCATTATTAAAACATGGAAAGAATATGGCATCACAACAAACCTGCCAAGAGAGGGCCGCCCACCAAGACTCAGACCAGGCAAGGAGGGCATTAATCAGAGAGGCAGCAAAGAGACCAAGGATAACCCTGAAGGAGCAGCAAAGGTCCACAGCGGAGATTGGAGTATCTGTCCATAGGACCACTTTACGACGTACACTCCATGGAGATAGGCTTTACCGGAAGAGTGGCCAGAAAAAAGCCATTGCTTATAGAGAAAAATAAGAAAAGACGTTTGATGTTCGCCAAAAGGCATGTGGGAGACTCCCCAAAACATATGGAAGAAGGTACTCTGGTTAGATTAGACTACAATTGTGTTTTTTTGCCATCAAGGAGAACACTATGTCTGGTGCAAACCCAACACCTCTCATCGCCCTGAGAACATCCCCACAGTGAAGCATGGTGGTGGCAGCATCATGTTGTGGGGATGTTTTTCATCAGCAGGGACTGGGGAATTGATCAAAATTGAAGGAATGATGGATGGCGCTAATTACAGAGAAATTCTTGAGGGAAACCTTTTTCAGTCTTCCAGAGATTTGAGACTGGGACAGAGGTTCACCTTCCAGCAGGACAATGACCCTAAGCTTACTGCTAAAGCAACACTCGAGTGGTTTAATGGGAAACATTTAAATGTCTTGGAATGGCCTAGTCAAAGCTTAGACCACAATCCAATTGAGAATCTGGGTCATGACTTAAATATTGCTGTACACCAGCGGAACACATCCAACCTGAAGGAGCTGGAGCAGTTTTGCCTTGAAGAATGGGCAAACATCCCAGTGGCTAGATGTGCCAAGCTTATGGAGGCATACCCCAAGATACTTGCAGCTGTAATTGCTGCAAAAGGTGACTCTACAAATTGACTTTGACGAGGTCAATAGTTATGCACGCTCAAGTAAAAAAGAAAAATTGTCTTCTTGTTCGTTCACAATAAAAAACATTTAGCATCTTCAAAGTGGTAGGCATGTTATGTAAATCAAATGATACAAACCCCCTAAAAATCCATTTTAATTCCAGGTTGTAATGCAACAAAATAGTAAAAATGCACAAGGGGATGAATACTTTCTCAAGCCATTGTAATTAGATACTTTGTTAGATGATTAAACATTCCTTCATCATAAAACAACTTTCTTTCTATTCACATATGCAAAATGTGGAGCCCTACTGTGCTGCTGAAGCTGGATAGTTAAATTAAAAATATGAATTAAATTACTATTTGAGGAGAAAAGGATTTCATGACAGTCTGCATTGTTTTGCGATGAATAATGTTAGCTGAATGCCAAATTGTCTTCTTCATACATTCTTTTGTACTGTGAAGGTTGACACTAAACAGACATGCAAAAACACAGAACTTTTTGGTTTTCTCGTGAAGTGATATCATAATGCTGATAGGGTTTGGGGAAGTGGGGGGATTTTGCAAGAGCCATCACACACCCACAGACATAGCTCAAAAAACACTAATCTCAACTTGCTCCCTTGGTTTACTGTTCTTAGAAAATCCAGTACCCCCTCCTTGCACACACACACACACACACACACACACACACACACACACACACACACACACACACACACACACACACACACACACACACACACACACACACACACACACACACACACACACACACACACACACACACACACACACACACACACACACACACACACACACACACACACATCTGAAACCATTCATGTGCTCCACACAGTGCAACTTTTGATTTCAGTCCACTGCCCATCTTCACTTTAACCATTCTCCCCACAGAGAAACACACATATTTGCATGAGGGGGTGCAGAAATTGCTAAGATATATTTGTGATGTTGGCCTGTAGCCTATTGCTTCTCCATGGGACATAGATGAGAGAGTCAGTTCCATATAGGATGAAATACAAAACCAACTTAACCTATTTGAGAGCCTTTTATTAAGCACATTAGCATTGCAGATTTGCTGGTGTAGTCATTGTAAATCCGATTACCCACTGCTGATGCATTACATGGATCTCTGAATCTGTGGGAGCACCGCAGGCAGGGAAGCAAGCAGAAGAGGTGTTGTTCAGCATATCCTAGTAGTAAACAAATGGACATGAGGGCTACCCTGGGCCACCTCTGGGATCACTTAACTTCTTACGGTAGTGGAACCCCTCGACAACATTCTGCTGAAAAGGCAGTGCACGAAATTCAAAAATATTTTTTTGAAATATGTAACTTTCACACATTAACAAGAGCAATACATCAAATTAAAGATAAACTTCTTGTTAATCTACCCATCGTGTCCAATTCCAAAAAGGCTTTACAGCGAAAGCACAACATATGATTATGTTAGGTCAGAGCCAAGTCACAAAAACACACAGCTATTTTTCCAGCCAAAGAGAGGAGACACAAAAAGCGGAAATATAGATACAATTAATCACTAACCTTTGATGATCTTCATCAGAAGATGCTAATAGGACATCATGTTACACAACACATGTATGTTTTGTTCGATAAAGTCCATATTTATATCCAAAAAATCTCAGTTTACATCGGCGCGTTACATTCAGTAATGTTTTGCTTCCAAAACATCCGGTGATTTTGCAGAGAGCCATATGAATTTACAGCAATACTCATAATAAACAATGATAAAAGATACAAGTGTTATTCACAGAATTAAAGATAGACTTATCCTTAATGCAACCGCTGTGTCAGATTTTTAAAAAACTTTACGGAAAAAGCACACCATGCAATAATCTGAGTACGGCGTTCAGAGACCAAACCATCCAAAGAAATATCTGCCATGTTGTGGAGTAAACATTAGTCAGAAATAGCATTATAAATATTCGCTTACCATTGATGATCTTCATCAGAATGCACTCTCAGGAATCCCACTTCCACAATAAATGTTTTATTTGTTCAATAAAGTTCATAATTTATGTCCAAATTCCTCCTTGTTGTCAGCGCGTTCAGCCCAGTAATCCATCTTCATGAGGCGCGAGCACGAGGTCCAGATGAAAAGTCCAAAAGTTCCGTTACAATCCGTAGAAACACATCAAACGATGAAAAGAATCCATCTTTAGGATGTTTTAAACATAAATCTTCAATAATGTTCCCAATAGAATTCCTTTGTCTGTAGAAAAGCAATGGAAAGCAAGCTAACTCTCACGTGAAGGAGCGCCACGAGCTTGTGGCAGTCTGCCAGAACACTGACTCAAAGAGCCGTTATGAGCCCCTCCATTAGAGTAGAATTCTCAAACAAGTTTCTAAAGACTGTTGACATCTAGTGGAAGCCTTAGGAAGTGCAATTTGTCTCCATAGACACTGTGTTAACGACAGGCCAAGCTTTGAAAAACTACAAACATCAGATTTCCCACTTCCTGGTGGATTTTTCTCAGGTTTTAGCCTGCCACGTGAGTTCTGTTATACTCACAGACATCATTCAAACAGTTTTAGAAACTTCTGAGTGTTTTCTATTCAAATCTAATAATAATATGCATATATTAGCAATTGCAACTGAGTAGAAGGCAGTATACTCTGGGCACGCTTTTCATCCAAACGTGAAAATGCTGCCCCCTATCCCAAACAGGTCCCAAACAGGTTAACATAAATTAGAGCATTGGGGGTAGAGATGCCTGGGGGCTGAGACCCTTGGTTGGCTAGTGTCATTATTAAGGAGCCTTAGCTATGGCCAGAGACCTTGGCTAAATATCAGACCGAAAACGTTGAGCTCTCGATATGTGCATCAAGTCAATCTCAAAAGCTAGTTGTAAAGTCATCGAGGCCTCCACTGCAACCTTCGGAAGCCTTTTTATCGAGCGGGCATCCCGTGCCAACTGTATCACCTCACAACAGCAATAGTCACTACTACGTCCTTCTCAAAAACAAATTACACTTTTTCCACATTTTGTTATGCAACAGACATATTCAAAAAATGTAATAAACACATTTCCTTAGCAATCTACACACAATACTCCTTAATGACAAAGCGAATACAAATTTAGACATTTTTGCAAATTCTCCCTTCCCTCTCTCTCTCACTCTACTGAAGGACTCTTGCCTTTGTTAAACATAGAGAGTCTGTGAACATCAAACAAGTGGGGGGAAAGGAACCATATTTCGGTAATAGAACCAATTGAAAATATGCGTTGGTACTTAATGAATATGATGTCAGTTCGGTTGTCATCTGAGACATTATGACTGATGACAGGACGACATAAACTGTATCTGGGAAAGTCTACACATTCTAGTTATCAGATTCACATGGAATTGTTGTGCAATTTAAATGTTTGAATATGAAACTATTTGTGAAAAGATTAAATGTAATTTTAGCTTCCAAATGAGAGAATTGGGTTTTCATAAGGTTAGAGCTCTGCTCAATCTGTGGCGCGCCCCTCTGAAGAGATTTTGGTTATAAACTATGAAACACACCTTTCTCTCCCTCCACTATATAAGCCCTTGACAAAAATGTAACTTTCTGTTCTGCAGCCTCACGTTAAAAGGTCTTATATAATAAGCTGTTCCGAGGACAATAGGACGACGGTCTATACGTTAAAAAGGACTAACATGTCAACTACAGAACTAAGCCAACCTCAGTGTGAGCTTTGGTTGTGAATGGTATGAAATTTGAACTCTTATTCACTAAAGAAGTGAGACATCCTAGCCGTTGAGTTAGCAGCGGCCGCTGTGAACGTGGGCTAGGAAAGGACGGACGACATATCCAATTTACCACCAGAGACATTCTTCCGAGGACAGGAAGATCTCTGTTGGCCAACACGGCCAGCATCTACGACCAACTACTGAAGCGCAGCTCAAAGTAAGTATTTATTGCATTTTCTTTTCCAAATGGGCGGTAATTTATAATGCATAAGATACTGTATTTACGATAGCATGGCTTCTCCCTTTGTTCCTCAGTCTTCCCGATCTTTCACTCAAACCCAACCCCCTTTCCTTTCTGTAACCAGAAATTATGTTGGCTCTGTCCACCAGGGACGTTTTCTGTATGACATAATTTGCATTCTGTGTATATGCAATTCTGTGTGATTAGTTAGGTATTTAGTAAATAAATAATTAAACCCAAATTGTATTGCTGATTCAACTTGTTAGCCAGGGTTCCTGAAGATAACCAAGAATTTACAACTTTCAGATGAAACTGAAATAAGGTGACGATTAATATTGACTGCTATTGATGTAAAATATTACTAGGTCTTATTCAGAAGAGTTTATTCAGAAGATAACAGCTCTATAACCACTATTTTGTGGTGCCCCGACTTTCTAGTTAATTACATTTACATGATTAGCTCAATCAGGTAATATTACTTACAGAGAAAGGATTTTATAGAATAGCATGTCGTTTCACTTAATCCGGCATAGCCAAAGATACGACACATCTCACTTACATAAGTATTCAGACCCTTTGCTATTTCACTCAAAATTGAGCTCAGGTGCATCCTGTTTCCATTGATCATCCTTGAGAAGTTTTTACAACTTGATTGGAATCCACCTGTGGTAAATTCAATTGATTGGACATGATTTGGAAAGACACACACAGGTCTATATAAGGTCCCACAGTTAACAGTGAATGCCAGAGAAAAAAACAAGCAATGAGGCAGAAGGAATTGTCTGTAGAGCTCTGAGACAGGAATGTGTCGAGGCACAGATCTGGGGAAGGGTACCAAAACATGTCTGCAGCATTGAAGGTCCCCAAGAACACAGTGTCCTCCATCATTCTTAAATGGAAGAAGGCTGGAACCGCCAAGACTCATCTTAGTGCTGTCCGCCAGGCTAAACTGAGCAATCAGGGGAGAAGGGCATTGGTCAGGGAGGTGGCCAAGAACCTGATGGTTACTTTGACAGAGCTCTAGAGTTCCTCTGTGGAGATGGGAAAACATTCCAGAAGGACAACCATTTCTGCAGCACTCCACCAATCAGGCCTTTATGGTAAAGTGGCCAGACGGAAGCCCCTCCTCAGTAAAAAAGCACATGACAGCCAACTTGAAGTTTTCTAAAAGACACCTAAAGACTCTCAGACCATGAGAAACAAGATTCTCTGGTCTGATGAAACCAAGATTGAACTCTTTGGCCTGAATGCCAAGCTTCACGTGTGGAGGAAACCTGGCACCATGTCTACAGTGAGGCATGGTGGTGGCAGCATTATGCTGTGGGGATGTTTTTCAGAAGCAGGGACTGGGAGACTTGTCAGGCTTGAGGAAATGATGAACGGAGCAAAGTACAGAGAGATCATTGATGAAAACCTGCTCCAGAGCGCTCAGAGGCCTCAGACTGCGGCGAAGGTTCACCTTCCAACAGGACAACGACCCTAAGCATACAGTCAAAACAACGCAGGAGTGGCTTCGGGACAAGTCTCTGAATGTCTTTGAGTGGCTCAGCCAGAGCCCTGGAATTGAACCTGATCAAATATCTCTGGAGAGATCTGAAAATAACTGTGCAGCAACGCTCCCAATTCAACCTGACAGAGCTTGAGAGGATCTGCAGAGAGAAATGGGAGAAATTACCCAAATACAGGTGTGCCTAGCTTGTAGCGTCATACCCAACAAGACTCAATGCTGTAATCGCTGCAAAAGGTACTTCAACAAAGTAACGAGCAAAGAGTCTGAATACTTATGCAAATGTACTATTTTTATTTTATTTTTATATATTTGCAAACATTTCTAAAAACCTGTTTTAATCAATTTTAGAATAAGCCTGTAATGTAACAAAATGTGGAAAAAGTCAAGGGGTCTGAGTACTTTCGAAAGGCACTGTATAACAATGAACAAGTTTTAATGTAGCAGCAACTGCCCTTTTTGCCCCGAGTCAGTGGAGTAGGTCATCTACACTGTGCATTCAGATGACCCAAAGTTACAACTTTGAACGTAGCGATTGGTGCTTTGGAAACACTGAAGTACAGACTGACTACTGGGAACAGGTCTACAACGTCATCTATAAACTGTCAAATTATCGTAAATAAGTAACAAGCTAAATGTCCAGGAATTGTGACTGTCCTCAGCTAAACATCTTTCCTCATGCATGACAATACATCTCCTAAGTGCACATGATACAGCGCCTTGCAAAAGTTTTCAACCCCTTGGTGTTTTTCCTATTTTGTTGCTTTACAACCTGCATTTTAAATCGATTTTTATTCCATGTAATGGATATACACAAAACAGTCCAAATTGGTAAAGAGACATTTTTAAAAAATGACTTGTTTCAAAAGATTATACAAAATGAAAAACTGAAAAGTGGTGCGTGTATATGTATTCACCCCCTTTGCTATGAAGCCCCTAAATAAGATATGGTGCAACCAATTACATACAGAAGTCACATAATTAGTTAAATTAAGTCCAGCTGTGTGCAATCTAAGTGTCACATGATCTGTCACATGATCTCAGTATATATACAACTGTTCTGAAAGGCCCCAAAGTCTGCATCACCACTAAGCAAGGGGCACCACAAAGCAAGCGGCACCATGAAGACCAAGGAGCTCTCCAAGTCGAGTGAGAAGTACAAATCAGTGTTGGCCCCCCAAAAATATCTGAAACTTTTTTTCCAACGGAGCACCATTAAATCCATTGTTAAAAAAATAGAAAGAATAATGCACCACAACAAATCTACCAAGAGAAGGCCGCCCAGCAAAACTCATGGACCAGGCAAAGAGGGCATTAATCAGAGAGGCAACAAAGAGACCAACGATAACCCTGAAGGAGTTGCAAAGCTCTACAGCGGAGATTGGAGTATTTGTCCAGGACCATTCTAAGCTGTACACTCCACAGAGCTGGGCTTCACGGAGGAGTGGCCAGAAAAACATAAGCAAACATGTTTGGTGTTCAACAAAAGGCATGTGGGAAACTCTCCAAACATATGGAAGAAGGCATTCTGGTCAGATGAGACTAAAATTGAGCTTTTTGGCCATCAAGGAAAATGCTATGTCTGGCGCAAACCCAATACCTCTCGTCACCCCGAGAACACCATCCCCACGGTGAAGCATGGTGGTGGCAGCATCATGCTGTGGGGATGTTTTTCCATCGGCAGGGACTGGGAAACTGATCAAAATTGAAGGAAAGATGGATGGCGCTAAATACAGGGAAATTCTTGAGGGAAAGCTGTTTCAGTCTTCCAGCGATTTATAATATAATAATATAATAATAATAATATATGCCATTTAGCAGACGCTTTTATCCAAAGCGACTTACAGTCATGCGTGCATACATTCTACGTATGGGTGGTCCCGGGGATCGAACCCACTACCCTGGCATTACAAGCGCCATGCTCTACCAACTGAGCTACACAGGACCACGATTTGAGACTGGGACGGCGGTTCACCTTCCAGCAAAACAATGACCCTGAGCATACTGCTAAAGCAACACTGGAGTGGTTTAAGTTGAAACATTTAAATGTCTTGGAATGGTCTAGTCAAAGCCTAGACCTCAATCCAATTGAGAATCTGCGGTATGACAAATATTGCTGTACACCAGTGGAACCCATCCAACTTGAAGGAGCTGGAGCAGTTTTGATTGAAGAAAGGGCAAATATCCCAGTGGCTAGATGTGCCAAGCTTATGGAGACATACCCCAAGAGACTTGCAGCTATAATTGCTGCAAAAGGTGGCTCTACAAAGTATTGACTATGAGGGGGTGAATAGCTAGCTATGCATGCTCAAGTTTTCAGTTTGTCTTATTTCTTGTTTGTTTCACAATAAACAATATTTTGCATCTTACAGTGGTAGACATGTTTTGTAAATCAAATGATACAAACCCCTCAAAAATCAATTTTAATTCCAGGTTGTAAAGCCACAAAATAGGAAAAATGCCAAGGGGGAGGTGAGTACTTTCACAAGCCACTGTAGCAGGACTCTTCCTTTTACATTGAAATTGCCTGAGGATTAGAGATGTGCGTTTCACCAGCAGTGAGACAGCTGCTTTCACTGGTGGCACATGCTCATAAATCTCAGAGAAGGATTCCAATGACCCGTTTATGGCCAAAATCTACTTCAATAATTTAGCTCTAATCTTCGCCACTGTTTCTGCATGATAAGACATTTCTTTAGTTAGATGCAATAGCTGTCCAAGTCGTTTAGAATATCCCATATTTTACTGCCAGAGACTGTTTTAAATGTGTTGAATTCTCTTCGAAGCCAGAGGCTGGACTGTGAAACTGTATCCCAAGTTGGAGCAGAATTTATGAAAAACATCTGGACACAGGTCAAAGCATAGTGTGTAAGAGGCTTAATCAACTGTCATTAAAACGTCACTTATTTGTGGATATGGGCTACTGGGCTGAAAGGACATGACCGGGATACACAGTCACTGTCATATACTGAGATCACTTTATGGTATAAATGGCAGTCTTTGCCCCACAAAAGATCTGTTGAAGAATGTAAATATGCTGTTGTTGTATCACAAACACTGAGCACATAACGATTGCTTTGGAAGCTCCTGGGGTGAGTTAGATTTGAAGACAGGCTGCAATCAATAGTATCTAGGACAGCTCCAGAGTATATAAGATAACAGATGAAATGACTTACCAATACTTTTGACTGTGAACGACCAGGATGCTCTGTTGGGCCTCACTCATCTAATGGCCTAAGAATTCTCATAAGTGCTGTCTTCTCATGAGCACTGTGTCCTCTGTAGGGGGGGGGGGGGAGAAGAAGAAAAGTTTAGTCTTACAGCATTGAGGCTTTAGGTAAAACTGAGTTATTATTCAAAGAATTGATTCTGTACCATCAACCGCCATTGGTCGATACCAAACAAGACCAAGAGAATATAGTCTACACAAAATAAATAAGTGCAAACGACAGTTTGAGTCATTTATCCATCGGAAACCTCCAGATTACGGTGTTTAAATAGCCCCCGTGTCAAATACCTCAGCAAAAACCAGACAGGCATACGTACATACACTACCCCAAAATAGAAAAATAGCCAGTCGGAAAAAGTCAGTGAACTCTGGTATTTGCCTACCAGACCATATTGAAAGTAAAATATGTTGCATAATATATATATATTTATATATTTATTTATTTTACAGACTAAGAGGAAATAGACCTTCCATTCCATAGTTGGATTAGACAAACTTAATGTAGCTATTTCAGCGTTTCTGCAGAGAAATATCCTGCCAAAGTAAAAACCTGTACTCCTTCTCGCACTGTCATGTCAATTAATCTCCAGATTCCCCACAAAAACAAAAGGATGTGTTATAATACAAACTCCTAATCTTTCTCTGGCTAGAGAAAATATATCACATGGACTTTCTGAGTGTCTCTGTTTTGATTACAAGGGTTATTCAAGTGAGACGCATCAGAACAGTAGATGATTCCTTGAATGTACTTCCGGCGCCGACTGAGATGGCCGCCTCGCTTCGCGTTCCTAGGAAACTATGCAGTTTTTTGTTTTTTTACGTGTTATTTCTTACATTAGTACCCCAGGTCATCTTAGGTTTCATTACATACAGTCGAGAAGAACTACTGAATATAAGATCAGCGTCAACTCACCATCAGTACGACCAAGAATATGTTTTCCGCGACGCGGATCCTGTGTTCTGCCTTACAAACAGGACAACGGAATGGATCGCATGCAGCGACCCAAGGAAACGACTCCGAAAAAGAGGGAAACGCGGCGGTGTTCTGGTCAGACTCCGGAAAAGGGCACATCGCGCACCACTTCCCAGTATTCTTCTTGCCAATGTCCAGTCTCTCGACAACAAGGTTGATGAAATCCGAGCAAGGGTGGCATTCCAGAGGGACATCAGAGACTGCAACGTTCTCTGCTTTACGGAGACATGGCTTACTGGGAAGACGCTATCCAGGGCGGTGCAGCCAACGGGTTTCTCCACGCATCGCGCCGACAGAAACAAACATCTCTCTGGTAAGAAGAGTGGAGGGGGCGTATGCCTCATGACTAACGGGACATGGTGTGATGAAGAAAACATACAGGAACTCAAATCCTTCTGTTCACCTGATTTAGAATTCCTCACAATCAAATGTAGACCGCATTATCTTCCAAGAGAATTCTCTTCGATTATAATCACAGCCGTATATATCCCCCCCAAGCAGACACATCGATGGCTCTGAACGAACTTTATTTAACTCTTTGCAAACTGGAAACCATTTATCCGGAGGCTGCATTCATTGTAGCTGGGGATTTTAACAAAGCCAATCTGAAAACAAGACTCCCTAAATTTTATCAGCATATCGATTGCGCAACCAGGGGTGGTAAAACCTTGGATCATTGTTACTCTAACTTCCGCGACGCATATAAGGCCCTGCCCCGCCCCCTTTCGGAAAAGCTGACCACGACTCCATTTTGCTGATCCCTGCCTACAGACAGAAATTAAAACAAGAGGCTCCCACGCTGAGGTCTGTCCAACGCTGGTCAGAACAAGCTGACTCTACACTCCAAGACTGCTTCCATCACGTGGACTGGGACATGTTTCGTATTGCGTCAGATGGAAATATTGACGAATACGCTGATTCGGTGTGCGAGTTCATTAGAACGTGCGTCGAAGATGTCGTTCCCATAGCAACGATAAAAACATTCCCTAACCAGAAACCGTGGATTGATGGCAGCATTCGCGTGAAACTGAAAGCGCGAACCACTGCTTTTAATCAGGGCAAGGTGTCTGGCAACATGACTGAATACAAACAGTGCAGCTATTCCCTCCGTAAGGCTATTAAACAAGCTAAGCGTCAGTACAGAGACAAAGTGGAATCTCAATTCAATGGCTCAGACACAAGAGGCATGTGGCAGGGTCTACAGTCAATCACGGACTACAAGATGAAATCCAGCCCAGTCACGGACCAGGATGTCTTGCTCCCAGGCAGACTAAATAACTTTTTGCCCGCTTTGAGGACAATACAGTGCCACTGACACGGCCTGCAACGGAAACATGCGGTCTCTCCTTCACTGCAGCCGAGGTGAGTAAGACATTTAAACGTGTTAACCCTCGCAAGGCTGCAGGCCCAGACGGCATCCCCAGCCGCGCCCTCCGAGCATGCGCAGACCAGCTGGCCGGTGTGTTTACGGACATATTCAATCAATCCCTATACCAGTCTGCTGTTCCCACATGCTTCAAGAGGGCCACCATTGTTCCTGTTCCCAAGAAAGCTAAGGTAACTGAGCTAAACGACTACCGCCCGTAGCACTCACTTCCGTCATCATGAAGTGCTTTGAGAGTCTAGTCAAGGACCATATCACCTCCACCCTACCTGACACCCTAGACCCACTCCAATTTGCTTACCGCCCAAATAGGTCCACAGACGATGCAATCTCAACCACACTGCACACTGCCCTAACCCACCTGGACAAGAGGAATACCTATGTGAGAATGCTGTTCATCGACTACAGCTCGGCATTCAACACCATAGTACCCTCCAAGCTCGTCATCAAGCTCGAGACCCTGGGTCTCGACCCCGCCCTGTGCAACTGGGTACTGGACTTCCTGACGGGCCGCCCCCAGGTGGTGAGGGTAGGCAACAACATCTCCTCCCCGCTGATCCTCAACACGGGGGCCCCACAAGGGTGCGTTCTGAGCCCTCTCCTGTACTCCCTGTTCACCCACGACTGCGTGGCCACGCACGCCTCCAACTCAATCATCAAGTTTGCGGACGACACAACAGTGGTAGGCTTGATTACCAACAACGACGAGACGGCCTACAGGGAGGAGGTGAGGGCCCTTGGAGTGTGGTGTCAGGAAAATAACCTCACACTCAACGTCAACAAAACTAAGGAGATGATTGTGGACTTCAGGAAACAGCAGAGGGAACACCCCCTATCCACATCGATGGAACAGTAGTGGAGAGGGTAGCTAGTTTTAAGTTCCTCGGCATACACATCACAGACAATCTGAATTGGTCCACTCACACTGACAGCGTCGTGAAGAAGGCGCAGCAGCGCCTATTCAACCTCAGGAGGCTGAAAAAATTCGGCTTGTCACCAAAAGCACTCACAAACTTCTACAGATGCACAATCGAGAGCATCCTGGCGGGCTGTATCACCGCCTGGTACGGCAACTGCTCCGCCCTCAACCGTAAGGCTCTCCAGAGGGTAGTGAGGACTGCACAACGCATCACCGGGGCAAACTACCTGCCCTCCAGGACACCTACACCACCCGTTGTTACAGAAAGGCCATAAAGATCATCAAGGACATCAACCACCCGAACCACTGCCTGTTCACCCCGCTATCATCCAGAAGGCGAGGTCAGTACAGGTGCATCAAAGCTGGGACCGAGAGACTGAAAAACAGCTTCTATCTCAAGGCCATCAGACTGTTAAATAGCCACCACTAACATTGAGTGGCTGCTGCCAACACACTGTCATTGACACTGACCCAACTCCAGCCATTTTAATAATGGGAATTGATGGAAATGATGTAAATATATATATATATATATATATATATATATATATATATATATATATATCACTAGCCACTTTAAACAATGCTACCTTATATAATGTTACTTACCCTACATTATTCATCTCATATGCATATGTATATACTGTACTCTACAACATCGACTGCATCCTTATGTAACACATGTATCACTAGCCACTTTAACTATGCCACTTTGTTTACTTTGTCTACACACTCATCTCATATGTATATACTGTACCCGATACCATCTACTGTATGCTGCTCTGTACCATCACTCATTCATATATCCTTATGTACATGTTCCTTATCCCCTTACACTGTGTATAAGACAGTAGTTTTTTTTTGGAATTGTTAGTTAGATTACTTGTTGGTTATCACTGCATTGTCGGAACTAGAAGCACAAGCATTTCGCTACACTCGCATTAACATCTGCTAACCATGTGTATGTGACAAATAAAATTTGATTTGATTTGATTTGATTTGATTCTCAACTCATTTATCTTGCAATCCGAGGCAAGAGAACATTTGCATGAGAGTATGCATATATCTAAAAAAACGTATATTATTATGATTACTGCCAAAAGCACAACTAATATTACTATCATTATGATTACTGCCAAAAGCACAACTAATATTACTATCATTATGATTACTGCCAAAAGCACAACTAATATTACTATCATTATGATTACTGCCAAAAGCACAACTAATATTACTATCATTATGATTACTGCCAAAAGCACAACTAATATTACTATCATTATGATTACTGCCAAAAGCACAACTAATATTACTATCATTATGATTACTGCCAAAAGCACAACTAATATTACTATCATTATGATTACTGCCAAAAGCACAACTAATATTACTATCATTATGATTACTGCCAAAAGCACAACTAATATTACTATCATTATGATTACTGCCAAAAGCACAACTAATATTACTATCATTATGATTACTGCCAAAAGCACAACTAATATTACTATCATTATGATTACTGCCAAAAGCATAACCATATTGAGATCTAAATTCAATGAATTAAGGCAAATATTGTGTTTGTGAACAGTAAAGTGCTTAATGTGAATAGTGTCCACATTATAATTACAGTAGCTTTTTCAAGCCTTACATGGAGGTAGTCTTCTTTTTGATACTGTCACAAAGCTAACTAAAAAGCAGCATTCCCCAAGTGAGGATGGCTAACGTAGTCTTCACTAGCCAGCTAGCTAACGTCCACTGATTAGCTGCACTGGAGAAACTATTACACTCAACTGAACGACTTGATTAGTTTAGTGTTAGCTAGCTACATAGCTGTCTTTGCTGTCTTCGTATCATCGTATCCAAGATAATTGTGTTGTTTAGGTTTAGAGTGTGTAGTCTTAGAGTGATTATCTTAATCTACCGAGGTTAGCTAGCCAGCTATTTGTCGTCCTTAACGTAGGTGACTCTGCTAGCTAGCCAACGCTAGCCAACGTCTTCTGTATAGAACTCAACTACCCGGTCGCATTCACAGGTAGTATCACATTTTCACTTCATTTCATTACAGTACAACGGTTTGATTTGTTTGATCGTAGCTAGCTACTTAGCTAGCTACATAGCCGTCTTTGTATCAAAGATAATTGTGTAGTCTAGAGCGATTTTCTAGGTTCGCTAGCCATCTATTGTCGTTCTTTTAACGCAACGTAACGTAAACAACACTGCTAGCTAGCCTGCTAGCCCCCGAATACCAACACTGCAGAAACTATTACACTCAACGGAACGACTTGATTAGTGTAGTGTCAACAACGCACCCACTGCCAGCTGGCCTACTTCAGCAGTACTGTATCATTTTAATCATTTTAGTCAATATGATTCTTGCTACGTAGCTTAACTTTCTGAACATTCGAGACGTGTAGTCCACTTGTCATTCCAATCTCCTTTGCATTAGCGTAGCCTCTTCTGTAGCCTGTCAACTATGTGTCTGTTTATCCCTGTTCTCTCCTCTCTGCACAGACCATACAAACGCTCCTCACCGCGTGGCCGCGGCCACCCTACTCTGGTGGTCCCAGCGCGCACGACCCACGTGGAGTTCCAGGTCTCCGGTAGCCTCTGGAACTGCCAATCTGCGGTCAACAAGGCAGAGTTCATCTCAGCCTATGCCTCCCTCCAGTCCCTCGACTTCTTGGCACTGACGGAAACATGGATCACCACAGACAACACTGCTACTCCTACTGCTCTCTCTTCGTCCGCCCACGTGTTCTCGCACACCCCGAGAGCGTCTGGTCAGCGGGGTGGTGGCACCGGGATCCTCATCTCTCCCAAGTGGTCATTCTCTCTTTCTCCCCTTACCCATCTGTCTATCGCCTCCTTTGAATTCCATGCTGTCACAGTTACTAGCCCTTTCAAGCTTAACATCCTTATCATTTATCGCCCTCCAGGTTCCCTCGGAGAGTTCATCAATGAGCTTGATGCCTTGATAAGCTCCTTTCCTGAGGACGGCTCACCTCTCACAGTTCTGGGCGACTTTAACCTCCCCACGTCTACCTTTGACTCTTTCCTCTCTGCCTCCTTCTTTCCACTCCTCTCCTCTTTTGACCTCACCCTCTCACCTTCCCCCTACTCACAAGGCAGGCAATACGCTCGACCTCATCTTTACTAGATGCTGTTCTTCCACTAACCTCATTGCAACTCCCCTCCAAGTCTCCGACCACTGCCTTGTATCCTTTTCCCTCTCGCTCTCATCCAACACCTCCCACACTGCCCCTACTCGGATGGTATCGCGCCGTCCCAACCTTCGCTCTCTCTCCCCCGCTACTCTCTCCTCTTCCATCCTATCATCTCTTCCCTCCGCTCAAACCTTCTCCCACCTATCTCCTGATTCTGCCTCCTCAACCCTCCTCTCCTCCCTCTCTGCATCCCTTGACTCTCTATGTCCCCTATCCTCCAGGCCGGCTCGGTCCTCCCCTCCCGCTCCGTGGCTCGATGACTCATTGCGAGCTCACAGAACAGGGCTCCGGGCAGCCGAGCGGAAATGGAGGAAAACTTGCCTCCCTGCGGACCTGGCATCCTTTCACTCCCTCCTCTCTACATTTTCCTCCTCTGTCTCTGCTGCTAAAGCCACTTTCTACCACGCTAAATTCCAAGCATCTGCCTCTAACCCTAGGAAGCTCTTTGCCACCTTCTCCTCCCTCCTGAATCCTCCGCCCCCTCCCCCCTCCTCCCTCTCTGCAGATGACTTCGTCAACCATTTTGAAAAGAAGGTCGACGACATCCGATCCTCGTTTGCTAAGTCAAACGACACCGCTGGTTCTGCTCACACTGCCCTACCCTGTGCTTTGACCTCTTTCTCCCCTCTCTCTCCAGATGAAATCTCGCGTCTTGTGACGGCCGGTCGCCCAACAACCTGCCCGCTTGACCCTATCCCCTCCTCTCTTCTCCAGACCATTTCCGGAGACCTTCTCCCTTACCTCACCTCACTCATCAACTCATCCCTGACCGCTGGCTACGTCCCTTCCGTCTTCAAGAGAGCGAGAGTTGCACCCCTTCTGAAAAAACCTACACTCGATCCCTCCGATGTCAACAATTACAGACCAGTATCCCTTCTTTCTTTTCTCTCCAAAACTCTTGAACGTGCCGTCCTTGGCCAGCTCTCCCGCTATCTCTCTCTGAATGACCTTCTTGATCCAAATCAGTCAGGTTTCAAGACTAGTCATTCAACTGAGACTGCTCTCCTCTGTATCACGGAGGCGCTCCGCACTGCTAAAGCTAACTCTCTCTCCTCTGCTCTCATCCTTCTAGATCTATCGGCTGCCTTCGATACTGTGAACCATCAGATCCTCCTCTCCACCCTCTCCGAGTTGGGCATCTCCGGCGCGGCCCACGCTTGGATTGCGTCCTACCTGACAGGTCGCTCCTACCAGGTGGCGTGGCAAGAATCTGTCTCCTCACCACGCGCTCTCACCACTGGTGTCCCCCAGGGCTCTGTTCTTGGCCCTCTCCTATTCTCGCTATACACCAAGTCACTTGGCTCTGTCATAACCTCACATGGTCTCTCTTATCATTGCTATGCAGACGACACACAATTAATCTTCTCCTTTCCCCCTTCTGATGACCAGGTGGCGAATCGCATCTCTGCATGTCTGGCAGACATATCAGTGTGGATGACGGATCACCACCTCAAGCTGAACCTCGGCAAGACGGAGCTGCTCTTCCTCCCGGGAAGGACTGCCCGTTCCATGATCTCGCCATCACGGTTGACAACTCCATTGTGTCCTCCTCCCAGAGCGCCAAGAACCTTGGCGTGATCCTGGACAACACCCTGTCGTTCTCAACCAACATCAAGGCGGTGGCCCGTTCCTGTAGGTTCATGCTCTACAACATCCGCAGAGTACGACCCTGCCTCACACAGGAAGCGGCGCAGGTCCTCATCCAGGCACTTGTCATCTCCCGTCTGGATTACTGCAACTCGCTGTTGGCTGGGCTCCTGCCTGTGCCATTAAACCCCTTCAACTCATCCAGAACACCGCAGCCCGTCTGGTGTTCAACCTTCCCAAGTTCTCTCACGTCACCCCGCTCCTCCGTTCTCTCCACTGGCTTCCAGTTGAAGCTCGCATCCGCTACAAGACCATGGTGCTTGCCTACGGAGCTGTGAGGGGAACGGCACCTCAGTACCTCCAGGCTCTGATCAGGCCCTACACCCAAACAAGGGCACTGCGTTCATCCACCTCTGGCCTGCTCGCCTCCCTACCACTGAGGAAGTACAGCTCCCGCTCAGCCCAGTCAAAACTGTTCGCGGCCCTGGCCCCCCCAATGGTGGAACAAACTCCCTCACGACGCCAGGACAGCGGAGTCAATCACCACCTTCCGGAGACACCTGAAACCCCACCTCTTTAAGGAATACCTAGGATAGGATAAGTAATCCCTCTCACCCCACCCCCCCCTAAGTTTTAGATGCACTATTGTTAAGTGACTGTCCCACTGGATGTCATAAGGTGAATGCACCAATTTGTAAGTCGCTCTGGATAAGAGCGTCTGCTAAATGACTTAAATGTAAATGTAAATGTAAATTCAGCAGTAAATTCATGAAGTTCTTTGATGAAAATATCATGATCATTAGAAAGCAAGTTACGGACTCCTCTTTAAATATGCGTATTCCTCCAAAACTCAGTTGTCCTGAGTCTGCACAACTCTGCCAGGACCTAGGATAAAGAGAGACACTCAAGTGTTTTAGTACTATATCTCTTGACACAATGATGAAAATAATCATGACCTCTAAACCTTCAAGCTGCATACTGGACCCTATTCCAACTAAACTACTGAAAGAGCTGCTTCCTGTGCTTGGCCCTCCTTTGTTGAACATAATAAACAGCTCGCTATCCACTGGATGTGTACCAAACTCACTAAAAGTGGCAGTAATAAAGCCTCTCTTGAAAAAGCCAAACCTTGACCCAGAAAATATAAAAACTATCAGCCTATATCGAATCTTCCATTCCTCTCAATTTTTTTTTGAAAAAGCAACTTACTGCCTTCCTGAAAACAAACAATGTATACGAAATGCTTCAGTCTGATTTTAGATCCCATCATAGCACCTGCACCTGTGAAGGTGGTAAATGACCGAGGCTCTGCATCTGTCCTCGTGCTCCTAGACCTTAGTGCTGCTTTTGATACCATCGATCACCACATTCTTTTGGAGCGATTGGAAACCAAAATTGGTCTACAAGGACAAGTTCTGGCCTAGTTTAGATCTTATCTGTTGGAAGATATCAGTTTGTCTCTGTGAATGGTTTGTCCTCTGACAAATCAACTGTAAATCTTGGTGTTCCTCAAGGTTCTATTTTAGGACCACTATTGTTTTCAATATATATTTTACCTCTTGGGGATGTCATTCGAAAACACAATGTTAACTTTCACTGCTATGCGGACGACACATTTCAATGAAACATGGTGAAGCCCCAAAATTTCCCTCGCAATTTTGCGATGGCTGCAAACTTTCTACTTTTAAACTGTGACAAAACAGAGATGCTTGTTTTTAGGTCCCAAGAAACAAAGAGATCTTCTGTTGAATTTGACAATTAATATTGATGGTTGTACAGTCATCTCAAATAAAACTGTGAAGGACCTCGGTGTTACTCTGGACCCTAATCTCTCTTTTGACGAACATATCAAGACTGTTTCAAGGACAGCTTTTTTCCATCTACGTAACATTGCAAAAATCTGAAACTTTCTATCCAAAAATACTTCTAGGTTAGACTACTGCAATGCTTTACTTTCCGTCTACCCGGATAAAGCACTAAATAAACTTCAGGTAGTGCTAAATACGGCTGCTAGAATCCTGACTAGAACCAAAAAATTGGATCATATTACTCCAGTGCTAGCCTTCCTACACTGGCTTCCTGTTAACGCAAGGGCTGATTTCAAGGTTTTACTGCTAACCTACAAAGCATTACATGGGCTTGCTCCTACCTATCTTTCTGCTTTGGTCCTGCCGTACATACCTACACATACGCTACGGTCACAAGATGCAGGCCTCCTAATTGTCCCTAGAATTTCTAAGCAAACAGCTGGAGGCACGGCTTTCTCCAATAGAGCTCCATTTTTATGGAATAGTCTGCCTACTCATGTGAGATACGCAGACTCGGTCTCAACCTTTAAGTCTTTACTGAAGACTCATCTCTTTAAGTGTGGTCTGGCCCAGGAGTGTGAAGGTGAACGGAAAGGCTCTGGAGCAATGAACCACTCTTGCTGTCTCTTCCTGGCCGGTTCCCCTCTCTCCACTGGGATTCTCTGCCTCTAACCCTATTATAGGGGCTGAGTTACTGGCTTACTGGTGCTCTTTCATGCCGTCCCTAGGAGGGGTGCGTCACTTGAGTGGGTTGAGTCACTTACGTGATCTTCCTGTCTCGGTTCTCGCCCCCCCTTTGGGTGTGACGTGGCAGAGATCTTTATGGGCAATACTCAGCCTTGTCTCAGGATGGTAAGTTGGTGGTTGAAGATATCCCTCTAGTGGTGTGAGGGCTGTGCTTTGGCAAAGTGGGTGTGGTTATATCCTTCCTGTTTGGCCCTGTCCGGGGGTATCTTCGGATGGGGCCACAGTCTCACCTGACCCCTCCTGTCTCAGCCTCCAGTATTTATGCTGCAGCAACTTGTGTCGGGGGGCTAGGGTCAGTTTGTTATATCTGGAGTACTTCTCCTGTCTTATCCAGTGTCCTGTGTGAATGTTAGTATGCTCTCTCTAATTTTCTCTTTCTCTCTTTCTTTCTCTCTCTCGGAGGACCTGAGCCCTAGGACCACGCCTCAGGACTACCTGGCATGATGAATGCTTGCTGTCCCCAGTCCACCTGGCCGTGCTGCTGTTCCAGTTTCAACTGTTCTGCCTGGGGCTATGGGACCCTGACCTGTTCATCGGACGTGGTACCTGTCCCAGACCTGCTGTTTTCAACTCTCTGGAGACAGAAGGAGCAGTAGAGATACTCCTAATGATCGGCTATGAAAAGCAAACTGACATTTACTCCTGAAGTGCTGACTTGCTGTACCCTAGACAACTACTGTGATTATTATTTATTTGAACATTTGAACATCTTGGCCATGTTCTGTTATAATCTCTACCTGGCACAGCCAGAAGAGGACTGGCCACCCCTCATAGCCTGGTTCCTCTCTAGGTTTCTTTCTAGGGAGTTTTTCTAAGCCGCCATGCTTCTACACCTGCATTGCTTGCTGTTTAGGGTTTTAGGCTGGGTTTCTGTACAGCACTTTGAGATATCAGCTGATGTAAGAAGGGCTATATAAATACATTTGATTTGATTTGATTCGTGTCAAGCCTGCTCCCACTCTTCCTCCCCCTGGTGTTCTGGTCATTACCTTCCCTAGATTACCTTAAGCACTTCATGATGACAGAAGTGAGTGCTACGGGGCGGTAGTCGTTTAGCTCAGTTACCTTAGCTTTCTTGGGAACAGGAACAATGGTGGCCCTCTTGAAGCATGTGGGAACAGCAGACTGGTATAGGGATTGATTGAATATGTCCGTAAACACACCGGCCAGCTGGTCTGCGCATGCTCTGAGGGCGCGGCTGGGGATGCCGTCTGGGCCTGCAGCCTTGCGAGGGTTAACACGTTTAAATGTCTTACTCACCTCGGCTACAGTGAAGGAGAGACCGCATGTTTTCGTTCCAGGCCGTGTCAGTGGCACTGTATTGTCCTCAAAGCGGGCAAAAAAGTTATTTAGTCTGCCTGGGAGCAAGACATCCTGGTCCGTGACTGGGCTGGGTTTCTTCTTGTAGTCCGTGATTGACTGTAGACCCTGCCACATGCCTCTTGTGTCTGAGCCATTGAATTGAGATTCCACTTTGTCTCTGTACTGACGCTTAACTTGTTTAATAGCCTTGCGGAGGGAATAGCTGCATTGTTTATATTCGGACATGTTACTAGTCACCTTGCCCTGATTAAAAGCAGTGGTTCGCGCTTTCAGTTTCACGCGAATGCTGCCATCAATCCACGGTTTCTGGTTTGGGAATGTTTTTATCGTTGCTATGGGAACGACATCTTCGACGCACGTTCTAATGAACTCGCACACCGAATCAGCGTATTCGTCAATATTTCCATCTGACGCAATACGAAACATATCCCAGTCCACAGTCTTGGAGTGTAGAGTCAGCTTGGTCTGACCAGTGTTGGACAGACCTCAGCGTGGGAGCCTCTTGTTTTAGTTTCTGCCTGTAGGCAGGGATCAGCAAAATGGAGTCGTGGTCAGCTTTCCCGAAAGGGGGGCGGGGCAGAGCCTTATATGCGTCGCGGATGTTAGAGTAACAATGATCCAAGGTTTTACCACCCCTGGTTGCGCAATCAATATGCTGATAAAATTTAGGGAGTCTTGTTTTCAGATTAGCTTTGTTAAAATCCCCAGCTACAATGAATGCAGCCTCCGGATAAATGGTTTCTAGTTTGCAAAGAGTTAAATAAAGTTCGTTCAGAGCCATCGATGTGTCTGCTTGGGGGGGGGATATATACGACTGTGATTATAATCGAAGAGAATTCTCTTGGAAGATAATGCGGTCTACATTTGATTGTGAGGAATTCTAAATCAGGTGAACAGAAGGATTTGAGTTCCTGTATGTTTCCTTCATCACACCATGTCCCGTTAGTCATGAGGCATACGCCCCCGCCACTCTTCTTACCAGAGAGATGTATGTTTCTGTCGGCGCGATTCGTGGAGAAACCCGTTGGCTGCACCGCCCTGGATAGCGTCTTCCCAGTAAGCCATGTTTCCGTGAAGCAGAGAACGTTGCAGTCTCTGATGTCCCTCTGGAATGCCACCCTTGCTCGGATTTCATCAACCTTGTTGTCGAGAGACTGGACATTGGCAAGAAGAATGCTGGGAAGTGGTGCGCGATGTGCCCTTTTTCGGAGTCTGGCTAGAACACCGCCTCGTTTCCCTCTTTTTCAGAGCCGTTTCCTTGGGTCGCTGCATGCGATCCATTCCGTTGTCCTGTTTGTAAGGCAGAACACAGAATCCGCGTCGCGGAAAACATATTCTTGGTCGTACTGATGGTGAGTTGACGCTGATCTTATATTCAGTAGTTCTTCTCGACTGTATGTAATGAAACCTAAGATGACCTGGGGTACTAATGTAAGAAATAACACGTAAAAAAAACAAAAAACTGCATAGTTTCCTAGGAACATGTGGACAATGCCTCAGCCAGCTCAGCCAGCTCCCATGCCCCTTCCGGTTTGTGGGGAGTTCACCCCCAGCCAGCTTGCCCAGTGCCCATGTCTCGGCCGGCTCACCCAGGTGTCACCACCGATAAATTCACGATAAACGAGAATTTCAAACAGCATTTCTCCACGGCTGGCCATGCTTCCCTACTGGCTACCCTAACCCCAGCCAACATCTCCATGTCCCCAGCAGCTACTTGCCCAAGCCTTCCCAGCTTCTCCTTCACCCAAATTCAGACAGCAGATGTTATGAAAGAGCTGCAGAAACTGAACTTGTACAAATCAGCTGGGCTAGACTCTCTCTTTCTAAAATGATCCACTGACATTGTTGCAACCCCTATTACTAGTCTGTTCAACCTCTCTTTCGTATCGTCCGAGATCCATAACGATTGGAAAGGTTCCACGGTCATCCCCCTCTTCAAAGGGGGGGACACTCTAGACCCAAACTGTTATAGACCATTCATCCTGCCCAGCCTTTCTAAAGTCTTCGAAAGCCAAGTTAACCTCTCTGGTACAAGCGTCCCACCTCGACAACAGCCAATGAGATTGCAGGGTGCCAAATTAAAATTCCTAAAACACTATACACAAGTACTATACACAATTTTAAAGATAAACTTCTAGTAAATCCAACCATAGTGTCCGATTTCAAAAAGGCTTTACTGCGAAAGCACACCATGCGATTATGTTAGGTCAGCACCTATTGACAGAAAACCATACAGCCATTTTCCAGCCAAGGAGAGGGCTCACAAAAGTCAGAAATAGCGATTAAATTAACTTTTTTGGGGTAGGGGGCAGTATTTTCACGTCCGGATACTCAGGCCCAGATGCTAGGATATGCATATTAGTATATATGGATAGAAAACACTCTGAAGTTTCTAAAACGGTTTGAATGATGTCTGTGAGTATAACAGAACTCATATGGCAGGCAAAAACCTGAGAGAAAATCCAACCAGTAAGTGGGAAATCTGACGTTTTGTAGGTTTTCAAGTCTTAGCCTATACAATATACAGTGTCTGTGGGGTCATATTGCACTTCCTAAGGCTTCCACTAGATGTCAACAGTCTGTAGAACCTTGTTGCAGGCTACCACTGTGAAGTGGGAGAGAATGAGAGCTGATTGAGTCATGGGTCTGCCAGAAGTGTCATGTTTTGTCTTAGATTGTCTTGTCATTTTGCTTTTCCCTCTGTTCATTTTCCCCCTGCTGGTCTTTTCTCTCTCCCTTCCTCTCTCTCTTCTCTCTATCGTTCCGTTCCTGCTCCCAGCTGTTCCTATTCCCCTAATCAATCATTTAGTCTTCCCACACCTGTTCCCGATCCTTTTCCCTGATTAGAGTCCCTATTTCTCTCCTTGTTTTCCGTTCCTGCCCTGTCGGATCCTTGTCTATTGTTCACCGTGCTGTGTCTATGTATCGCCCTGTCGTGTCGTGTTTCCCTCAGATGCTGCGTGGTGAGCAGGTGTCTGAGTCTGCTACGTTCAAGTGCCTTCCCGAGGCAACCTGCAGTTCTTGATCAAGTCTCCAGTCTGTTCTCGTCATTACGAGTAGAATTATGCCTTTTGATTGTAAAGTTACTTTACTGGATTAAAAACTCTGTTTTCGCCAAGTCGCTTTTGGGTCCTCATTCACCTGCATAACAAGAAGGCCATGTGCTCAGTCAGGCGAGCACCTGTGAGAGTTAGTTCCGTTCCCTTTCATTTCTAAAGACAAAGGAATTCTGCGGATGAAACATTATTGAATATTTATTATAAAAACATCCTAAAGATTGATTAAATACATTGTTTGACATGTTTCTACGAACTGTAATATAACTTTTTTGACTTTGTCTGAACCTAGTGCTTGCGCTTTTCGATAACTGTACTAAATGCGTGAACAAAAAGGAGGTATTTGGACATTAATGATTGACTCTATCGAACAAAACTAACATATATTGTGGAACTGGGATTCCTGGGAGTGCATTCTGATGAAGATCATCAAAGGTAAGTGAATATTTATAATGCTATTTCTGACTTTTGTTGACTCCATAACATGTTGGATATCTGTATTGCTTGTTTTGGTCTCTGAGCACTGTACTCAGATTATTCCATGGTGTGCTTTTTCTGTAAAGCTTTATTGAAATCTGACACAGTGGTTGCATTAAGGAGAAGTATATCTTTAATTCCATACGTAACAGTTGTATTTTCATCAACATTTATTATGAGTATTTCTGTAGATTCACTTGGCTCTCTGCACATTCACCGGATGTTTTGGAGGCAACAAATAACACGCCAATGTAAACAGAGATTTTTGGATATAAATATGAACTTATCAAACAAAACAAACATGTAACTTCCGGCGCCGACACACATGGCCGCCTCGCTTCGCGTTCCTAAGAAACGATGAAGTTTTTATTTTTTTTTACATGTTATTTCTTACATTGGTACCCCAGGTCATCTTAGGTTTCATTACATACAGTCGAGAAGAACTACTGAACATAAGAGCAGCGTCAACTCACCATCAGTACGACCAAGAATATGACTTTCGCGAAGCGGATCCTGTGTTCTGCCTTTCACCCAGGACAACGGAATGGATCCCAAAAAAACAAATTCGTAAAAGAGGGAAACGGAGCGGTCTTCTGGTCAGACTCCGGAGACGGGCACATCGTGCACCACTCCCTAGCATTCTTCTCGCCAATGTCCAGTCTCTTGACAAGACGGTTGATGAAATCCGAGCAAGGGTAGCATTCCAGAGGGACATCAGAGACTAACATTCTTTGCTTCACGGAACATGGCTCACTGGAGAGACGCTATCGGAGTCGGTGCAGCCAGCTGGTTTCTGAAAGTGCGAACCACTGCTTTTAATCAGGGCAAGGTGACTGGAAACATGACAGAATACAAACAGTGTAACTATTCCCTCCGCAAGGCAATCAAACAAGCTAAGCGTCAGTATAGAGACAAAGTAGAATCTCAATTCAACGGCTCAGACACAAGAGGTATGTGGCAGGGTCTACGGTCAATCACGGATTACAAAAAGAAAACCAGCCCCGTCACGGACCAGGATGTCTTGCTCCCAGGCAGACTAAATAACTTTATTGCCCGCTTTGAGGACAACACAGTGCCACTGACACGGCCCGCAACTAAAACATGCGGACTCTCCTTCAATGCAGCTGACAATGAGGAAAACATTTAAACGTGTCAACCCTCGCAAGGCTGCAGGCCCAGACGGCATCCCCAGCCACGCCCTCAGAGCATGCGCAGACCAGCTGGCTGGTGTGTTTACGGACATATTCAATCAATCCCTATCCCAGTCTGTTGTTCCCACATGCTTCAAGAGAGACACCATTGTTCCTGTTCCCAAGAAAGCTAAGGTAACTCAGCTAAACGACTACCGCCCCCCCGTAGCACTCACTTCCATCATCATGAAGTGTTTTGAGAGACTAGTCAAGGACCATATCACCTCCACCCTACCTGACACCCTAGACCCACTCCAATTTGCTTATCGCCCAAATAGGTCCACAGACGATGCAATCTCAACCACACTGCACACTGCCCTAACACATCTGGACAAGAGGAATACCTATGTGAGAATGCTATTCATCGACTACAGCTCGGCATTTAACACCATAGTGCCCTCCAAGCTCGTCATCAAGCTAGACTCTAGACCCTGGGTCTCGACCCCGCCCTGTGCAACTGGGTACTGGACTTCCTGACGGGCCGCCCCCAGGTGGTGAGGGTAGGCAACAACATCTCCACCCCGCTGATCCTCAACACTGGGGCCCCACAAGGGTGCGTTCTGAGCGATCTCCTGTACTCCCTGGTCACCCACGACTGCGTGGCCACGCACGCCTCCAACTCAATCATCAAGTTTGCGGACGACACAACAGTGGTAGGCTTGATTACCAACAACGATGAGACGGCCTACAGGGAGGAGGTGAGGGCCCTCGGAGTGTGGTGTCATGAAAATAACCTCACACTCAACGTCAACAAAACTAAGGAGATGATTGTGGACTTCAGGAAACAGCAGAGGGAACACCACCCTATCCACATCGATGGAACAGTAGTGGAGAGGGTAGTAAGTGTTAAGTTCCTCGGCGTACACATCACAGACAAACTGAATTGGTCCACCCACACAGACAGCACCGTGAAGAATGCGCAGCAGCGCCTCTTCAACCTCAAGAGGCTGAAGAAATTTGTCACCAAAAGCACTCACAGACTTCTACAGATGCACAATCGAGAGCATCCTGTCAGGCTGTATCACCGCCTGGTACGGCAACTGCTCCGCCCACAACAGTAAGGCTCTCCAGAGGGTTGTGAGGTCTGCACAATGCATCACCGGGGGCAAACTACCTGCCCTCCAGGACACCTACACCACCCGATGTCACAGGAAGGCCATAAAGATCATCAAGGACAACAACCACCCGAGCCACTGCCTGTTCACCCCGCTATCATCCAGAAGGCGAGGTCAGTACAGGTGAATCAAAGCTGGGACCGAGAGACTGAAAAACAGCTTCTATCTCAAGGCCATCAGACTGTTAAACAGCCACCACTAACATTGAGTGGCTGCTGCCAACACACTGACTCAACTCCAGCCACTTTAATAATGGGAATTGATGGGAATTTATGTAAAATATATCACTAGCCACTTTAAACAATGCTACCTAATATAATGTTTACATACCCATACCTACATTATTCATCTCATATGTATATACTGTACTCTATATCATCTACTGCATCTTTATGTAATACATGTATCACTAGCCACTTTAACTATGCCACTTTGTTTACATACTCATCTCATATGTATATACTGCACTCAATACCATCTACTGTATCTTGCCTATGCTGCTCTGTACCATCACTCACTCATATATCTTTATGTACATATTCTTTATCCCCTTACACTTGTGTCTATAAGGTAGTAATTTTGGAATTGTTAGCTAGATTACTTGTTGGTTATTACTGCATTGTCAGAACTAGAAGCACAAGCATTTCGCTACACTCGCATTAACATCTGCTAACCATGTGTATGTGACAAATAACATTTTATTTTATTTGATTTGTATTGTGTAACATGAAGTCCTATGAGTGCCATCTGATAAAGATCATCAGTCCCCTCCTGTACTCCCTGTTCACTCATGACTGCATTGCTAGGCACGACTCCAACACCATCATCAAGTTTCCCGATGACACAATAGTGGTAGGTCTGATCACCAACAACAATGAGACAGCCGATAGGGAGGAAGTCAGAGACCTGGTTGTGTGGTGCCAGGACAACAACCTCTCTCTCAACGTGATCAAGACAAAGGAGATGATTGTGTACTACATGAAAAGGAGGACTGAGCACGCCCCCATTGTCATCGACGGGCTGTAGTGGAATAGGTTGATTGCTTCAAGTTCCTTGGTGTCCACATCACCAAGAAACTATCATGGTCCAAACACACTAAGACAGTCATGAAGAGGGCATGACAAAGCCTATTCCTCCTCAGGAGACTGAAAAGACTTGACATGCGTCCTCAGATCCTCAAAAAGGTTCCACAGCTGCACCAACGAGAGCATCCTGACTGGTTGCATCACTGCCTGGTATGGCAACTGCTCGGCCTCCTACCGCAAGGCACTACAGAGAGTAGTGCGTACAGCCCAGTACATCACTGGGGCCAAGATTCCTGCCATCCAGGACCTCTATATCAGGTGGTGTCAGAGGAAGGCCCTAAAAATTGTCAAAGACTCCAGCCACCCCAGTCATAGACTGTTCTCTCTGCTACCACACTGCAAGCGGTACCAGAGCACCAAGTCGAGGTCCAAACGGCTTCTTAACAGCTTCTAAAGGGCTAATAAAAGGGCTACCCATACCCAGACCCCTATTTTATGCTGCTGCTACTCTCTGTTCATAATCTATGCATAGTCACGTTAACTCTACCTACATGTACATATTACCTCAACGAACCGGTGCCCCTGCACATTGACTCTGTACCGGTACCCCTGTATATAGCCTCACTTGTTATTTTACTGCTGCTGTTTAATTGTTACTTTTATTTTCTATTTTGTATTTTTACTTAACTTCTTAAAGCTTTGTTGATTAAGCACTTGTAAGTAAGCATTTCACTGTAAGGTCTGTTGTATTCTGTTAGGTCTGTTGTATTCTGTAAGGTCTGTTGTATTCGGAGCATGTGACAAATAACATTTGATTTGATTCACCACACTGTCTGTGTGGGTGGACCATTTCAGTTTGGTATCAAGAGATCATCCCTTGCCATGCCTACTGCCTCTGACCTGGCAGACTCATTAAACACATGCTTCATTTGTAAATTATGTCTGGAGTGTGCCCCTAGCTATCTATAAATACATTTAAAAACTTGAACATGCGGCTGTCTGCTTTGCTATTAAAAGGTTATCTTTATTTTTACTCAAGTATGACAATTGGGTACTTTTTCCACCACTGCTTAAAATCATCAAAGACTCCAGCCACCCAAGTCATAGGCTGTTATCTCTGCTACCGCATGGCAAGCGGTACCAAGGCACCAAGTCTGGAACCAACGGGACCCTGAACAGCTTCTAACCCAGTGGGGTCTGGTGGGAGAAGATATATGAGGTTGGGCTCATTGTAATGGAATGGAATTTATGGAACATAAATTGGTGGTTTCCATATGATTGATGTATTTGATACCGTTCCATTAATTCCATTCCAGCCATTATAATGTGCCTGTCCTCCTATAGCTCCTCCCACCAGCCTCCTGTGTTCTAACCCAAAGCCACACTGCTAAATAGTTAGTTCAAAGGTTAACCGAATAGCTACCCAGACTTTCTGCATTGACCCTTTTAGCACTAAAGTTTTTGACTCATCACATATACTGCTGCTACTGTTTACTATAGGTAACTTTATTCTTGGTTATATGTACATACATATCTACCTCAATTACCTCGTACTGAGTCTATGTGCAGGGGTATGGCCAAGTTATCGTTACTCATTATGTATCTATTAATACTACATGTTTTACTTTTCAATGTTAGTCCACACCTGCTGTTTGCGAAGTATTTGACAAATACAATTGGATTTGATTTCATAAACATATTCTAAGCTATAATAAACATAATCTAAGCTATGTGGTTCTTATCTGGTTTTGCCTCAGGACCCACATTGAACCAGCATGTCGCAATCCAATATTTGCATGGCCAAAATGCAATCTGGAAAACTAGTTATAATTCCATACGTAGAATGTATGCACACATGACTGTAAGTCGCTTTGGATAAAAGCGTCTGCTAAATGGCATATATTATATATTATTATATTGATAGTAAAATGTACCAACTATATGACATGGGAACAACAGTCCCATCTTTTTCATCGTCAATAACTGCATTTGGCCAATATTCTTGATGAAGAATGTTTGAGACCACAAAATCAACCAAACACGCTAAGTAGTGCTTCTAATAAATTATTAGGTATAATTATAAAACTATATAGGTTCATTATAATTTCCACACACTTTATAGTTGATGATAGTCGTTTAAACTCATATTGGACTATTTAGTATTGGTTTTACTTAGACACTCGTGAACCATTCAAAACCTTGGGTCTCGACCCTCCAATTGAGAATTGCTGCTCTAAGCTATAAAAAACATAGCCTGACCTAATAAAAGCAGTAGATGCTTGATCACATGCATTAAACAAAGGACTTCAAGGAGCAGAATTAACAGGAAACCCTGCTTCCAGTGCATGAGTACTCTGTCAAGGAGCAGAATTAACAGGAAACGCTGCTTCCAGGGCATGAGTACTCTGTCAAGGAGCAGAATTAACAGGAAACGCTGCTTCCAGGGCATGAGTACTCTGTCAAGGAGCAGAATTAACAGGAGACGCTGCTTCCAGGGCATGAGTACTCTGTCAAGGAGCAGAATTAACAGGAGACGCTGCTTCCAGGGCATGAGTACTCTGTCAAGGAGCAGAATTAACAAGAAACACTGCTTCCAGGGCATGAGTACTCCGTCAAGGAGCAGAATTAACAGGAAACGCTGCTTCCAGGGCATGAGTACTCTGTCAAGGAGCAGAATTAACAGGAAACGCTGCTTCCAGGGCATGAGTACTCTGTCAAGGAGCAGAATTAACAGGAGACGCTGCTTCCAGGGCATGAGTACTCTGTCAAGGAGCAGAATTAACAGGAGACGTGTAACGGTTTTCTTGAGTTCAAGGAGAGGAGGACCAAAATGCAGCATGGCTATTTAGATTAATGTTTAATGAATAAGAACACGAACAGTACAAAAACAATAAACGTAACGAGAAAACCTAAACAGCCTATACTGGTGCAAACTAACACAGAGACAGGAACAATCACCCACCAACACACAGTGAAACCCAGGCTACTTAAGTATGATTCTCAATCAGAATCAACTAAAGACACCTGCCTCTGATTGAGAACCATACTAGGCCGAAACATAGAAATACCCAAATCATAGAAAAACAATCATAGACTGCCCACCCCAGCTCACGCCCTGACCATACTAAATAATGACAAAACAAAGAAATAAAGGTCAGAACGTGACAAAACGCTGCTTCCAGGACATGAGTACTCTGTCAAGGAGCAGAATTAACAGGAAACGCTGCTTCCAGGGCATGAGTACTCTGTCAAGGAGCAGAATTAACAGGAAACGCTGCTTCCAGGGCATGAGTACTCTGTCAAGGAGCAGAATTAACAGGAAATGCTGCTTCCAGGGCATGAGTACTCTGTCAAGGAGCAGAATTAACAGGAAACCCTGCTTCCAGGGCATGAGTACTCTGTCAAGGAGCAGAATTAACAGGAAACCCTGCTTCCAGGGCATGAGTACTCTGTCAAGGAGCAGAATTAACAGGAAACCCTGCTTCCAGGGCATGAGTACTCTGTCAAGGAGCAGAATTAACAGGAAACCCTGCTTCCAGGGCATGAGTACTCTGTCAAGGAGCAGAATTAACAGGAAACGCTGCTTCCAGGGCATGAGTACTCTGTCAAGGCGCATTGTTTACATTGTTTACATGTTCTTGGTCTAAAATATGTAAATACTGTTTAATCTTCAGTCCAACTTCCTTTACAGCTGTATATTCTGAAATTAATAATTCAATATTCAGTTCAACAGCTACATGGTTTATACCCATAGGTTGTAAAAAGTTACTGTTTTGCTTCAGTGCTGACATGAATGAAAAACAACTGCTATACTGTTATACCTTCCCCAACCAAGCCATATAGTTTGAAATTGTAGTTTCCTTCAGCATGGGGGGCATTTGAGGGGTTCATTTGTTCAAATGAGACTTTAATATCTCAGTACTGCTTAGGGACCTATGGAGACTTCCAACGCATCTGCTATTCACCAGCCGCTTGTGTGAACAGAAGTAGCCTGCAGCACAGACATACCAAAAACCTCTACAGGGAGACATTGTTAATGCATTGTCCTGGGGCCCTCTCCCTGGCTGCTTTATTGGTCTTGCTGCAGTCATCTCATCCACAGACCCTCAAGCTAGTGGGACAGCGCGACCTAAATGTGGATCTGGCAGACCCCGAAGACATTTTGACTCTCCAGTTTCCTGTCGGCAGGCAATAATAAGGCTTAATGTTGTGCAAGCACAAATCCTATGTCCCAGAATGCAATCCTGTTGAGCTGAGGCAGAGCACATTACAGTGTCTATTTTAATTCCATTATGAGATTATATCACCTGGGAGCAGAAGATGGTTCAGTGTCCTACCCTCTTAGGAAAAAATAAAGGTGTTTTCTTGAGCTGGAAAGGGTTCTTCGGCGGTCCCATAGAATAGAGCTGGGCGATATGGCCAAAATATCACAGTATTTTATTTTATTTTACCACAGCAGTGTGAAAAAGATCTCAAATGAGTGCAGGGAAATTGTATTCATATTTTTTTAAGTTGAATTGAGCAGTATAAGGAATCTGAATGGAAAAAGACAGATTGAAATCACTTAGAATGTATGCGTTATTATTATTCAAAAATATAAAATAGCATCAAACACTGTCATGTACGATATGGGCAAACAATCAAGGCCTTGTTTTTAACCAAATGTTGCAATTATGATTTGACTTGTGATTTAGAGCAAAACACTGAAAATAGAATGATTATTCTAATTCAATAGTTAGAATATAATAGTGGGCACCTTGGAATACAGTGTTGTTTGACATGACAACGAATGAAAATGCCAGGGAGGAGTTCTTGTGACAGGGTAGGATGTTGATAAGTGTTTCCTAGGGGACCATATAATCGTTAGTTATGTTTTTATTATGTTTTTTTAAATTAAACAGTAACATGCAAAACATAAACAGAAAAGCCAGAGGAATTCCACAAAGAAATAAGAGAAGAAAAAAACAAAAAAAACAAATGCACATTATTATCAATTCAAATACAGGCATGTAGCGAATACATTTTTAAAACATTTTGTTTTGTTTACGCTTTAATGACTCTAAATAGTTTTCTAAATCTGTTTAAAAAATGAAGAAATTGGGCTTTTTCTTCATAATTGTTGGATTTGTGTATGGAAAAAGCTCCTAATAAAATAAAGAGATTTATGACATACTCACGTTCAATTGTAGAATCATCGTAGTAAAATAATATGTCAAACTTAGAAATTTCAATGGTTGTATGCATTTTGTGGCCAAGACATAGATTCAGATATAGGTTCAATAGATTCAGTTTCTAGTTCACAAAAATTGCATTCACTCGTAACATCAGATATATATTTAGAAATCAAGCTATTACACAGATAGAATCTATGGATAATCTGAAAGGAGATCTCCTTTACTGTATTGGTCACCATAAATTTGTGTGACGTGAGCCAAACACGGCGCCAGTTTACATCAAATGATGAAGCCAAACAAAATATCGCAGAGGGAATAGAGTTCCTGTAGAAAATATCCCTTAATAAACGATTGTTGAACTCCGCATCTAGTAGACCTATGCCATTCCCCTGGAAATCGCTTACAATAGGATATCTTCCAAAATATTAATTTTCTGAAGTAAAGTATTTATCCAACTAGGTATAGCTTTAATAACAGTATCAAATTCTCTCTGCATAAATAGATTCCCACTTATACTATGTAATTAGCTGACAAGGACAATGTTTTTCGAGAACCTGTTATGGTAAAATATATTGTTTCTATGTAATATCGACGCATTGTTCCATTTATAACATTTATAACATTTATGAGGTGAAAAGTCGTCTTTTTACAGCAAAGCCCAGCACTTTAAAGCCTGCTTGTGAAAAGCTGCCAATTTCACAGGAAGTTTACCCAAAATATTGGACATTGTAGTAAAAAATTAAGCCCTCCGAGCTTCAGAAAAACCAAATGAGGTATAATTGTTAGGACCCGGTTACGAGCCCAGGTCTCCGGAGTGAGAAACAGTCACTTAACCAACTGAGCCACAAATAGTCGGCAGAACCCAGAAGATGAGGCAGACACAGCAGTACTTGAGATGGTATATTTAATGAAGTAAAAAGTGAAGTTCTTCAGGAAAACATGTAACTCCACAACCTCAAAAGGAATTCCACAAGAACTAAGGTAATCCTCCAAGACAAAAATGTAAATCCACAAGGTGGAAGGAATAGCACAAAAAGCCTCAAAAGATACTCAAAAAAACAAAACAAACAAGAACAAAAAACAGAATTCCACAAGAGAGTCCACCGGGATCTACAAGAGTTCACAAAGTACTAGGGCTGGGTGCTAACATACAAACACAGAGCACAGAACTGAGGAAAACAAAGGGTTTAAATACAATCAGGGGAAACGAGGCACAGGTGCAAATAATAATGGGGATCGAGGGAAAACAAAAGGTCAAAAGGCACAATGGGGGCATCTAGTGACCAAAAACCGGAACAACGCTGGCCAAATCCTGACAATAATATTCCAGAAACTATGAGGATTTTTTATGTACCCTTAAAACCAGTTGACTTTTGATATCTGACTGAAGATAGTGAAGTCTAAGACATTTAGACCACCATCACAAACCCTGTTGGTGATAACATTTATTTTTATCTTATGTAGCTTGTTTTTCCATATGAAGTTGTACAATAGCCTATCTAAGGTACAGCAAGTGGATTTGGGAATGTAAATAGATGAAAAAATCTAATCAAATAAAATTTTATTGATCACATACTCATGGTTAGCAGATGTTAATGCGAGTGTAGCGAAATACCTATGCTTCTAGTTCCGACAATGCAGTAATAACCAACGAGTAATCTAACAATTCCAAAACTACTACCTGATACACACGAGTGTAAAGGGATAACGAATATGTACATAAAGATATATGAATGAGTGATGGTACAGAACGGCATATGCAAGATGCAGTAGATGGTATCGAGTACAGTATATACATATGAGATGAGTAATGTAGGGTATGTAAACAAAGTGGAATAGTTTAAAGTGGCAATGATACATGTATTACATAAAGATGCAGTAGATGATATAGAGTACAGTATATACATATACATATGAGATGAGTAGGTGTCCTGGAGGGCATGTAGTGTGCCCCCGGAGATGCATTGTGCAGACCTCACTACCCTCTGGAGAGCCTTAAGGTTGTGGGTAGTTGCCGTACCAGGCTGTGATACAGCCCGACAGGATGCTCTCGATTGTGCATCTGTAGAAGTCTGTGAGTGCTTTTGATGACAAGTCAAATTTCTTCAGCCTCCTGAGGCTGACGCTGTCTGTGTAGGTGGATCAATTCAGTTTGTCCGTGATGTGTACGCCGAGGAACTTACAACTTCCTACCCTCTCCACTACTGTCCCATCGATGTGGATAGGGGGGTGCTCTGCTGTTTCCTGAAGTCCACAATCATCTCATTAGTTTTGTTGACGTTGAGTGTGAGGTTCTTTTCCTGACACCACACTCCGTGGGCCCTCACCTCCTCCCTGTAGGCCGTCTCGTCGTTGTTGGTAATCAAGCCTACCACTGTACTGTAACTTGATGATTGAGTTGGAGGCGTGCATGGCCACGCAGCCGTGGGTGAAGACGGAGTACAGGAGAGGGCTCAGAACGCACCCTTGTGGGGCCCCAGTGTCGAGGATCAGCGGGGTGGAGATATTGTTACCTACCCTCATCACCTGGGGGCGGCCCGTCAGGAAGTCCAGTACCCAGTTGCACAGGGTGGGGTCGAGACCCAGGGTCTCGAGCTTGTTGACGAGTTTGGAGGATACTATGGTGTTAAATGCTGAGCTGAAGTCGATGAACAGCATTCTCACATAGGTATTCCTCTTCTCCATATGGGTTAGGGCAGTGTGCAGTATGGTTGCGATTAAGTCGTCTGTGGACCTATTTGGGTGGTAAGCAAATCGGAGTGGGTCTAGGGTGTCTGGTAGGGTGGAGGTGATATGGTCCTTGACTCGTCTCTCAAAGCACTTCATGATGACGGAAGTGAGTGCTTTCCACCATAATTTGCAAATAAATTCATAAACAATCCTACAATGTGATTTTCTGGATTTTTTTTCATAGTTATAGTGTGCCTATGATGAAAATTACAGGCCTCTCTCATCTTTTTAAATGGGTGAACTTGCACAATTGGTGGCTGACTAAATACTTTTTTGCCCCACTGTATGTCTACACCATAATTGGTATTATTAGGCTGTATAGCTAATTATGTTTACTATGACTCAGTACATTATTACGAAAACATTGTAACGTGAAGAGTTTTCCTAGTTTATGTTTATACATTGTACGTTGTGCGGAAAATGTCCAAATCAAAGGGAATGTTTTGGTAAAGATGAAATGTTAAGTTAGTTGTCTAAAATTGGATTTGAGTAAAATCAAGACCTTGCCTCATTAACTTGGTACTGTAATGGCGTTCTTCGTTTGTAGAAAGAGAGTTGGACCGAAATGCAGCGTGGTGGTTACTCATGACTTTAATGAAAAAAGTGACACATGAAATAACTATACAAATACAAAAACAACAAACGGAACGTGAAACCTAATTACAGCCTATCTGGTGAAACTACACAGAGACAGGAACAATCACCCACGAAATACACAGAAAAACCCCGGCTACCCAAATACGGTTCCCAATCAGAGACAACGAGAATCACCTGACTCTGATTGAGAACCGCCTCAGGCAGCCAAGCCTATACAACACCCCTACTCAGCCGCAATCCCAAATACTACAAACCCCAATACGAAAATACAATATATAAACGAAAACACAAAATACAATGACCAAGGCGTGACAGAACCCCCCCCCCCCTAAGGTGCGGACTCCCGGACGCACCTCAAAACCATAGGGAGGGTCCGGGTGGGCGTCTGTCCATTGTGGCGGTTCCGGCTCGGGACGTGGACCCCACTCCATTAATGTCCTAGTTCCTCCCCTTCGCGTCCCGGTATAATCCACCCTCACCACCGACCATGGCCAAATAGTCCTCACCCAGAACCCCACTGAACTGAGGAGCAGCTCGTGACTGAGGGGCAGCTTGGGACTGAGGGGCAGCTCGGGACTGAGGGGCAGCTCGGGACTGAGGGGCAGCTCGGGACTGAGGGGCAGCCCGGAACTGAGGGGAAGCCCAGTACTGAGAGAAAGCCCAGTACTGAGAGGAAGCCCAGTACTGAGATGAAGCTCAGGTAGGTAGTAGGCTCCGGTAGATCCTGGCTGGCTGGCGGATCTGGAAGAAGATAGCAGATCTGGAAGAGGTTGACTGGCAGATCTGGTAGAATCTGGTTGACTGGCAGATCTAGAAGATCATGGCTGACTGGCAGATCTAGCTGCTCTATGCAGACTGGCAGATCTGGAAGATCATGGCTGACTGGCGGATCTCGCTGCTCTATGCAGGCTGACAGCTCCTTGCAGACTGACAGCTCTGACTGCTCCATGCAGGCTGACAGCACCCTGCAGACTGGCAGCTCCTTGCAGACTGACAGCTCCTTGCAGACTGGCAGCTCTTTGCAGACTGGCAGCTCTGGCTGCTTTATGCAGACTGACAGCTCTGGCTGCTTCATACAGACTGACAGCTCTGACTGCTCCATGCAGGCTGACAGCACCCTGCAGACTTGCAGCTCCTTGCAGACTGACATCTCCTTGCAGACTGACAGCTCCTTGCAGACTGGCAGCTCTTTGCAGACTGACAGCTCTGGTTGCTTCATGCAGACTGACAGCACCTTGCAGACTGACAGCTCCCTGCAGACTGGCAGCTCAGGCTGCTCCGAACAGGCAGGAGGCTCCGACAGCGCTGTAGAGGAGGAAGGCTCTGATTGCGCTGAACAGGCGGGAGACTCCGACAGCGCAGGAGGGAAGGAAGGCTCTGATAGCGCTGAACAGACATGAGACTCCGGTAGCGCAGGAGAGGAGAAAGGCTCCGACAGCACTGGAGAGTCGGGAGACTCCGACAGCACAGGAGAGGCGAGGCACACTGTAGGCCTGATGCGTGGTGCTGGCACTGGTGATACTGGAGCGAGGACACGCACAGGAAGCCTGGTGCAGGGAGCTGCTACCGGAGGACTGGTGTGTGGAGGTGGCTCTGGATAGACCGGACCGTGCAGGCGCACTGGAGCTCTTGAGCACCGAGCCTGCCCAAGCTTACCTGGCTCGATGCCCACTCTAGCCCGGCCAATACGAAGGGCTGGTATGAACCGCACCGAGCTATGCACCCGCACTGGAAACACTGTGCACTCCATAGCATGACACGGTGTCTGCCCGGTCTCTCTAGCCCACCGGTAAGCACAGGGAGTTTGCGCAGGTCTCCTACCTGGCATAGCCATACTCCCTTTAAGCCCCCTCCCCCAATAATTTTTTTGGGCTGCTTTTCGGGCTTCCATCCGCGTCGCCATGCTGCCTCCTCATACCAGCGCCTCTCCGCTTTAGTCGCCTCTAGTTCTTCCTTGGGACGGCGATATTCTCCAGGCTGAGCCCAGGGTCCTCTTCCGTCTAATATCATCTCCCAAGACCAGAAGTCCTTATATCGCTGCTCCTCACGATTAACAGGGAGAGTAGGCTCAGGTCTTATTCCTGACTCTACTACTCTCTCCCTGAGCCCTCCCCCAATAAATATTTGGGGGTGACTTTCGGGTTTCGCTCTGTGCCGCCGTGTCTTTTCGACTCCATTCGCCTATAGCCCTCTTCGCACTGCTCCAGCGAATCCCAGGCAGGCTCCGGCTCTCTCTGGGTCGACCGCCCACCTGTCTATTTCTTCCCACGTCGTATACTCCAAGCCTCTGCTGTCCATAACGTCCTCCCTTCGCTGCTGCCTGTTAACACGCTGCTCGGTCCGAGTGTGGTGGGTGATTCTGTAACGTCGTTCTTCGTTTGTAGAAAGAGAGTCGGACCGAAATGCAGCGTGGTGGTTACTCATGACTTTAATGAAAAAAAGCGTCACATGAAATAACTATACAAATACAAAACAACAAACGGAACGTGAAACCTAATTACAGCCTATCTGGTGAAACTACACAGAGACAGGAACAATCACCCACGAAATACACAGTGAAACCCAGGCTACCTAAATACGGTTCCCCATCAGAGACAACAAGAATCACCTGACTCTGATTGAGAACCGCCTCAGGCAGCCAAGCCTATACTAGACACACCCCTAATCAACCACAATCCCAATGCCTACAAAAAAACAATACAACAATACAATAAACCCATGTCACACCCTGGCCTGAATAAATAATTAAAGAAAACACAAAATACTAAGACCAAGGCGTGACAGGTACGCCCACTTCTGACCCAAGGGTATAAAACCTGTGAGTATAGAATTTACAGGCAAGACTACGTGACCCAAGCTGCAGCCAAGGTCTAAAAAGTCAACGAACCAAGAACGCAACACAAGTTTGAAGACAAAGAAATCCTTTTCTACCCAAGCTACGGATGAGTAGCTGTGTCTAAGCGGGTGAATTCAAGCCGGACCCCCTTAGCATCCAATCCCAGCGAATCGTGGTATCTAAAAGGTTTAATTCCTATGCTGTGAGCTCTGAACTACAGAACTGTCTGTCCACAGAAGACCCCTTCCATAGCAAGGGTGAGGGAACAGACTCCTAAGCCAAAAAGACACTGACATCGGGAGGACGATCAGCGAGGTGTGCCGGAGAGGTGCGTCATCGAGCATCCTGAATGTTCTCCTGAACGGTCCACGCAGAGAATCCTCGGAGATCATCTGCACGTAATTACATCATTATATTCTGACCCATAAGAGCGGCAGTTTGGGGCAAGGCTTGGGTTAGAATAAGCATAGCTGACAAATTCACACAAATGTATATTTCTCTCGTGAACTTTCTCTTTTTCTCTCTCTTTGAAATCCCCATTTTGGGTAACACGCGCCATAGTGTGTTGGCCCGTTATACTAAGTTCTAATCAATAGTCTATAATGTGTTTTGTCTATGTGTATCTTTTATCATCATTTTAGCTTTTTAGTAAATAAATATTCAGCTAAGATTTGTGTGCTACGAACTCATTGGTGAGACCCGGGTCCATGCAGATTCACGGACAATACGAGATTGTAGAGGTATCTGGATAATTAGCGGCTGTTGTAAAATCAATATTCTGATATTGAGTTAATTTGGGAAATAGAAACTCAATAAAAACTTGTTTTCCCATGGTGCCCCAGGTTAATAAGTTAATAATCGCTTGATTCAGTTAATCATGTAATTAGAAACTTGTAATCATTCGATGAACAACAGTCGTCACATTAACTAATACAATGTCACGACAGCGGGAAGACTGAGTAACAAAGGAAGAAGCTGTGCTATCGTAAATACAGTATCTTATGCATTCTAAATGACCGCCCATTTGGAAAAGGAAAATGCAATAAATATTTACTCTGAGCTGCGCTTCAGTAGGTTGGTGGTAGATGGAAGGCCGTGTTGCAAAACCGGGTCCTTTGAAGAATGTCTCTGGTGGTCAATTGGATATGTTGTAGTAACGTCGTTTTGTGATAGACGGGATACTCTATCTGTTCCTTCCTAATCATCATTTGCAGTTGCTGTTGCTAACTCAGCGGCTAGGAGGTATCAATTCTGTAGTGAATAAGAGTTCAAAGTTCATACCATTCGCAACCAAGGCTCACGCTGATGTTTGCTTTGTTCTGTAGTTATTATCTGAACCATTCTGACATCGGACCGTCATCCTCACATCCTCGGAACAGGAGGTCATATTGTTGTCAAGGCTTTATATAGGAAGGGAGAGGAGGGCGTGTTTGAATTTTTTTGTAACCGGGCCACTGATTGAGCAGAGTCCCAACCTTATGAAAACCCAAATCTCACAATTTAGAAGCTAAAATCACATTTCATCCCATCACAAATAATTTCATATTCAAACATTTAAATTGAACAACAATTCCATGTGAATCCGATAACTCTGATGTGTAGACTTTCCACTGTAGAGTTTATGTCATCTTATCATTGATGAGAATGTCTCAGATGACAACCGAACTGACATCATATTCATTAAGTACCACCGCATATGTTCAATTGGTCGGATTACCAGAATATAGTTCATTTCCCCCCACCTTCTGTAGTCCGCTCCATTATGCAAGTAACCATTTCAATAGAATGTAAATGATGTCGCTGTGACAACTGTCAATAGACGTAGCTGGTAAATTTGCTTTGCCTTTCTACTCCGATTTCAGAGCAGTCTCATCTGATTGTACCAAAGCGCAGAATAACTGAGACATTTCTGAATGCTAAACACCCATTGAATATGGCCGGTGTCAGTAAACGTTGTCAAAAATAGCATAATTAAATTGTTGCCAGCAGCATAGTTGCAGTCACCAATGCTCTGGATCACATAAAAACAACCTCGTCAACTCTGCTAGGGCGAGTAAAATGGTCAAAGTGAGCTTTTTCTCTCATTTGTGTCTGGAAGCCCAGTGTGCGCTCTGAACGCTCCGAGAGCTATACGCTCTGAATTTAGAATGGACAATCTGACAAAGCTCTGCGTTTACAAATGCCCAGAGCACACTCTGAGCACACTCTGGCACTCCAGATTAAATTCACGACACACCCGTAGTTTTAACCAGCCTTTAGTCTTGAAGTCTTTGCTTGTTTAGTAGATGGCCTTGCGTGTGAATTCTAAAAAGAGATGGGTGGGGATACGGTTTTAGAGGGTGTGAATGATACTGAATAGATGTAGACAAGGAAGAGCTCTTTGGTAGGTACCAAAACATTCAAGGGTCATTTTCTCAAAAGTGAGGTAACAAGTTTAGCAACTTTTAAAGCAGAATAACTTTCACATTGTTTCTCAACTGTAGTGTATGGTATTCAACTATCTAGCTATGAGTTTCGACTTTTACCCAATGTATAAAACACAATTTAAAATGTTGCTATATAAGACCGAATCGAGCCGGTCGGTCACATTGTTGCATGTGCTGCATTGACCAGACTGAACGCAGACTGAACGTAAGTGTCTAGTGGTTACTACACCTGCATTGCTTCTACACCTGCATTGCTTGCTGTTTGGGGTTTTAGGCTGGGTTCTGTACAGCACTTTGAGATATCAGCTGATGCACGAGGGGCTATCTACATACATTTGATTTGGTTGAGTGACCGGGGGAGGGGGGGGAGGCTAAGTCTGTGTGGAAACCGGCATGGAGAGAGAGACCGAAGACTCAAGTAGCAAAGTAAACAATAAAAGTGCATGTTACACACAGCTCATTACATTTAACAAACCAAACGTTCCAATACCGTTATAGTAGATAAAGTAAAACACAATACCGGTCCATGCATTAATAGAATTATGTCGTAAAAACGGTATACCAGCCAGCCGTACCATAGAATAACTATTTTTGGTTCCAGGTTGAACCCTTTCCAAATAGGGATCTACATGGAACCCAAAATAGTTCAACCTGGAACCAAAAAGTGGTTCTCCTATGGGGACAGTCAAAGAACCCTTTTGGAACCCTTTTTTCTAAGTGTACCAAAAACATAGACTAAAAGAACAAACAATGCCGTTACATACAGTTGAAGTGGAAAGTTTACATACGCCTTAGCCAAATACATTTAAACTCTGTTTTTCCTGACATTTAATCCCAGTACAAAATCCCTGTTTTAGGACAGTTACGATCACCACTCTATTGTAAGAATGTGAAATGTCAGAATAATAGTAGAGAGAAGGATTTATTTCAGCTCTCATTTCTTTCCTCACTTTCCCAGTGGGTCAGAAGTTTACATACACAAGTATTTGGTAGCATTGCCTTTAAATTGTTTAACTTGGGTCAAATGTTTCGGGTAGCCTTCCACAATAAATTGGGTGAATTTTGGCCCATTCCTCCAGAAGGAGCTGGTGTAACTGAGTCAGGTTTGTAGGCCTCCTTGCTCACACCCGCTTTTTAAGTTCTGCCAACAATTGTTTTATAGGATTGAGGTCAGTGCTTTCTGATGGCCACTCCAATTACTTGACTTTCTTGTCCTTAGCTATTTTGCCTCAACTTTGGAAGTATGCTTGGGGTCATTGTCCATTTGGAAGACCCATTCTTGACCAAGCTTTAACTTCCTGACTGATGTCTTGAGATGTTGCTCCAATATATCCTTATAATTTTCCTGCCTCATGATAACATCTATTTTGTGAAGAGTACAAGCCCCTTCGGCAGGAAAGCAACACCGCAACATGATGCTGCCACCCCCATGCTTCACGGTTGGGACGGTGTAATTTAGCTTGCATGCATCCCCCTTTTTCAGCCAAACACAACAATAGTTATTATGGCCAAACAGTTCTATTTTTGTTTCATCAGACCAGAGGACATTTCTCCAAAAATGACGATCTTTGTCCCCATGTGCAGTTGCAAACCGTAGTCTGGCTTTGTTATGGCACTTTTGGAGCAGTGGCTTCTTCCTTGCTGAGTGGCCTTTCAGGTTATGTCAATATAGGACTCGTTTTACTGTGGATATAGATACTTTTGTAACTGTTTCCTCCAGCATCTTTACAAGGTCCTTTGCTGTTGTTCTGGGATTGATTTGCACTTTTCGCACCAAAGTTCATTCATCTCTAGAAGACAGAACACGTCTCCTTCCTGAGCGGTATGATAGCTGCGTGGTCCCATGGTGTTTATACCTGCGCACTATTGTTTGTGCAGATGAACGTGGTACCTTCTGGCATTTGGAAATTACTCCCAAGGATGAACCAGATCATTTTTTTCTGAGGTCTTGGCTGATTTCTTTTGATTTTCACATGATGTCAAGCAAAGAGGCAGTGCGTTGAAGGTAGGCCTTTAAATACATCCACAGGTACACCTCCAATTGACTCAAATTATGTCAATTAGCCTATCAGAAGCGTCTAAAGCCATGACATAATTTTCTGTAATTTTCCAAGCTGTTTAAAGGCACAGTCATCTTAGTGTATGTAAACTTCTGACCAACTGGAATTGTAATGAATTATAAGTGAAATAATCTGAAATAATCTGTCTGTAAACAATTTTTGGAAAGATTTCCTAACCGACTTGCCAAAACTATAGTTTGTTCACAAGAAATTTGTGGAGTGGTTGAAAAATGCATTATTATGACTCAAACCTAACTATATGTAAACTCCCGACTTCAATTGTAAGACTCTTTAGAAAAAAATAGGCAGCATTTGCACGGAATACACTTAATGATGAAGGACAAAGCAGCATGATGAGAGTATTTCAACTTCAACTATCAAATGAAAACAGTAGAAATAGAATATGAAAACCAGATCCCCATAGTCCTAAAATGGGTTACTTGAACCTAGTCCTTGGCAACAAGACAATATTCCTACTGGGTGTCAGGTATCCATCTTTCTGTATTTGTGTTAGTGCAGTCAACAAACCCCACAGGGACTTACTTTTGATTGGCCAGCAGCACATTGCCTTTAAAACATTAACGTTGGCAAAAAAAGTAATTTCCCTTTCAAGTCATTGTCCTACATTGTGAAAGTGTTTCTCCTGCCTTTTCTTTACATTCAAAAAGGTGTTGGATGTGATGTGGCAACAGCAGTCATTTCCCAAGCATCCGGCCAGGGTTTGTGTGTTCGGGTTCCAGCAGCAGCTCCACTGCCAGTGAGCTGCTGTTGGGGGTAGATAAGAGGCTGAAGTAGAGTTAGGGTATAGCTAGAGTAGAGTTATGGTAGAACTAGAGTAGAGTTAGGGTAGAACTAGGGTAGAGTTAGGGAAGAACTAGAGTAGAGTTGGGGTAGAGCTAGGGTAGAGCTAGTTTCAAATCAAATCAAATGTATTTGTCACATACACATGGTTAGCAGATGTTAATGCGAGTGTAGCGAAATGCTTGTGCTTCTAGTTCCGACAATGCAGTAATAACCAACGAGTAATCTAACCTAACAATTCCAAAAGTAATGTAGGGTATGTAAACAAAGTGGCATAGTTTAAAGTGGCTAGTGATACATGTATTACATAAAGATGCGGTAGATTATTGAGTACAGTATATACATATGTATATGGGATGAATAATGTAGGGTATGTAAACGTTATATTAAGTAGCATTTTTTAAAGTGGCTAGTGATATATTTTACATAAATTCCCATCAATTCCCATTATTAAAGTGGCTGGAGTTGGGTCAGTGTCAATGACAGTGTGTTGGCAGCAGCCACTCAATGTTAGTGGTGGCTGTTTAGCAGTCTGATGGCCTTGAGATAGAAGCTGTTTTTCAGTCTCTCGGTCCCAGCTTTGATGCACCTGTACTGACCTCGCCTTCTGGATGATAGCGGGGTGAACAGGCAGTGGCTCGGGTGGTTGTTGTCCTTGATGATCTTTATGGCCTTCCTGTGACATCGGGTGGTGTAGGTGTCCTGGAGGGCAGGTAGTTTGCCCTGGGTGATGCGTTGTGCAGACCACACTACCCTCTGGAGAGCCTTACGTTTGTGGGCGGAGCAGTTGCCGTACCAGGCGGTGATACAGCCTGACAGGATGCTCTTGATTGTGCATCTGAAGAGGTTTGTGGGTGTTTTTGGTGATAAGCAGAATTTCTTCTGCCTCCTAAGGTTGAAGAGGCGCAGCTGCGCCTTCTTCACGATGCTGTCTCTGTGTGTGGACCAATTCAGTTTGTCTGTGATGTGTATGCCCAGGAACTTACAACGTACTACCCTCTCCACTACTGTCCCATCGATGTGGAAAAGGGGGTGCTCCCTCTGCTGTTTCCTGAAGTCCACAATCATCTCCTTAGTTTTGTTGACGTTGAGTGCGAGGTTATTTTCCTGACACCACACTCCGAGGGCCCTCACTTCCTCCCTGTAGGCCGTCTCATCGTTGTTTTTAATCAAGCCTACCACTGTAGTGTCGTCCGCAAACTTGATGATTGAGTTGGAGGCGTGCATGGCCCCGCAGTCGTGGGTGAACAGGGAATACAGGAGATGGCTCAGAAGGCACCCTTGTGGGGCCCCAGTGTTGAGGATCAGCGGGGTGGAGATGTTGTTACCTACACTCACCACCTGGGAATGGCCCGTCAGGAAGTCCAGTACCCAGTTGCACAGGGCGGGGTCGAGACCCATGGTCTCAAGCTTGATGACGAGTTTGGAGGATACTATGGTGTTAAATGCCGAGCTGTAGTCGATGAACAGCATTCTCACATAGGTATTCCTCTTGTCCAGATGTGTTAGGGCAGTGTGCAGTGTGGTTGAGATTGCATCGTCTGTGGACCTATTTGGGCGGTAAGCAAATTGGAGTGGGTCTAGGGTGTCAGGTAGGGTGGAGGTGATAATGTCCTTGACTCGTCTCTCAAAGCACTTCATGATGACGGAAGTGAGTGCTACTGGCGGTAGTCGTTTAGCTCAGTTACCTTAGCTTTCTTGGGAACAGGAACAATGGTGGCCCTCTTGAAGCATGATGGTACAGCAGACTGGGATAAGGATTGATTGAATATGTCCCTAAACACACCAGCCAGCTGGTCTGCGCATGTTCTGAGGGCACGGCTGGGGATGCCGTCTGGGCCTGCAGCCTTGCGAGGGTTAACACGTTTAAATGTTTTACTCACGTCGGCTGCAGTGAAGGAGAGTCCGCATGTTTTGGTTGTGGGCAGTGTCAGTGGCACTGTATTGTTTTCAAAGCGGGCAAAAAAGTTATTTAGTCTGCCTGGGAGCAAGACATCCTGGTCCGTGACAGGGCTGGTTTTCTTTTTGTAATCCGTGATTGACTGTAGACCCTGCCACATACCTCTTGTGTCTGAGCCGTTGAATTGCGACTCTACTTTGTCTCTATACTGACGCTTAGCTTGTTTGATTGCCTTGCGGGGGGAATAGTTACACTGTTTGTATTCTGTCATGTTTCCGGTCACCTTGCCCTGATTAAAAGAAGTGGTTCGCGCTTTCAGTTTCACGCGAATACTGCCATCAATCCACGGTTTCTGGTTTGGGAATGTTTTAATCGTTGCTATGGGAACGACATCTTCAATGCACGTTCTAATGAACACGCACACCGAATCAGCGTATTCGTCAATGTTGTTGTTCGCAGCAATGCGGAACATATCCCAGTCCACGGGATGGAAGCAGTCTTGGAGCGTGGAATCAGATTGGTCGGACCAGCGTTGAACAGACCTCAGCGCGGGAGCTTCTTGTTTTAGCTTCTGTCTGTAGGCAGGGAGCAACAAAATGGAGTTGTGGTCAGCTTTTCCGAAAGGAGGACGGGGGAGGGCCTTATATGCGTTGCGGAAGTTAGAATAGCAATGATCCAAGGTTTTACCAGCCCTGGTTGCGCAATCGATATGCTGAAAAAAATTTTTTTCAGATGAGCCTTGTTAAAATCCCCAGCTACAATGAATGCAGCCTCAGGATATGTGGTTTCCAGTTTGCAAAGAGTCAAATAAAGTTTGTTCAGAGCCATCGATGTGTCTGCTTGGGGGGGAATATATACGGCTGTGATTATAATCGAAGAGAATTCCCTTGGTAGATAATGCGGTCGACATTTGATTGTGAGGCATTCTATATCAGGTGAACAGAAGGACTTGAGTTCCTATATGTGTGTGACCATCGTTAACCATAACCATAAGGCATACGCCCCGCCCCTCTTCTTACCAGAAAGATGTTTGTTTCTGTCGGCGCGATGCGTGGAGAAACCAGCTGCTACACCAACTCCGATATCGTCTCTCGAGTGTGCCATGTTTCCGTGAAGCAAAGAACGTTACGTCTCTGATGTCCCTCTGGAATGCTACCCTTGCTCGGATTTCATCAACCTTGTTGTCAAGAGACTGGACATTGGTGAGAAGTATGCTAGGGAGTGGTGCGCAATGTGCCCGTCTCCGGAGCCTGACCAGAAGACCGCTTCGTTTCCCTCTTTTACGACATCTTTGTTTTGGGTCACAGGCTGGGATCCATTCCGTTGTCCTGGGTGAAAGGCAGAACACAGGATCCGCTTCAGGAAAGACATATTCCTGTTCGTACTGATGGTGAGCATAGTTTCCTAGGAACGCGAAGCGAGGCGGCCATCTCCGTCGGCACCGGAAGTTAGAACTAGAGTAGAGTTATGGTGGAATTAGGGTAAAGCTTGGGGCTAGGGTAGAGTTAGTGTATAGCTAGGTTAGAGTTGGGGTAGAGTTAGGGTAGAGCTAGGGTAGAGCTAGGTTAGCGTTAGGGTATAGCTAGGTTAGAGTTAGGGTAAAAATAGAGTAGAGTTAGGGTAGAACTAGGGTAGAGCAGAGTTAGTGTAGAACTAGTGTAGAGTTAGGGTAGAGCTAGGGACTAGTGTAGGGTTGGGGTAGGACTCGGGTAGAGCTAGGGTAGAGCTAGGGTAGAGTTTTGGTAAAGTTTGGGTAGATATAGGATAAAAGTAGGGTAGAGCTAGGGTTGAGCTAGAGTAGGGATAGGGTAGAGTTAAGATATATTTAAGAGGGGTAGGTTAGAGATAGTGTAGCAATGGGTTAGTGCTAGGGTAGAGCTAGAGTAGAACTATGGAAAAGTTTGGGTAGAAGACGGTAGCACTAGGGTCAGAATTAGGGTAGCGGTAGGGTAGAACTAGCATAGAGTTGAGGTAGGGTTAGGGGCTAGGGTAGAGTTAGGGTAGGACTAAGGAAGAGTTAGGGTAGAGCTAGAGTAGAGTTTGGGGTTAGGGTGGAGCTGGGGTAGAGCGAGGGGCTAGGGTAGAGTTAGGGTAGAGCTAGGATAGCATGAGGGTAGAGGGTAGTTAGGGTAGCACTAGGGTAGCGCTAAGGTAGAGTTTGGGTAGAACTAGGGTAGAACTAGGGTAGAACTAGGGCAGAACTAGGGTAGACCTAGGGTAGAGTTTGGGTAGAACTAGGGCAGAACTAGGGTAGACCTATGGTAGAGTTTGGGTAGAACTAGGGCAGATCTAGGGTAGACCTATGGTAGAGTTTGGGTAGAACTAGGGCAGAACTAGGGTAGACCTATGGTAGAGTTTGGGTAGAACTAGGGCAGATCTAGGGTAGACCTATGGTAGAGTTTGGGTAGAACTAGGGCAGAACTAGGGTAGACCTATGGTAGAGTTTGGGTAGAACTAGGGCAGAACTAGTAGAGTTTAGAGTTTGGGTAGAACTAGGGCAGATCTAGGGTAGACCTATGGTAGAGTTTGGGTAGAACTAGGGCAGATCTAGGGTAGACCTATGGTAGAGTTTGGGTAGAACTAGGGCAGAACTAGGGTAGACCTATGGTAGAGTTTGGGTAGAACTAGGGCAGATCTAGGGTAGACCTATGGTAGAGTTTGGGTAGAACTAGGGCAGATCTAGGGTAGACCTATGGTAGAGTTTGGGTAGAACTAGGGCAGAACTAGGGTAGACCTATGGTAGAGTTTGGGTAGAACTAGGGTAGACCTAGGGTAGAGTTTGGGTAGAACTGGTAGACCTATGGTAGAGTTTGGGTAGAACTAGGGCAGATCTAGGGTAGACCTATGGTAGAGTTTGGGTAGAACTAGGGCAGAACTAGGGTAGACCTATGGTAGAGTTTGGGTAGAACTAGGGCAGAACTAGGGTAGACCTATGGTAGAGTTTGGGTAGAACTAGGGCAGAACTAGGGTAGACCTATGGTAGAGTTTGGGTAGAGTTTGGGTAGAACTAGGGCAGAACTAGGGTAGACCTATGGTAGAGTTTGGGTAGAACTAGGGGCAGAACTAGTTTGGGTAGAACTAGGGTAGAACTAGGGCAGAACTAGGGCAGAACTAGGTTAGAACTAGGGTAGAGTTTGGGTAGAACTAGGGTAGAACTAGGGTAGAACTAGGGCAGAACTAGGGTAGACCTATGGTAGAGTTTGGGTAGAACTAGGGCAGAACTAGGGTAGAACTAGGGTAGAACTAGGGCAGAACTAGGGTAGAACTAGGGCAGAACTAGGGCAGATCTAGGGTTGAGTAGGTTTTTGTATTTATTAAGGATCCCTATTAGCTGCTGCTTGCAGCTACTCTTCCTGGGGTCCAACAACATTAAGACTGTTATATACAGTTTAAAATATTCCATGATATTACATTTCATAACACTTTACCCAGTACACTTAGTGTGTTCCCTCAGGCCACTGCTCCACATCTACAATACAACATCCATGTATACGTGTCTGTAGCGTGCATGTCTAATCATGTGTATGTGTGTCTGTGCCTGTGTTAAGGCAGAGCTAGGAGCTGTAAAATAACATGTACTGAATAATATTGTGAAACTGTGAAACATATTGAAGATAACAGGCAGAGAGCAAATACTGATATGAATATGAAAATATTTGTCGATTTGCACTGACCAAAAAGTCCCAAAACAATATTTCTCCACTGTCCATAATAGCTAGCTTGGACTAAATAGCATTCCCTTAACGGGCAACTCAACCGCCTGGTAAAGCATATTTTTCAAGAGTTCCTCAAATTGTAAAACAACATTTAAATAAATGATCAATTCCAAAATTATATTTCAGAAGTCAAAAACATTTGACAGTCTTGTAATTTCCCATTTTATGCACAATTAGTACTGAAAATGTGTGATTAATGAGGTTTGGAAGGTTCCCTTCCTGGTATTCACCCATCTTTGAATGTGTTTTTAATACAGGAGTGCGATAATAATAAAAACCATATTATCATTTTACATAATAACATTGCTTAAGATGATAAAATATGCCAAACAAAATTACATTTTTAATTTCATAAAATAATTGGTCGTCAAAATTAGCTCAACTTCACGGTTGCCTGTTAAAGGATATTTAATGCTTGGATAGTTTAATCTGATCCACTGGCTTAGTCCTATTCTTGAACTTATATTTTTGGTTTAGTTGGAGATGTGAATCCAACATACAGTATCATTTGTTAACAAGTTAATAGGCTGTTTGCTGTTTTGCAAAAGTGTAATAAAATACATTTTGATTTGATTTAGTTCTATTCTTTAACTTACATTTTTGGTTGAAATGGAGACGTGACTTCAACATATATATATATATATATATATATATATATATATATATATATATATATATATATATATATATATATATATATATATATATATATATATATATATATATACATTTGAAATCAACCAAAGCTTGAAACACTAGGCCTTTATGCAATGTATATTTTAGTTGAACCCTGGGTTGAATTGAAACAATAGTTGTTGATGACTTTGTAAATGCTATATAGGCCTAAGTAGTATCAGTGATGATACATGACTTACAATGAATTTGCTGTGTTAAACCTACCCTTTGGAATGACTTTGATAGCAACAGTACATATGTTTAGGTAAGAGAACTATCTCTAATCATTCTCACAATGACACATTAGTAGTCAGTGACAAACATGAAAGCTAAGCTGTGCTTGGTTAAAACCCTGAATGGGAGACCAAATGGATAGGTGTATATTACCTCTCCAGTAAGATGTGCTGTCTGTCCAACAGTTGTTTTTCTACTTTTGAAAGTGTACATAACATTGAAGATCTGACATATTTTCAAAGGTACACATTTCACTATATTTTATACAAGGTTAGACTATGTTGAAAATTGGTTACAATAACCATGTTTCCATCCACAGTTTGTATGCGAGTAAAGTCATACCGTATATATAAACCTGTGATGGAAACATTAAGTTTTGGTACAATTTTATAAATGCCAAAAGATCATTTGTTTTTTAGACATGGTGGGATCTTTTGTGTCAGTCAAATAAATTATGTGAGAAATGATGGTGGAAACACCTTCATGTGCAAATATTTATATAATAACCATCCTATTGAAGTAAACGTGGAGTCATGTGATGAAACCATGCAGTTTATTAGGCTACAGATCAAATCATTTATCAACTTCACCGGGTGGTGAAAGTGCACGGTAATCTTGATGCTCCTTTCCAAGTAAATATCGAGGGTCTGATTCTGGTAACATGAAGATCGATGCCTGACTGACATTAGACAAAAATGTTTTACATAATAATCTCATAATGTAGAGTAGCTTACCTGCACAGCCTACCCACACCGTATCTGAGAGCTGTGGCTAAAGCGCACTTGCCGAGACCAGAGAAGGCACATTTGCTAACGCAACAGTTTTTGTGAAAAAATATAAGTTTCTATTCAGTACATGAAAACTCAAGTGAAAAAGTCCATTTTGTGTGCACTACTTCATCAACCACTGAGTTTTATCCTCAGTTCAGTTGGTGGAAATACCACTGGAAGGAAAATGCACAAATATTCATTATGCAGATTTGAGAATATTCACATGAAAATCTGTCGCCAACACAATCTACCTTGGGGTTCTTTTTTTCAGTCAGTAAGCAGGCTAGCTTTGACAGAGCGTGGCCTTAAAGTGAATTGTCTGAGCAAACACAAATTCAAGCCACTTTTATCTTGTTTTGATTTGAAGGTCTACTTCAAAATACAAAGCATTTGAGCCCTAATTGAAACCTAAACGTTTCAAAAGGAATGGTAGATGTGAGGCTGGACCAACCATAATTTAGGTTTTGTCCACTCTGGACGAAGTGGAAACCATGTCTGAACAGATCCTTGTCTGAACAAGGTTTAACTAATCAATACCTCTTAAAATAGTTTTCATGCATCAGTTTATCTAGTGGTTAAATAGTGCTTACTTGCAAGGTCAAAAAGAGGCACAGAAAACCCTCTGAAAGAACCATTTGTCACTGACAGATATAACATACAAGATAACCTTGCCTTTGTCTTGTATTTTCTGGGTGTGATACAACATCTCCAAAGCTGAAGTGGACGGTAAATGGAAAAACCTCCAACATAAATTGTGCGCCCTTCAGTTTCGAGAAGGGCGTATACTGTACAAGAGATCTATTATATTGGGTACCCTGAGGCCAACAGAAACTTGGATGACTAGATAAATAGGTCATCAATCAAAGTGCTGCTTTTGACAATTGCTTAAATATTTTGGGATTTGTTAAATCAATAACACATGTATTTCCCAACATGATTCATTTTAAACGTAAAAACATTTTTTTTTTACGAAATGCATCTGGGATAGAGCCTACATATATTAATTTGATTGAGCAATAGGCTATAAGACAATAAGGAACAAGACATTTGGGTCAAAATAAGACTCATTTTCATTAAAAGGAAATATGTATATTTGAAATATGTATATTAGATGGAGGAATTGATAGAAGAAGCTGAAAAATATGTTCAAACCAACAGGGACTCTGAATAATCTGTTTCATTGCCGGAGTTACTTCTTGGTACATTGCATACCGTGACAAATAAAGATTGCCATTTCCTTTGACAGTCAAGGTGAAGCATTATTTTTCACAGACCTTAAAGACATCAAGGCCGCCGAGAAAAACAGACAAATAACTGAGCAGCTTATTCACCCAGTGAACCCACTGAATGAGTGCAGAAGACCAGTGTAGGAAATAAGAGTCCTTGGTTTCAGGTCATTGAATTTTACTGAAAGCTAGACAAGCTAAATAAGTCAGAATGTAATCATTTAGACATTGTGTTCATGTTCTGTATCAAGTCCACACGAATCTCTCGTGGACATATTCACATGTAAAAGACAAGATTCTGTCAATATATATATTTTTTTTCCCGACTCATCTACCAACAGGTGCCCATCTTTGTGAGGCTTTGGAAAACCTCCCTGGTCGTTGAGGTTGAATCTGTATTTGAAATTCACTGCTCGACTGCTCGACTATATATAATTGTATATGTGGGGTACGGAGATGAGGTAGTCATTCAAAAATAATGTTATTGCAACTTATTATGTGACTTGTTAAGAACATTTTTACTCCTGAACCTATTTAGGCTTGCCATAACAAAGGGGTTGAATACTTACTGACTCAAGAGATTTCAGCTTTTCATAAAAACATTTTTTTTAAATACAATTTAAAATTTAAATCCATTTTAAATTCCAGGCTGTAACTTAACTTCTTCGAGATAGGGGGCACTCTTTTAATTTTTGGATAAAAAACGTTCCCGTTTTAAACAAGATATTTTGTCACGAAAAGATGCTCGACTATGCATGTAATTGACAGCTTTGGAAAGAAAACACTCTGACGTTTCCAAAACTGCAAAGATATTATCTGTGAGTGCCCCAGAACTAATGCTACAGGTGAAACCAAGATGAAATTCATACTGGAAATGGTCCAGAGTTTGAATGCCCTGTGTTCCAATGTCTCCTTATATGGCTGTGAATGCGCCAGGAATGAGCCTGCACTTTCTGTCGTTTCCCCAAGGTGTCTGCAGCATTGTGACGTATTTGTAGGCATATCATTGGAAGATTGACCATAAGAGACTACATTTACCAGGTGTCCGCCCGGTGTCCTCCGTCAAAATCATTGCGTAATCTCCAGGCACGTGCATGTTTCCATTTTGAAGAGAGGAGAAACTAAACTGCCAGGAGTGACTTATCATCGATAGATATTTTATTTTATTTTTATTTTTCACCTTTATTTAACCAGGTAGACTAGTTGAGAACAAGTTCTCATTTGCAACTGCGACCTGGCCAAGATAAAGCATAGCAGTGTGAACAGACTACACAGAGTTACACATGGAGTAAACAATTAACAAGTCCATAACACAGTAGAAAAAAAGGGGAGTCTATATACATTGTGTGCAAAAGGCATGAGGAGGTAGGTGAATAATTACAATTTTGCAGATTAACACTGGAGTGATAAATGATCAGATGGTCATGTACAGGTAGAGATATTGGTGTGCAAAAGAGCAGAAAAGTAAATAAATAAAAACAGTATGGGGATGAGGTAGGTAAAAATGGGTGGGCTATTTACCGATAGACTATGTACAGCTGCAGCGATCGGTTAGCTGCTCAGATAGCAGATGTTTGAAGATGGTGAGGGAGATAAAAGTCTCCAACTACTGCGATTTTTGCAATTTTCAATATGTGAAAAACACCTTGAGGATTGATTCTAAACAACGTTTGCCATGTTTCTGTCGATATTATGGAGTTCATTTGGAAAAAGTTTGCGTTTTAATTTTCGGGTTTTTTTCCCAGCCAAACGTGATGAACAAAACGGAGCGATTTCTCCTACACAAATAATCTTTTTGGAAAAACTGAACATTTGCTATCTAACTGAGAGTCTCCTCATTGAAAACATCTGAAGTTCTTCAAAGGTAAATTATTTTATTTGAATGCTTTTCTTGTTTTTGTGAAAATGTTGCATGCTGAATGCTAGGCTTAATTCTATGCTAGCTATCAATACTCTTACACAAATGCTTGTTTAGCTATGGTTCAAAAGCAAGCTAACAAGTATTTATAAGAAAGCTAATATCATTTGACAAATCTCATGATATTGTACATTTTGATTTGAGAAGATTTGACAATTTTGAGAGACCACTCACTCCAAGTAGATTGAAAATCTGTATGAAATCAATATAGCAAGTAACAGACTAATAAACAAACAAACTCAAATAATTGCTCAAAATATCCTCAAACTGTCATGTATTGTCATGTTGTCTTGTTCCTGTTCTTTCTCTTCACTTCGTTTCCCCCTGCTGGTCGTGTTAGGTTACCTTCTCTCCCTTTCCTTCCCCCAGCTGTCCCTCGTCTCCTCTAACTACCTCGTTTCCTCTCTCCCACCTGTTCCCTCTTTTCCCTCTGATTAGGTCTCTATTTCTCTCTCTGTTTCTGCTTCTGTCTTTGTCGGATTCTCGTTTGCTTCGCCCTTGTTCTGTCCTGTCGTTATCTGCCTCTTTATTAGATGCTGCGTTTGATCAGGTGCCTCTGTCCTCTACGGCCCGCGCCTACCCGGAGGGACCTGCAGTCTGTTGCCGCTAGCCCTGCTATTCTCCTCTGCTACTAGAAGGGGACTAGTCTACCGATACATCTGAAGAGGATTTATGTTTTTTCCTGTGCTTGAACATTAAAAGACTCTGTTTCTGTTAACCTGTTAGTAAAACCAGCAAAGGGATCAAATAAAATAATTTACCTTTGAAGAACTTCAGATGTTTCAATGAGGAGACTCTCAGTTACATAGCAGATGTCCAGTTTTTCCTGAAAGATGCTTGTGTAGGACACAACGTTCCGTTTTGTTACTATGCATTTGGCTACCGAAACTAACCGAAAATTCAGTCACCTACACGTCAAACTTTTTTCCGAATTAACTCCATAATATCGACTGAAACATGGAAAACGTTGTTTGAATCCATCCTCAAGGTGTTTTGTCATATATCTCTTCATTGAAATGCCATTCCTGGAAGCCTGCATTGTTCTCAGATTCGGATGGAAAAATACTGGTAGGTGACTTTTGCGCACCAATTTCCACACAGACACCGTGCGGGACCCCTGGTAAATGTAGTCTCTTATGGTCAATCTTCCAATGATATGCCTACAAATACGTCACAATGCTGCAGACACCTTGGGGAAACGATAGGAAGTGTCCGTTCATTCCTGTCGCATTCACAGCCATATAAGGCGATCATGGAAAACGTGCCATCAGAAATCCTGTTGATTTCCTGGTCGCTCAAACATCTTGGTTTTGCCTGTAGGTTTTGTTCTAAGGCACTCACAGTGAAAATCTTTGCAGTTCTGGAATCGTCAGAGTGTCTTCTTTCCAAAACTATCAATTCCAAGCATAGCCGAGCATCTTTTCGTGACAAAATATTGCGCTAAAAATGGGCACGTCTTTTTATCCAAAAATGAAATACTGCCCCTAGAGTCTTAACCGGTTAAACCGCTTTTGGGTCCTCACTCACCTGCATAACACAAACAATGAATTAGTAGCATTGAAATGAATTGATTTCAAGGTTTTACTGCTAACCTACAAAGCATTAAATGGGCTTGCGCCTACCTGTCTCTTTGATTTGGTCCTGCCGTACATACCTACACGTACGCTACGGTCACAAGACGCAGGTCTCCTAATTGTCCCTAGAATTTCTAAGCAAACAGCTGGAGGCAGGGCTTTCTCTTATAGAGCTCCATTTTTATGGAATGGTCTGCATACCCATGTGAGAGACGCAAACTCGGTCTAACCTCTAACCTTTAAGTCTTTACTGAAGACTCATCTCTTCAGTGGGTCATATGATTGATTGTAGTCTGGCCCAGGAGTGTGAAGGTGAACGGAAAGGCTCTGGAACAACGAACCGCCCTTGCTGTCTCTGCCTGGCCGGTTCCCCTCTTTCCACTGGGATTCTCTGCCTCTAAACCCTATTACAGGGGCTGAGTCACTGGCTTACTGGTGGTCTTTCATGTCGTCCCTAGGAGGGGTGCGTCACTTGAGTGGGTTGAGTCACTGACGTGGTCTTCCTGTCTGGGTTGGCGCCCTCCCTTGGGTTGTGCCGTGGCGGAGATCTTTGTGGGCTATACTCGGCCTTGTCTCAGGATGGTAAGTTGGTGGTTGAAGATATCCCTCTAGTGGTGTGGGGGCTGTGCTTTGGCAAAGTGGGTGGGGTTATATCCTTCCTGTTTGGCCCTGTCCGGGGGTATCATCGGATGGGGCCACAGTGTCTCCTGACCCCTCCTGTGTCAGCCTCCAGTATTTATGCTGCAGTAGTTTGTGTCGGGGGGCTAGGGACAGTTTGTTATATCTGGAGTACTCCTCCTGTCTTGTCCTGTGTGAATTTAAGTATGCTCTCTCTAATTCTCTCTTTCTTTCCCTTTCTCGGAGGACCTGAACCCTAGGACCATGCCTCAGGACTACCTGGCATGATGACTCCTTGATGTCCCCAGTCCACCTGGCTGTGCTGCTGCTCCAGTTTCAACTGTTCTGCCTGTGATTATTATTATTTGACCATGCTGGTCATTCATGAACATTTTGGCCATGTTCTGTTATAATCTCCACCTGGCACAGCCAGAAGACGACTGGCCACCCCACATAGCCTGGTTCCTCTCTAGGTTTCTTCCTAGGTTTTGGCCTTTCTAGGGAGTTTTTCCTAGCCACCGTGCTTCTACACCTGCATTGCTTGCTGTTTGGTGTTTTAGGCTGGGTTTCTGTACAGCACTTTGAGATATCAGCTGATGTACGAAGGGCAATATAAATAAATTTGATTTGATTTGAATTAACAAACGATCTGTAACCCGTAGTCAAGCACAAAGACTGCTCAACATATTCCTCCATTAAGTTTCCTTTTTAAGCATTTATCTGAAACTGAAAGGGCTGAATAGATGAAAGCAATATTTAGAAACTCAACTTACACTCACAATTGTACTATCATAGGAGGGAGCAGCAGGAAAGGAGTGGCTTACCACCATATTGCTTTTCCCTGCCATGTTTCAGCTCATGTAGAGTATGTGTACACAGTGTACAGTTAGTTGTATTTTATAGTCACCCGGAAATCCAACCCTGGTCATAAAAACTTTCCATATCAAACCACCAAAGAAGAATGCATTAACACTGTGTCAGGCTCACAGCTGGCCTCAGGTCTCGCATAAGCCCATTTCAACTTAGCAACCATCAATCTAAACAACACAGTAACCTTTATCTAATGGGTATGATCGACCGGCAATGAGAGGAGACTCATTTATTCATAGTGTGGAGTGGGGGCATTGCCTGAGTTCTGTCTGTGAGGCGGCCTGACCAGAGTGTGTTAGGGCTCTGTCTGTAAGGCAGCTTGGCTAGAGTCATTAGTATTCCTCCCAGCCTGTTATCTCAGACAGCCAGATTGAGGTTCTCTCATTTTGGAAGTCCGTCCTCTGTCCACTCTACCCCATGACCCAGAAAACAATAAGGGGTTTGTGTGGTCAAGGAGTGCCACAATTCGTTAGTTGGCAAACAAAATATGGTCCTCCCATCCTTGATAGCCTCCATTTGATGAGGAAGCATAAGTGTGTCCTACCACAGCAGACGTTTGATACCTGCCACACCACCTTTGGATCAGCTGTTGTATTGCCGTAGGAAAGAAATATGCACAAGTTTAACCCCCCTGCGCACGGTAACCGCTAGCGGGCTTAAATTCCACAACATACGGTGATCGCTACATAAATAGTCATATTAAACATTCATGAAAATACAAGTGTCTCACATGTATCAAAAGCCTAGAATCTTGCTAATCCAACTGCATTGTCAGATTTAAAAAATTATTTACTGCGAAAGAATACGATGCAATTATCTGAGCTTAGAGCTCCATAAAGAAAAAACTTTTAACCAGCACAGGCATAACATAATCACAAACTGCATTAAAATAAATTGTTTACCTTTGACAATCTTCATCTGTTTGCAATTCCAATGCTCATTGTTACACAATGAATGATCTTTTCTTTGATAAAATCAATTTTTTATAGCCTAACACGAAACATTTTGTGAACCGCTTGTGTCGTGAATTCCATCTCATTCCATTTTCGACGACACTTTCCAGGTAAATAACCCACACATAACGTGACTTTTCCAGTCATGTTTGGTTTCACCGCAATCAACTGGTTTGTTTGTAACACAATCAAACGTGATGGGCAATTTCGCGGGACGTATTGACTGAAAGAAACCGATTTGAAGACAACAAGTAATGACATCATTGTGCACCAATGATTTGCCCGCTGTTTTGTTGATTGACTGTCTTTTAACCCAATGACCACTGACCGTCTTGAAATCTAGCTGGGTAGATAGCCAATGAGCTGAGCTAAACGGCAATACGCCATGTTTATGTGTTGCAAGATCAACCCATGTAGTAAGCTCAAGCGTAAAGTGAGTCATTCGCTATTGAAGTTTCATACCAGAAGGAGAAACACATATTACGCACTGCATTGTTTGGTGAATGCGCAGATTCAGCTGTTTATATATCAATCATTATGGCGACTAAGTCAGGGAAAAATAAATCTAGATATACCAGTCTAGATATACAGATGTACACACAACTTTAGAATAAATTGATTGGGAAGGTGAGACAGAGATTGTTGTAGGACGATTCATTTAGCGATTGTGGAGGAATATTTTTTGAACGGGAGAGGACATAGTTTTGGACTGGTAAGTTCTTATCATGCTAATGCCCTTGTTTGAAATTAAAAATATAAAATATTATTTGTGATTTTTTAAAACATTTTAGAAGCAATATATAAACATGTAATTTCATGAAATGTGAGATGCGTGTGTCTGCTGCCCCACCACAACCCACATGAAATAGCCTATTTGAGGCTGTTGAGGAGAGGGCAGGACCACATCAATGGCCAAAGTGAAATGGAGACAGAAGATACAGCTGGTCTGTTGTAATATAATACAGACAGTAGATCTAGCTGGTCTGTCACAATATAATAGAGACAGTAGATCTAGCTGAAATGTCATAATATAAAAGAGAGAGTAGATCTAGTAGGTCATAATAATATATTCAACCTTGCTCTCTCTAATTCTCTCTTTCTCTCTCTTGGAGGACCTGAGCCCTAGGACCTTGTGACAGGACTACCTGGCATGATGACTCCTTGCTGTCCCCAGTCCACCTGGTCTTGCCTTTGTTCCAGTTTCAGCTGTTCTGTCTGCGGCTATGGAACCCTAAACTGTTCATTTTTACGCTTTAGGTGCTGTCCTGTTGCACCCTCTACAACCACTGTGATCTCCACCCGGCACAGCCAGAAGAGGACTGGCCACCCCTCATAGCCTGGTTCCTCTCTAGGTTTCTTCCTATGTTTTTGTATTTCTAGGGAGTTTTTCCTAGCCAACGTGCTTCTACACCTGCATTGCTTGCTGTTTGGGGTTTTAGGCTGGGGCTATATAAATTGATTTGATTTGATGGAGGACTGAGGGTCTTCCAAATATTGAAAGTGTGTAAATAGTTACCCATGTTATTTTGTAAATGTATATATTTTTTTCCCATATATTATTTTATCAATAATTATATATTATTTTCATTTATTTTTCTCAATTTTTTGGGAGTGGTGTGTTAGAATACCATTTTGGTATTTTTATATAGTTATTTGTTTCAAAATGTATACCTTCACCAATTTGGCCACTTGGGTACATTTGGGCTACTTGGTTGGGACACCTGGGTGACATTTCATGTAGCACACTCATTTTGGAAGTTATCATTCTGAAACTTTGCACAAGTACTGTTGCCCTCTTATATTTTTCAGGGAAATTGTCCCCATCATCCTATCTGAATGTTTGTTTTTATCTTCTTCATTTTAAAATGATGATCATTTTTGTCATTTCTTAAAATCAAAACCAGATCTATTGTGTTATATTCTCCTACATTCAATTCACATGTACACAAACGTCAGAGTGTTTTCTTTCAAATGGTACCAATAATATGCATATCCTTGGTTCTGTGCCTGAGCTACAGGCTGTTAGATTTTGGTATGTCTTCAGGCGGAAATTGCACAGAGGTTAAAAACAGTATGCTTCTTATTATTTTATCTACAGTGACTTGTGAATGTATTCACCCCCTCTGTATTTTTCCTACTTCGTTGCCATACAAAAAGGAATCCAAATAGATGTCTTGGGGGGTTTGTATGATTTGATTTACACAATATGCCTACCACTTTGAAGATGGAAAATATGTTATATGGTGAAACAAACAGATATAAGATTTTAAAAAACGGAAAACTTGAGAGTACATAACTATTCACCCCGTCAAAGGCAATACTTTGTAGAGCCACCTTTTGCAGCAATTACAGATGCAAGTCTCTTGGGGTATGTGTCAATGGCACATCTAGCCACTGAGATTCTGATACATTTGGTCGACATTCATTCAGATAGTGCAATGAAGAGCAAATCTGGCAGCCTTGTTTTTAGAGCGCTTTTAAAAATCAAATCAAAGTTTATTGGTTGTGTATACTGATTTGCAGATGTTATCGCAGGTGCAGCGGAATGCTTGCCTTTCGACCTCCCTTCAGTGCCGTAACACTAAATGCTAAGCACAATACACACATAATCCAGAAAATAATCTAAATCAGTTATATAGGATGAGCCATGACTAGAATACAGTATATACATATAAAGTGGGTAAAACAGTATGTTTACATTAATAAAGTGACCAGTGTTCAATGACTATGTACATAGGGCAACAGTCTTTAAGCTGCAGGGTAGAGTACCGGGTGGTAGCCGGCTAGAACGGTGACTATAACGCCCTATTCGCATGGGATTGCTATAGAATGTTGGTTATGTATATATTACCCGAGAATGTCCGTTATTCCAGGGGACGATTCGGAAGGAATTAGTAGTGTCTCCATAATGTTTAAATTGGGGATATTTCAGTCATCTGCCGTAGAAGATGTCCGAACTGCCCCCCGGCCTTCAGATGTGAGCTAAATAACGGACTTGCACTTGATATGCATTTTTTGGCTATGAATGAGAACGTGAACTTGTCATTTCCAAACGTTTAGCTCAGTTGTATGCTGCTTTGCTATCGATTAACAGAAAGGGTTGCATTAAATATGCGCAATCTTTTTTTAGTGATGCCGATGTTCAATTAATTTCGCACACAACGTATTAACAAAAGCATTCACCTTGAAGGTTGATACATACAGGCCCTTCATATATAGGCTATGTATATAGGCTATGAGCAGCACTTTGTTCAATTTATCAATGTTTTACTCCTTTCTTGCTCAAACCACAAGCATCACCTGTCAAACTTTGACATTTCTCTCAATACACAGGGATGTCGATTCGCACGGGACTGGTATTATCAGAGGACTTTTGAGTGTGCCAAAGTGTAAAAATGACTGACATGGCAGATTTGGACAGGACTAAAATGACAGATGTGGTGTTTTGTGCTCATACACATAATGACTTTACCAGACCTCCCACAGTAAAACGAATCCCGTCCGAATAGGGTTTAAGGTTCAGGGTAGGGTATTGGGTGGAGGCTGGCTAGTGATGACTGTTTAACACTCTAATGGAATCTGTTCAATTCATCAAACAACGTACCTCTTGTGAGAAAGACGTATGAGACATGTTTGCAATAGACATCACAGAAAGACGCAACATATACGACATAGATATGTTGTGTTGATATACCAACATACAAGGACTGAGGTAGTTTGAGATGAGAAGAAAACAGGAGGAAGCCTTTAATAAGGTTAAACTGTAATTGCCTATTAACATTCTGTATTATGTCATGTTTCGTGTTTTGTGTGGACCCCATAATAAAATACCAAATACCAAACGAACATGATCAATTATTCAAGTTAAAATTATGTGCATTGTTTAGGCCCAAGTGTGCATATAATCATCATAAATGATCTTATCAGCATAACCTCCACTGTTAAGATAGCCTTTGGAGGTTATGAACGTTTAGCCTTAAAGGCCCTCTTCAATTAAGTCATAACCTTCTGCAGACCATATCTCATAGAAAGGGCTTGACAAGAGGCCCTCAGCCTTGCAGCTGAATCAATGCAGCTTCATTCATAGGCAAAACTAAGCGGTTATTCAACAGCAAGAGGGGATATGAATGGATCACAAAGCTTTCGTCGTAGTTGGGCACTGTATGAGAACATGGGTAGCACTTTATTTGACGGGTACTGTTACCCTATTCATCTAATATTTCCTAGGAAATTACGTAGGAATAATGGGTCATTTCTGGTACTCCACAGAACAAATTGCAACTATCCAAACAGCTACACATTACTGGTACTTCACAGAACAAATGGTAACTATCCTAACAGCAACACATTTATCAGTAAACACTTCGTAATTGAGCTTCACTGTCAATCCAATAGCTGTCAGTAAATGATGAAAATATGGTTTGTACTGCAGTCAGCCTAGGACAAACCCAGAACAATGTCTATGGGGGCTTTCTCTGAACACACACACATACACACACACCAGTTCAGAGTTCTCAAACTGGGTCCGCAGCCAGATCTCAAAATACAGTATATATACACAGTGCATTCGGAAAGTATTCAGACCCCTTGACCTTTTCCACGTTTTGTTGCAGAAGATATAGAATTATTCTAAAACGTATGCATCTACACACAATACTCCATAATGACAAAGCAAAAATATGTTTATAGATTTTTGCGAATTTATATATTTAAAAAAATATCACATGTATTCAGACCCTTTACTCAGTATTTTGTTGAAGCACCTTTGGCAACGATTACATCGTCGAGTCTTCTTGGGTATGACGCTACAAGTTTGGTACAACTGTTGTCACAACTTCCGCCGAAGTTGGTGCCTCTCCTTGTTCGGGCAGCGTTCGGCGGTCAGCGTCACCGGTTTTCCAGCTGCCACTGATTTACGTTTCATTGTCCATTTGTTTTGTCTTTATTGTACACACCTGGTTTCCATTACATTATTAGTTATTCCTTATTTAATCCTCTGGTTTCCACATGGTTTTGTGCATGTTTGTTCTGTGTTAAATAGTCGCTACTATTTTGTGAGCTGGTTTGTTTTCCCTGCGTGGAATTTATTTTGTTGTCGTCTTGAGTAAAAGTCTGTTATTACTCATCCTCTGTGTCCTGTGCCTGATTCCGTCCCACCTGCTGCACATCGACCCTTTACACCTGTATTTGGGGAGTTTCTCCCATTCTTCTCTGCAGATCCTCTCAAGCTCTGTCAGGTTGGATAGGAAGCGTCACTTGTCGTGGCTGAATCAGAATTAGTTAGGTAACATTGATAAATAAGATGTTTTATTTACATAATAATGCTTATGTGAGATATTTGTCATTAGGATGTTTTCTTTTGGATAATACTGTTGGCAGTTGCATTTTCCTCTCTCTTCTCCCAGGGCTTAGTCACTAGGGGCCCAGAGAGGGGAGAGGTCAGGCTTGTCTTCATATGTCAATATATCTGTTAAACCATGTGATGCTATGAAGAATATCAGAAGGGGAGGAGGACAGAATGGAGGCTTGTCTTCTTATGGGAATGTGTCTGTAACTATTGTATGTCCCCTCTGAGGTTGCCCTTATCTTGATCTAGTATATGACCTAAGAGGCTCACTGTCTCAGTGAGCTTGTCTAGGAGGGGGTGTATTTGAGAAGGAAGTATCTAGAATTGACAATGGATATATGCCATTGGATGAGGTAATGTTTTGGTCCTAAGTGGTACCAAGAACAATATTATAACCTTGTCTAAGAGAGCAAACTGAACGATAATTTATAGCTAATGTTGTCTGGCTATGGGATACTCCTCTCTCAAGTAAAGTCTTCCTTTGTAATGTTCCTAAGATCTGTGTTTCGTCATGTGAGTTGAGATGGGTGTGTCTTGGCTGTAAATAATACTAAGAACTGTTTTGTAAGCAATCTCAGAGAATTCATTTATAGACACTGAATTGATCGGAGAGTCACAAGGCTATGGTGAAGCTCATATATAATTAAAGATGGACTTTATAATATACTCTGACTTGTGTGTGGTTTGCTCTCTCAATGTTTATTAATACAGGAAATTACCACGACACACTGCACAGCTATTTTTAGGTATCTCAAGAGATGTTGATCGGGGTCAAGTCTGTGGCTGGGCAACTCAAGGACATTCAAATACTTGTCCCGAAGCCACTCCCATGTTGTCTTGGCTGTGTGCTTAGGGTTGTTATCCTGTTGGAAGGTGAACCTTCTCCCCAGTCTGAGGCCCTGAGCGCTCCGGAGCAGGTTTTTTATCAAGGATCTCTCTGTACGTTGTTCCGTTCATCTTTCCTTCGATCCTGACAAATCACCCAGTCCCTGCTGCTGAAGAATATCCCCACAGCATGATTCTTCCATGACCATGCTTCACCGTAGGGATGGTATTGGTCAGGTGATGAGCGGTGCCTTGTTTCCTCCAGATGTGATGCTTGGCATTCAGGCCAAAGAGTTCAGTCTTGGTTTCATCAAACAAGAACATCTTGTTTCTCATAGTCTGAGAGTCCTTTAGGTGCCTTGTGACAATTTCAAGTGGACTGTAATGTGCCTTTTACAAAAGAGTGGCTTTCGTCTGGCCACTCTAACATAAAGGCCTGATTGATGGAGTGCTGCAGAGATGGTTGTCCTTCCGGAAGGTTCTCCTGTCTCCACAGAGGAACTCTGGAGCTCTGTCAGAGTAACCATCGGGTTCTTGTTTATCTCCCCGTCTTGGTTGTTCCAACCTTTGTCCATTTATGAATGACGGAGGCCACTGTGTTCTCGGGGACCTTCAATGCTGCAGAAGGATGGAGGCCACTGTGTTCTCGAGGACCTTCAATGCTGCAGAATGATGGAGGCCACTGTGTTCTCGGGGACCTTCAATGCTGCAGAATGACGGAGGCCACTGTGTTCTCGGGGACCTTCAATGCTGCAGAATGAAGGAGGCCACTGTGTTCTCGGGGACCTTCAATGCTGCAGAATGACGGAGGCCACTGTGTTCTTGGGGAAGTTTTTGTTACCCTTCCCCAGATCTGTGCCTCGACACGAGTCCTACAGACAATTCCCTTAACCTCACGGCATGGTTTTTGTTCTGACGTGCACTGTCATCTGTGGGACCTTATATGGACAGGTGTCCATTTCCAAATCATGTCCAATCAAGCTGTAGAAACATCTCAAGGATGATCAATGGAAACAGGATGCAGTCTCATAGTAAAGGGTCTGAATATTTATGTAAATAACAAAATTATGTTGTTTTTTAAAAGAAATTTGGCAACATTTAAAAAAACCTGTTTAAAATAATTTAATCAATTTTAGAATAAGGCTGTAACGTAACAAAATTGAAGGAGTCTGAATACTTTCCGAATGTACTGTATACTGTAAGACAAATATCAATACAAATGTGCTACCTTTTCATTCAAAATCTTCCTCTTGAGCCAACATTTCTGGTTGGACCGCACATAGATGGACCCATAGAGATGTATAGACAGCACACTTGCCACTGGACAGTGATGCGCTCTACAGGCTTTGCTATCACAGAAGCGATCGATGTCAAAGTTCAGAAGTGGGCCCTCTATACATTGTTATGGACAGCTGCTGTAATGACATTTTTCCAAACATCTTTTTCCACTCGCTCGAGAACTAAATGAGGAAATCAGTTGAGATTGGACCATGGAAACACACGCAGAGTAGAGATATGATTCTGAATGTAACGACAGGTTACTTGACAAAATACATTTTTTATTTATTTTACCTTTATTTAATTAGGCAAGTCAGTTAAGAACAAATTCTTATTTTCAATGACGGCCTAGGAACAGTGGGTTAACTGCCTGTTCAGGGGCAGAACGACAGATTTGTACCTTGTCAGCTCGGGGATTCAAACTTGCAACCTTTCGGTTACTAGCCCAAAGCTCTAACCACTAGGCAACCTGCCGCCCCTATAATTATATTACTCGGTTTTAAAAAGTAACGAGTCATTTTTCTTACGTATTACCCTCAACACTGTTGACGACACAGCTGCTGTTCGTTGGTTGGTTGGTTGTCTGATTGCATCGACCACCTCATGGACTGTGAGGAAATCCAGTGTCTTATTGTGGCGCTAACAGTCTAGGTCTAGGAATTAGCACTTTGTGCAGGTGCTAGATACAGACCTGGATGGTTCCTCCTCAGAGATTGTGTTCAGGCAAGCCTTAGCTGACAGTCTCTGTTGTCATAGATCAGTCTGGCAGAGATAGCACCCTGGGGTGGATTTACAAACTAAATTGGCAGTGAATTATATGTCCCTGAGCATTCCTTCTTTGCCGTTCCCCACAAAGATGCAATACTCGCCAAAGAACCCATTGAGAAGCCAATTTCATACTGCAACATCTTGTTACATTCCCCAACAAGAAACAAGAAAGTGTCGCTCAAACAGAAGGGGGAATAACCAAAAGTCACTCACAACAACCAAAAGGAAACAAGTGTGGCTCTAGGAGGGATTCTCAAAGACATTCATGGGGGTCTCCACTGAAAGTTGACTAGCAACAAGAAAGTGTGACTTAAGACACCCACCATGAGTGCCCACTCATTTTACAGGGCAAATCAAAATAAAAATAAAAAACACACCAGACAATACGTAGTCAAAAAATAAGTGGAGCAAACCAAAACCAAGGAGATACAAGACAGAAAAGCTTATTCAACTTAAAGGAGCCAAGCTACAGCGGCGCAGTTCTTTCAACATCACTCATGCCAACTGGAGCACAGGTGTAACACCTACTGACTAACGAGATGACAAGCCAGCAGAGGTGTAACACATACTAACTAACGAGGTGACACCAACGCCCAATGAGTCCATGCCAACTGGAGCACAGGTGAAACACCAACTGACTAACGAGATGACACCAACGCCCAATGAGTCCATGCCAACTGGAGCACAGGTGAAACACCAACTGACTAACGAGATGACAAGCCAGCAGAGGTGAAACACCTACTGACTAACGAGATGACAAGACAGCAGAGGTGAAACACCTACTGACTAAAGAGATGACAAGCCAGCAGAGGTGTAACACATACTGACTAACGAGATGACAAGCCAGCAGAGGTGTAACACCTACTGACTTAACGAGATGACAAGCCAGCAGAGGTGAAACACCAACTGACTAAAGAGATGACAAGCCAGCAGAGGTGTAACACCTACTGACTAAAGAGATGACAACCCAGCAGAGGTGAAACACCAACTGACTAAAGAGATGACAAGCCAGCAGAGGTGTAACACCTACTGACTAACGAGATGACAAGCCAGCAGAGGTGAAACACCAACTGACTAAAGAGATGACAAGCCAGCAGAGGTGAAACACCAACTGACTAAAGAGATGACAAGCCAGCAGAGGTGTAACACCTACTGACTAACGAGATGACAAGCCAGCAGAGGTGTAACACCTACTGACTAAAGAGATGACAAGCCAGCAGAGGTGAAACACCAACTGACTAAAGAGATGACAAGCCAGCAGAGGTGAAACACCAACTGACTAACGAGATGACACCAACGCCCAATGAGTCCATGCCAACTGGAGCACAGGTGATACACCAACTGACTAACGAGATGACAAGCCAGCAGAGGTGAAACACCTACTGACTAACGAGATGACACCAACGCCCAATGAGTCCATGCCAACTGGAGCACAGGTGAAACACCAACTGACTAACGAGATTACAAGCCAGCAGAGGTGAAACACCTACTGACTAACGAGATGACACCAACGCCCAATGAGTCCATGCCAACTGGAGCACAGGTGAAACACCAACTGACTAACGAGATGACAAGCCAGCAGAGGTGTAACACATACTAACTAACGAGGTGACACCAACGCCCAATGAGTCCAACCACAAAATATAAATGGAAAAACCTGTAACAATCTCAAACCTCTCAAGGTGACGATGTCAAAAAAAGTGACCCAGTACATAAGTACACATAACTTATATAGAATTAATTCTCTATTGCTACCCTGTGTTTTGCCTTATCTTTTTCAAGCCATTTTCCTTGTGTTTGATGATAAATTAACTGAACTATCTTGCTATATCATCTATGTTGATGCCACTTTAGCAGCTGTTTATCATTTCCATAGCAACCTGCTATCATAGGCATCGGTGATGACATATAACTGGGTGGGACATTGTGTGTCCCTGAGCATCAGGGCCCGAGGTGATGTGTCCATGGGCATCGGGGCCCGAGGTGATGTGTCCATGGGCATCGGGGCCCGAGGTGATGTGTCCATGGGCATCGGGGCCCGAGGTGATGTGTCCATGGGCATCGGGGCCCGAGGTGATGTGTCCATGGGCATCGGGGCCCGAGGTGATGTGTCCATGGGCATCGGGTGCCCCAGGTGGCTAATTTGATGTTGGATCATCAGATAATGCCACAGATCTTTCAAGTTAATTTCAGCGATTTAGGCTTAAGGGGCTTAATTATTACATCCTGTACTGAAACAGAGAAAGAGAAAATCAAATGCGAAAAGGCTAGCAGGTCTTTGAATGCTTATGAGGGTGAAGGATAAAATAGGGCCATTGATGAAGGGAGAACAGGTACTGTAGGCTATAACCCTGTTGCACAATTCGCTGCATGCTTTCACTGGTCTTCATTGTCTCCACTAAAAGTATGTGAACATCGTTTCAAATTAGTGGATTCGGTGTTGTCAGGTGTTTAAAATCAAGCACACAGCCATGCAATCTACATAGTCAAACATTGGAAGTAGTATGGCCCGTACAGAACAGCTCAGTGACTTTCAAAATAGCACCATCATAGGATGCCACATTTTCAACAAGTCAGTTCGTCAAATTTCTAAGGCTCAGCCGTGAGGTGGTAGGCCACACAAGCTCACAAAAAGGGACAGGCGAGTGCTGAAGCGCATACAAATTGCCTGTCCTCGTTTGCAGACTAATGAATTACAAACTGCCTAAACAAGCAACATCAGCACAAGAACTGTTCGTAGAGAACTTCATGAAATGGGTTTCCATGGCTGAGCAGCCGCACACAAACCTAAGATCACCATGCACAATGCCAAGCTTTGACCGGAGTGGTGTAAAGCTATCCACCATTGGACTCTGGAGCAGTGGAAACGTGTTCTCTGGAGTGATGAATCCCAGTTCACCATCTGGCAGTCCGACGGACGAATTTGGGTTTGGCAGATGCCAGGAGAATGCTACCTGCCCGACTGCATAGTGGCAACTGTAAAGTTTGGTGGAGGAGGAATAATGGTCTTGGGCTGTAATTCATGGTTTGGGCTCGGCCCCTTAGTTCCAGTGAAAGGAAATCTTAACGGTACATCATACAATGACATTCTAGACGATTTTGTGCTTCCGACATTGTGGCAACAGTTTGAGGAATGCCTTTTCCTGTTTCAGCATGACAATGCCCCCATGCACAAATTGAGGTCCATACAGAAATGGTGTGTCAAGATCGGTGTGAAAGAACTTGACTGGCTTGCACAGAGCCCTGACCTCAACCCCAACGAACACCTTTGGAATGAACTGGAACGCCGACTGCGAGCCAGGTCTAATCGCCCAATCACAGTGCCCGACCTCACTAATGCTCTTGTGGCTGAATGGAAGCATGTCCCAGCAGCAATGTTCCAACATTTAGTGGAAAGCCTTCTCAGAAGGATGTTATAGCAGCAAAGGGGGGACCAACTCCATATTAATGCCAACGATTCTGTAATGAGAGTAGAGCAGTAGAGGCTGCTGAGGGGAGGACGGCTGATAATAATGGCTGGAACGGCGCAAATGGAATGATATTAACCACATTTGATACCATTCCACATATTCTGCTCCAGCCATTACCACAAGCCCTTCCTCCCCAATTAAGATGCCACCAACCTCCTGTGATATAGAGAGCATAGAAGTTGTGATTTTAAACTGAAAACATCTGCTTGGCCCCCTGGTGGCCAATTTAAAAAAAACATTGGAGTATATAACTCAAATGTGTTTTGACAGATGAACAATCTGTTTAATTTATCATTTCTGGCTTAATTGCAATACTTTGGCAGCAGCAGGTGGTTCTATTCATGACAGTAATGCTCAGTTGAATTGAAGTGTGTGTGCGAGAGAGAGAGAGAGAGAGAGAGAGAGAGAGAGAGAGAGAGAGAGAGAGAGAGAGAGAGAGAGAGAGAGAGAGAGAGAGAGAGAGAGAGAGAGAGAGAGAGAGAGAGAGAGAGAAATTCCTACAGTATACTACATGGATTGTAGTAAGAAATGGGGACCCACATTCAGTGACAATTTCATTTGTAATTCCACTCCAGGGGGCTATCTCAGCCAGGGTGACATCTGGCCACAGAGACTGTCAGCTAAGGCTTGGCTGAGCACAATGTCAGAGGAGGAAACGTCCAGGTTTGTATCTTTCCCCTGCACAAAGAGCTAACTCCCAGACTGTTAGCGCAACAATTACACACTGGATTTCCTCACAGACCTTGAGTTGGTCAAATGCAACCAGACAACCATTTCACCCTGTCCCTCAGACAGACTGGAGCTATCTCTGAGTCAGGGGGGAATACATAACAACAATGCTGTTGTGCAAAAATGTGATTTTACAAGGGCCTACGTTTGAAAATGTTCTGTTAGCAATGTCGCCTACGAGGTGATTTAAGATATGCAACCGTTTTGAAAGGCTTTTCTTTCTGGAAACTTCCATAATAAAATGTTGGAGATAAGCTCTAATAGAAATGAAAGGAGATATATTTTTATTTGGAGATGTGATTTCAATTAAATTACATCCTGAAGGATTGGGATTTGTATAAACAAATCCAGAGAATAGTACAGTGTCATACAAATCAATTCACCCTTAACTGAAAATAATGATGTTGTTTAAGATTTACAAAGACCATTAAGGGTTATTACATTTTCCTCTCACACAAAATTACACTAACACAGACCCATGAGATGTTTGTATCCATTGTGGCTGGCTAATATAATTCAATTAGAGCCATTATCAAAACATATTCATACCCAAATTATATTTTTTATCTGATGTGTACTGAATGAGCACGCTAAAATATGACCAAATAAATGTACGGCCACGCAAATCCTGGAATGCATCAAAAACAACATACCAGCTATGAAAGCTGCGAGAGAATGTGGGGAAAAAGCCTAAGAGCAGTGACAAACACAATCCAGTAATCGCAGCCCCACTTAACCCACATGCACACACACTGGCTGAGAATCTCTCAGATTCACACAGCTGATTCATGCTTGGGCAATCAAATACTCTAAACCCCCCAAAGAAAAGGTCTGTTGATTGCTCATTTGAATATATTCAGTTTAAGGAATAGAAATGAATGAAATATTATTTTTAGTGCAGGCAAAATAACATTGCCGTATTAGCAATATCGGAGACTCATTTGGACTCTTCATTTGAAGATGCAGAGATCTCGATACAGGGATACAATGGATCTATTCCTGGCACAGGAATATATATGGAGGTGGAGTTGCAGTTTATGTCCAGAGTCACATTCCAGCCAAACAACGCAATGATTTAATACTGGGTGAAATAGAAGCTATGAATACATGTGCCTTTATCACATTCAAAACTGATACTAGTTGGCTGCTGCTACAGGCCACCTAGTGCTGATGTGAAATAGCTTGATGTAAGCTGTGAAAATGTTGGATAAGATATCTGATGAAAACAGGGAAATATTTTTTAGATGGGGGGGATTTGAATACTGAGAAAAAAAGCTTTTTTTCTCTGCCCAATGTATGTAAACTGACCCAAGTTATGACACTACCAATCAGATCGTTCACTTACAGGTCCGGCATCAAATCATCAACCTGTACTGATCATATTTTTCTGAGAATTAAAAATGTTGTCTGAGTGGGTTGACATAAACAAATTGGGGTTGAATATTTTTTAAACAAAATATATTGTATTTGGACCAAAATACAGTATATGCTTGCTGGAGACCCCAAATAAATTAGTTGATGAATGAGATGCCTGTAGAGCAAGTTGAAAACGACACATAGATCATATCGTAAATAAAATTGTTAAGGGCTGTAACAAAAAATACTTTAAAAAAGATGGTGTCGACAGACATGGTCGCCCTGTTTCTAGGTCCCAGTCAACTTTGCAGTGTAATATTTTTTGGTCTTTTTTCACATTATTTGCTCAGAACGGTTCTTATATTATTACATGCATCCGGGAACTTTTGGATATGATCGATGGTCACTCACAGATATTCGAGCAGAAATTCAACTTCCCTGCCCGGAGCCATTGTTTGAACTTCCCTAGGCAGCTCTATTCATCCAGAGGGCTCCACCAAAAATGCACACACCGGAGTAGTAAGCAAAAGAGTGGGGCCCTACAGGCGTGCATACCATACACCGCTTCTAAGTATATGACTCTCTAACGCTGGGTCCCTGGACAATAAAAAGTTGAGCTCAGGGCAAGGATCTTATTCCGGAGAGACAATAGGGATTGTAACATACTATGTTTTACGGAATCATGGCTCTCTCCAGATATATTGTCCCTGTCCATTCAGCCAGCGGGGTTCTCCGTCCATCGCGCGGACAGGAATAAATAACTTTCCTGGAGAAAATGGAGGAATGGGTGACAAAAATGACAAAAAAATTTTTTTTTTTATAACACCTTTATTTAACCAGGTAGGCAATTTAAGAACAAGTTCTCATTTACAATTGCGATCTGGCCAAGATAAAGCAAAGCAGTTTGACACATACAACAACACAGAGTTACACATGGAGTAAAACAAACATACAGTCAATAATACAGTAGAAAAATAAGTCTATATACAATGAGAGCAAATGAGGTGAGATAAGGAAGGTAAAGGCACAAAAAAAAGCCATCGTGGCGAAGTAAATACAATATAGCAAGTAAAAGCACTGAGTGGATGAGCAGGGGTACGAGGTAATTGAGGTTGATATGTACAGATAGTAAACAGTGGCAGCAGCAGTATGTGATGAGTCATAAAAGTTAGTGCAAAAAGGGTTAATGCAGATAGTCCAGGTAGCTATTTGGTTAACTATTTAGCAGTCTTATGGCTTGGGGTAGAAGCTGTTCAGAGTCCTGTTTGTTCCAGACTTGGTGCATCGGTACCACTTGCCATGTGGTAGCAGAAACAACAGTCTATGACTTGGGTGGCTGGAGTCTTTGACAATGTTTAGGGCCTTCCTCTGACCCCGCCTGGTACAGAGGTCCTGGATGGCAGGGAGCTCGGTCTCAGTGATGTATAGGGCCGTACGTACTACCCTCTGTAGCGCCTTGCGGTCAGATGACAAGCAGTTGCCATACCAAATGGAGATGCAGCCAGTCAAGATGCTCTCAATGGTGCAGGTGTTGAACTTTTTGAGGATCTGAGTGCCCATGCCAAACTCTTTTCAGCCTCCTAAGGGGAAGAGGCATTGTCGTGCCCCCTTCACGACTGTGTTGGTGTGTTTGGACCATGATAGATCCTTGGTGATGTGGACACAGAGGACCTTGAAGCTGTTTTCCCGCTCCACTACAGCCCCGTTGATGTGAATGGGGATGTGCTCGGCCCTCCGTTTCCAGTAGTCCACGATTAGCTCCTTTGTCTTGCTGATGTTGAGGGAGAAGTTGTTGTCCTGGCACCACACTGACAGTTCTCTGACCTCCTCCCTATAGGCTGTCTCATCGTTGTCTGTGATCAGGTCTACCACTGTCATGTCCACACAGCCGCGGGTGAACAGGGAGTACAGGAGGGAACTAAGCACACACCCCTCAAGGTCCCCTGTGCTGAGGGTCAGCGTGGCAGATGTGTTGTTGCCTACCATCACCACATGGGGGCGTCCTGTCAGGAACTCGGGGATCCAGTTGCAGAGGGAGGTATTCAGTCCCAGAGTCCTTAGCTTAGTGAGGGCACCAAGGAGGGCACTATGGCGTTGAACGCTGAGCTATAGTCAGTGAACAGCATTCTCACGTACTGTACCAGTCAGAAGTTTGGACACAACTACTCATTCAAGGGTTTTTATTTATTTATACTATTTTCTACATTGACAAATAATAGTGAAGACATCAAAACTATGAAATAACACATGAAATCATGTAGTCACCAAAAAAGTGTTAAACAAATCAAAATATATTTTCTATTTTCTATTCTTCAAAGTAGCTACCATTTGCCTTGATGACAACGTTGCACATTCTTGGCGTTCTCTCTACCAGCTTAAACTGGAAGGCTTTTACAACAGCCTTGAAGGAGTTCCCACATATGCTGAGAGCTTGTTGGTTTCTTTTCCTTAACTCTGCGGTCTAACTCATCCCAAATCATCTCAATTGGGTTGAGGTCATGTGGTTGTGGAGGCCAGGTCAGCACTCCATCCATCTCCTTCTTGGTCAGCACTCCATCCACCTCCTTCTTGTTCAAATATCCCTTACATAGCCAAGAGGGTGTGTTGTCATTGTCCTGTTGAAAAACAAATGATAGTCCCAATAAGCTCAAACCAGATGGGATGGCGTATTGCTGCAGAATGCTGTGGTAGCCATGCTGGTTAAGTGTGCTTTGAATTCGAAATAAATCATTGTCACCAGCCAAACACCCCCACATGATAACACCTCATCCTCCATGCTTCATGATAGGAACCACACATGCAGAGATCATTCGTTCACCTACTCTGCATCTCACAAAGACACGGCTGATGGAACCAAAAATCTCAAATTTGTTCTCGTCAGGCCAACGGGTCTCATGTCTTGGCCCAAGCAAGTCTCTTCTTCTTATTTGTGTCCTTTAGTAGTGGTTCCTTTGCAGCAATCTGACCATGAAGTCTTGATTCACGCAGTCGCCTCTGAACAGCTGATGTTGAGATGTGTCTATTACTTGAAGTCCGTGAAGCATTTATTTGGGCTGCAATTTCAGAGGCTGGTAACTCTAATGAACTTATCCTCTGCAACAGAGGTAACTCTGGGTCTTCCTTTCCTGTGGCGGTCCTCATGAGAGTTTCATTTTCAGTTTCATCATAGTGCTTGATGGTTTTTGCAACTGCACTTGAAGAAACTTTCAAGGTTCATGAAATTCTCCAGATTGACTAAACTTTTAACAGTTATATGAAATTCATTCTATTTTATTTAACTAGGCAAGTCAGTTAAGAACAAATTATTTTTTTCAATGATGGCCTAGGAACAGTGCGTTAACTGCCTGTTCAGGGGTAGAACGACAGATTTTTACCTTGTCAGCTCGGGGATATGAACTTGCAACTTTTCAGTTACGAGTCCAACGCTCTAACCACTAGGCTACCCTGATATATAAAATATATTTTGATTTGTTTAACAATTTTTGGTTACGACATGATTACATGGATATGTGTTATTTCATAGTTTTGATGTCTTCACTATTATTCTACAATGTAGAAAATAGTAAATATAAAGAAAATTGGAATGAGTAGGTGTGTCCAAACTTTTGACTGGTACTGTAGCTGTCCAAGCCGTATGTAGTACAATAGAGATTGCGTCATCTTTGTATCTGTTTGGACGGTATGCGAATTGGAGTGGGTCCAGGGTGTCTGAGAAGATGGTGTTGATGTGAGCCATGACCCGCCTTTCAAAACATTTCATGGCTACAGATATGAGTGCTATGGGGAGATAGTCATTTAGACAGTTATTGTTGTCATTTAGACAACCTCAGGATGCTGAAGAACTTTGGCTTGGGCCCCAAGACCCTCACGAACTTCTTCTGATGCTCTATTGATAGCGTCATGTCGGGCTGTATCAGCAATCTTGTCGGGCTGTACAGCAATTGTACCATTGACAACCACAATGCTTTCCAGAGGATGGTGCGGTCAGTGTATCTGGTGTCACAGGAAGTCCAAAACCATCAGGACCTCAGCCACCCGAGCCACGGTTTGTTCACCCTTCTACCATCTAAAAGGCGGACACAGTAAAGGTCCATCAAAGATGATACAGAGAAACTGAGAAACAGATTCCATTAGAGTGTTAAACAGTCATCACTAGCCAGCCTCCACCCAATACCCTACCCTGAACCTTAAACCCTATTCGGACGGGATTCGTTTTACTGTGGGAGGTCTGGTAAAGTCATTATGTGTACGAGCACAAAACACCACATCTGTCATTTTAGTCCTGTCCAAATCTGCCATGTCAGTCATTTTTACACTTTGGCACACTCAAAAGTCCTCTGATAATACCAGTCCCGTGCGAATCGACATCCCTGTGTATTGAGAGAAATGTCAAAGTTTGACAGGTGATGCTTGTGGTTTGAGCAAGAAAGGAGTAAAACATTGATAAATTGAACAAAGTGCTGCTCATAGCCTATATACATAGCCTATATATGAAGGGCCTGTATGTATCAACCTTCAAGGTGAATGCTTTTGTTAATACGTTGTGTGCGAAATTAATTGAACATCGGCATCACTAAAAAAAGATTGTGCATATTTAATGCAACCCTTTCTGTTAATCGATAGCAAAGCAGCATACAACTGAGCTAAACGTTTGGAAATGACAAATTCACGTTCTCATTCATAGCCAAAAAATGCATATCAAGTGCAAGTCCGTTATTTAGCTCACATCTGAAGGCCGGAGGGCAGTTCGGACATCTTCTACGGCAGATGACTGAAATATCCCCAATTTAAACATTATGGAGACACTACTAATTCCTTCCGAATCGTCCCCTGGAATTATTGACATTCTCGGGTAATATATACATAACCAACATTCTATAGCAATCCCGTGCGCTTAGGGCGTTATAGTCACCGTTCTAGGCGGCTACCACCCGGTACTCTACCCTGCAGCTTAAAGACTGTTGCCCTATGTACATAGTCATTGAACACTGGTCACTTTATTAATGTAAACATACTGTTTTACCCACTTTATATGTGTATACTGTATTCTAGTCATGGCTCATCCTATATAACTGATTTAGATTATTTTCTGGATTATGTGTGTATTGTGCTTAGCATTTAGTGTTACGGCACTGAAGGGAGGTCGAAAGGCAAGCATTCCGCTGCACCTGCGATAACATCTGCAAATCAGTATACACAACCAATAAACTTTGATTTGATTTTTAAAAGCGCTCTAAAAACAAGGCTGCCAGATTAGCTCTTCAATGCACTATCTGAATGAATGTCAACCAGATGCATCAGAATCTCTCATGGCATCCCTGCCTAAATGACTACAGACCCGTAGACCTCACGTCCGTAGCCATGAAGTGCTTTGAAAGGCTAGTAATGGCTCACATCAACACCATTATCCCAGAAACCCTAGACCCACTCCAATTTTCATATCGCCCAAACAGATCCACAGATGATGCAATCTCTATTGCACTCCACACTGCCCTTTCCCACCTGGACAAAAGGAACACCTATGTGAGAATGCTGTTCATTGACTACAGCTCAGCGTTCAACACCATTGTACCCTCAAAGCTCATCTCTAAGCTAAGGATCCTGGGACTAACCACCTCCCTCTGCAACTGGATCCTGGACTTCCTGACAGGCCACCCCTAGGTGGTGAGGGTAGGGAGCAACACATCTGCCAAGCAGATCCTCAACAGTGGAGCTCCCCAGGGGTGTGTGCTCAGTCCCCTCCTGTACTCCCTCTTCACCCATGACTGCATGGCCAGGCACGACTCCGACACCATCATTAAGTTTGCTGACGACACAACAGTGGTGGGCCTGATCACCGACAATGACAAGACAGCCTATGGGGAGGAGGTCAGAGACCTGGCCGGGTGGTGCCAGAATAACAACCTATCCCTCAATGTAACCAAGACTAAGGAGATGATTGTGGACTACAGGAAAAGGAGCACCGAGCACGTCCCCATTCTCATCGACGGGTCTGTAATGGAGCAGGTTGAGAGCTTCAAATTCCTTGGTGTCCACATCAACAACAAGCTAGATTGGACCAAACACACCAAGACAATCGTGAAGAGGGCACGACAAAGCCTATTCCCCCCCAGGAAACGAAAAAGATTTGTCATGGGTCCTGAGATCCTCAAAAGGTTCTACAGCTGCAACATCGAGAGCATCCTGACTGGTTGCATCACTGCCTGGTACGACAATTGCTTGGCCTCCGACCGCAAGGCACTTCAGAGGGTAGTGCGTCCAGCCCAGTACATCACTGGGGTAAAGCTGCCTGCCATCCAGGACCTCTACACCAGGCGGTGTCAGAGGAAGGCCCTAAAAATGTTCAAAGACCCCGGCCACCCCAGTCATAGACTGTCCTCTCTACTAACGCATGGCAAGCGGTACCGGAGTGCCAAGTCTAGGACAAAAAGAGTTCTCAACAGTTTTTACCCCCAAGCCATAAGACTCCTGAACAGGTAACCTATGGTTACCCGGACTATTTGCATTGTGTGCCCCTCCCCCCTCCCCCAACCCCTCTTTTACGCTGCTGCTACTCTCTGTTTATCTTATATGCATAGTCACTTTAACTATACCTACATGTACATACTACCTCAATAAGCCTGACTAACAGGTGTCTGTATAGAGCCTTGCTACTCTTTTTAAAAATGTCTTTCTACTGTTGTATTATTTCTTTACTTACACACACACACACACACACACACACACACACACACACACACACACACACACACACACACACACACACACACACACACACACACACACACACACACACACACACACACACACACACATACATTTTTTTTGGAACCATTGGTTAGAGCCTGTAAGTAAGCTTTTCACTGTAAGGTTTACACCTGTTGTATTCGGCGCATGACAAATAAACTTTGATTTGATTTGAAACTAGCAACAAACATCACCACCAAACCAGACAGGCAAATACAGGGCACCTGATACCACCTAGACAAAGGACAAATCTCCTCAAATCTACAGTTTTATACAGAGCCATCACTGAATGGAATTATTTACCAACTCACATTTCTCAAGCACAAAGTACATCTACCTCAAGAAAACATTAAAATAATATCGTGAAGGACAATATGACTGGACATATACTACAGAACATCTAATGCGAAGGACCATATGACTAGACAGGCACTATAGAACATCTACAGAATGTTAAATGTATTATCTGTCAGGTATTTTAACTGTCTGTAATGTATAATCTTAATCATGTCTTAATGTAAATTGTAATTGTTTGTAATGTCTTGTTAGTTCTGTGTTGGACACCAGGAAGATTCACTGACGTTATGGCGTCAGCTAATAGGGATCCTGATACAATTCTCAAATAAAATGAGAATAATAATAATAATAATAATAATAATAATAATAAAAACATGCACTAGTGCACCAATTGGTTGACCTAAAGGCATTTCTCTATCTAAGAATAAACCCTAAAGAAATAGGACAACATTACATTGTGGGTCATAATATTATTGAAAAACTCCATCATGCTCATGCATTCTAATATTGATTTAGAAGTATGATTCACTGTCTTTATAGTCGAGGGGGCGAGGTTGGCATTTCCTGCTGCTCCTAATGACACGCATTACGCTAATGACAAAGCAAAGGACATGTTTGGCTTCGTATAGTACATGACCTATGACATGTTCTGCCTGTTCTGGGGCACTTAGATGGGGGAACACAAACAAGATGGTAAAGTAAACAAAAATGTCCATGTTTGCATGTCTGTTGAGCAAGTCTTCTACCATGACAAACTGTAGAATGTATGCACACATGACTGTAAGTCGCTTTGGATAAAAGCGTCTGCTAAATGGCATATATTATTATATATATTATAATAAGATCTGTGACAACCTTTGATTGCAAGTCGCTGTTCAATTAGTCACCATGGGAAACTTCTGAAGGCGATTATGTCCATCTCCCATGGTTTGTCATGAATACAGCCTAAGAGAAGCCTGTTATATGGCTACAATACAGAGAAGAGTAATCTGACAAGCTTTTGGAAAAGTCAGACGTCATCCTCCATTGTCATATGTTGATGTATCCCAAGCTACCCTTTACTGGAAGCTTGGAGAAGCTTGGAGAGCAAAGAGCGTCCACATCCGCGCTGTGCAAATGGTATCCTGGAGCCCGGGAGCGAGGGGCCTTTTGTAATCAACCACAGCGTGAAGAGAGTCTGAGCAGGAGAACAATGTATCTTGGAGAAGGCCCAAACAGGCAACAACTCACGACACCACTAAGTCAATACCTTCTCTGACCCTCTCCGAGAAAACTGACCCTCACTGTCCATAGTCTGAAGAGCCTTTAGATGACCTTTGAAGGAATTGGTTGTCAGGTTTCTTCCTAGACATGCAATCTTCTCGAATCTCTTCCAAGACTCACCCCCCCACCCACCCGAAAGAGTACATTTCAGGACAGAATGCAAATACTTCTCTTTATAGTCGCTGTACCCAGTCTTTGTAAGAGGTGAAAAACAAAATGTTAATATCTTTTGAAGTCTGACGTTTGAAGTCTGACAAATATGCACAGTGACTTCACGCCTAATAAAATGTCAGGAAGCAGTGGGATTTGAGCTCACTTATCTATAAAAAATGTGTCACTCATACTCGCACAAAGAATTTTCCCTAAAGATTTACTCTGTTTATGCTTCAAGTTGAATATAAAATTTGAGAAGGAATTGGATTTAAATGTGCCAGCTCATTATTCCATGCAACCTGAAATTATGCTATTTGATACCATAGTTTAGATACAGAGAATATGTGCCCCACCACCTTGATTCGGTCCTATGTAGAAACATTTGAAATTGTGATTTTTACATTGGATAAATGTAGAGACTCAGAGCTAGAAAATTGTATATCAACACTACAGCTGAGGAACAATGGGAAAGTAATTCTGCCTTTAAAGTTGATCAAGAGGTAGCCCCACCTTTGAGAAAATGGCCAGTGAATGCTTTGGTACACCTACTGGAGAGCTCTTCTTTGTCTACACACATTCGGCATCGTTGACACCCTCTTAAGCCTTAGCCCCACCCATCTCTTTAAGGATTTAGGTCTGAGGCCATGTGTTAAACATAGTAAGGTAGTGTAGTAAACAACCTACGATTAAGACTAAAAGTGGTGAAAGTTTTAGCAAAAAGTAGAAGTAAAAATACACCTTATCTAGTTTTTGGCCTATATCGTAATCTGACTTTGGTGTAAGTCATGTTGTTCTTCATATTACTGTCTCTGGTAAACACAAACTTTATCAAATCAAATCTAAGTGTAAAAGATACAGTGAAATGGTTACTAGCTTAGTGGAGTCTTTTGTTTAGAGCCATAATCCCAACCCATACTACCATACACCATGCATGAAATTGCAGGTAGCTAAAGCTAACCAGCTAGGTTCAATGTTAGGCGATAACTAGCAATGAAAATAGCTTTCTGATAATATTATTACACAGCTCATACATGTAAAGTTAGCTAGCGAGCCAGCCAGCTAACGTTAGCTAGCTAGCTAACAATACACTTTAACTTCCACTGAAAACAACTTTCTGACAAAATTAGAAACGTATAATGCAGCGTTGAAAACAACTGGGAACTAGGTACTGGGAACTAGGTACTGGGAACTCGGAAATCTCCGACTACCGACTTCAGTGTGTTCAAGGCAACTGGGAACTAGATACTGGGAACTAGGTACTGGGAACTCTGAAATCTCTGACTACCGACTTTGTGCGTTCAAGGCAACTGGGAACTAGATACTGGGAACTCGGAAATCTCCGACTACCGACTTCAGTGCGTTCAAGGCAACTGGGAACTAGGTACTGGGAACTCGGAAATCTCAGACTACCGACTTCAGTGCGTTCAAGGCAACTGGGAACTAGGTACTGGGAACTCGGAAATCTCCGACTACCGACGTCAGTGCGTTCAAGGCAACTGGGAACTAGGTACTGGGAACTCTGAAATCTCCGACTACCGACTTCAGTGCGTTCAAGGCAACTGGGAACTAGGTACTGGGAACTCGGAAATCTCCGACTACCGACTTCAGTGCGTTCAAGGCAACTGGGAACTAGGTACTGGGATCTCGGAAATCTCCGACTACCGACTTCAGTGCGTTCAAGGCAACTGGAAACTAGGTACTGGGAACTCGGAAATCTCCGTGTCATGTTTTGTCATTTATTATCTTGTCTTGTCCCTGTGCTTCCCATTCTATTCGTTTCCCTCTGCTGGTCTTATTAGGTTCTTTCCCTCTTCCTATCCCTCTCTCTCCCCCTCCCTCTCTCACTCTCTCGCTCTCTCTTCTCTCTATCGTTCCGTTCCTGCTCCCAGCTGTTCCTATTCCCCTAATCAATCATTTAGTCTTCCCACACCTGTTCCCGATCCTTTCCCCTGATTAGAGTCCCTATTTCTTCCTTTGTGTTCCGTTCCTGTCCTGTCGGTTCCTTGTCTAGATTTCACCGTGCTGTGTTTGTGTATCGCCCTGTCGTGTCGTGTTTTCCTCAGATGCTGCGTGGTGAGCAGGTGTCTGAGTCTGTCTGGTTCAAGTGCCTTCCCGAGGCAACCTGCTGTTCACCTGCTGTTCAAGATCGAGTCTACAGTTTGTCCTCGTCATTTCGAGTGAAAGTTGTGTTTTTTTGATTGTATTCACTTTACTGGATTAAAGACTCTGTTTTCGCCAAGTCGCTTTTGGGTCCTCTTTCACCTGCATGACACTCCGACTACCGACTTCAGTGCGTTCAAGGCAACTGGGAACTAGGTACTGGGAACTCGGAAATCTCCGACTACCGACTTCAGTGCGTTCAAGGCAACTGGGAACTAGGTACTGGGAACTCGGAAATCTCCGACTACCGACTTCAGTGCGTTCAAGGCAACTGGGAACTAGGTACTGGGAACTCAGAAATCTCCGACTACCGACTTCAGTGCGTTCAAGGCAACTGGGAACTAGATACTGGGAACTCGGAAATCTCAGACTACCGACTTCAGTGCGTTCAAGGCAACTGGGAACTCTGGAAAAAAAACAAGCTCAGACGGGGAAAAATGGTTTAGAATGGTCATCTAACTCAGAAATCCAACTCGGGACTCAGGCCTCTTTCTGAAGCTCTGACTTTCCGACCTGAAGATCACTGTTGTCATGATTTGACCTCGACTCTCACCGCATTTGCAATCATACTCTATTTTCTCCGGGCATTCCACTGATTAAAATATGTATTTCTTCAACATCACTGTCATAGGAAGACTTTACAATGTCTGGTTCAATGAAAATGTTTTTACCTAAATCAGGGACTTCCTCATCATCTGATTCATTTTAAGAGTCAGAGAGAGAGTCAGCATGGCACAATTGTCTTTGAGAAAGTAGTCCATCACAACTATTTCCAGTGATCTTTGTTGATAGCGCCTGTTAAATTCAGTTTGTTGATAGCGCCTGTTAAATTCAGTTAAATTCAGTAGTGACGTGCGACATACTCCTTAGCTTCCTGAAACGGGTCACATATAAATGCAAATGATTCAATACAGTGGGTCTACTTTTTATTACAGTACATCAATAGAGAGAATCTATAATGATAACAGACACAAAGCTAATTGGGCAAACACTGTATGACGAAAGAGAAGAGACAAGATGCCATGTTAATGAGGACGAGTTCAATACACATTCAAGTAATAGAGATCCAGGCTTAAAATTAGCTAAGTGATTGAACGCAACATGTCACAATGTGTGAATCACAAGGAATGTCTAGCTGTTTTTAAAAAACGTAGTCTATATTCCCTTCTCTCTGTCTAGCTGTTTTTTTAAAACATAGTCTATATTCCCTTCTCTCTGTCTAGCTGTTTTTAAAAACGTAGTCTATATTCCCTTCTCTCTGTCTAGCTGTTTTAAAAAAACGTAGCCTATATTCCCTTCTCTCTGTCTAGCTGTTTTAAAAAACGTAGTCTATATTCCCTTCTCTCTGTCTAGCTGTTTTAAAAAACGTAGTCTATATTCCCTTCTCTCTGTCTAGCTGTTTTAAAAAAAACGTAGTCTATATTCCCTTCTCTCTGTCTAGCTGTTTTAAAAAACATAGTCTATATTCCCTTCTCTCTGTCTAGCTGTTTTAAAAAACGTAGTCTATATTCCCTTCTCTTTGTCTAGCTGTTTTAAAAAACGTAGTCTATATTCCCTTCTCTCTGTCTAGCTGTTTTAAAAAACGTAGTCTATATTCCCTTCTCTCTGTCTAGCTGTTTTAAAAAACGTAGTCTATATTCCCTTCTCTCTGTCTAGCTGTTTTAAAAACGTAGTCTATATTCCCTTCTCTCTGTCTAGCTGTTTTAAAAACGTAGTCTATATTCCCTTCTCTCTGTCTAGCTGTTTTAAAAAACGTAGTCTATATTCCCTTCTCTCTGTCTAGCTGTTTTAAAAAACGTAGTCTATATTCCCTTCTCTCTGTCTAGCTGTTTAAAAAAAATGTAGTCTATATTCCCTTCTCTCTGTCTAGCTGTTTTAAAAAACGTAGTCTATATTCCCTTCTCTCTGTCTAGCTGTTTTAAAAAACGTAGTCTATATTCCCTTCTCTGTCTAGCTGTTTTAAAAAACGTAGTCTATATTCTCTTCTCTCTGTCTAGCTGTTTTAAAAAACGTAGTCTATATTCCCTTCTCTCTGTCTAGCTGTTTTAAAAAACGTAGTCTATATTCCCTTCTCTCTGTCTAGCTGTTTTTAAAAAACGTAGTCTATATTCCCTTCTCTCTGTCTAGCTGTTTTAAAAAAACGTAGTCTATATTCCCTTCTCTCTGTCTAGCTGTTTAAAAAAAACGTAGTCTATATTCCCTTCTCTCTGTCTAGCTGTTTTAAAAAACGTAGTCTATATTCCCTTCTCTCTGTCTAGCTGTTTTAAAAATCGTAGTCTATATTCCCTTCTCTCTGTCTAGCTGTTTTAAAAAACGTAGTCTATATTCCCTTCTCTCTGTCTAGCTGTTTTAAAAACGTAGTCTATATTCCCTTCTCTCTGTCTAGCTGTTTAAAAAAAAACGTAGTCTATATTCCCTTCTCTCTGTCTAGCTGTTTTAAAAAACGTAGTCTATATTCCCTTCTCTCTGTCTAGCTGTTTTAAAAAACGTAGTCTATATTCCCTTCTCTTTGTCTAGCTGTTTTAAAAAACGTAGTCTATATTCCCTTCTCTGTCTAGCTGTTTTAAAAAACGTAGTCTATATTCTCTTCTCTCTGTCTAGCTGTTTTAAAAAACGTAGTCTATATTCCCTTCTCTCTGTCTAGCTGTTTTAAAAAACGTAGTATATATTCCCTTCTCTCTGTCTAGCTGTTTTAAAAAACGTAGTATATATTCCCTTCTCTCTGTCTAGCTGTTTTAAAAAACGTAGCCTATATTCCCTTCTCTCTGTCTAGCTGTTTTAAAAACGTAGTCTATATTCCCTTCTCTCTGTCTAGCTGTTTTAAAAAACGTAGTCTATATTCCCTTCTCTGTTTAGCTGTTTTAAAAACGTAGTCTATATTCCCTTCTCTCTGTCTAGCTGTTTTAAAAAACGTAGTCTATATTCCCTTCTCTGTCTAGCTGTTTTAAAAAACGTAGTCTATATTCTCTTCTCTCTGTCTAGCTGTTTTAAAAAACATAGTCTATATTCCCTTCTCTCTGTCTAGCTGTTTTAAAAAACGTAGTATATATTCCCTTCTCTCTGTCTAGCTGTTTTAAAAAACGTAGTATATATTCCCTTCTCTCTGTCTAGCTGTTTTAAAAACGTAGTCTATATTCCCTTCTCTCTGTCTAGCTGTTTTAAAAACGTAGTCTATATTCCCTTCTCTCTGTCTAGCTGTTTTAAAAACGTAGTCTATATTCCCTTCTCTCTGTCTAGCTGTTTTAAAAACGTAGTCTATATTCCCTTCTCTCTGTCTAGCTGTTTTAAAAAACGTAGTCTATATTCCCTTCTCTCTGTCTAGCTGTTTTAAAAACGTAGTCTATATTCCCTTCTCTCTCCATTCAATGGGATATGAATATAACCGAAGGCTACGGGTCATCATTTTATGCATGGCTTTCTCCCTATCAAACAATTAACGTAATAGAGTTCCATCTCCAAAAGTTATTGGAATAGCCTAACAACTTAAAGTAACCAGGGGACTAATAATGAGAGAGAAGAAACAATATCGGTAGTCTTTAGAAAAATCGATTTGACAAGTTTAGTCAAGTTTAATGACCCTAGGATGCATAGTAAACATGGCGCCCCAAGAATGCATAATGCATAATGAAGAACCCAATAATGTCATTTCTGCTTTTTTAAATGGGTCTAAAATATGATCCATTTTGTGGAACATAATGATTTAGACCTTTCAAAAATGATTTTATTGTTTGAAATGTTTTTAGTTTCTGTTTAACAGTTTGATACACATTTCAATGTTAAAATAATATGAACATTCATAACACCTATTGAAATTATGACCGTATATTACTTACAATCAAAGTTCAATTCACAATTCACATTCACCCTTTTAGTGTGAATAACAAAATAAAAACACCTTAAATATGTTTCATAATATTTCAAAACATTTATTTGATAATCCAAAGTTCATCATCAATATAAATGGCAACACTAACAAATGTGAATTTAGAAAACATGAACACTAAAAGGAACAAAGTTTGCATGTGTGTGATGTTTACTTAAGCTGTCTTAGTCCATGCATCTGTTACAAACCACAAGCATGTGTGTGATGTTTACTTAAGCTGTCTTAGTCCATGCATCTGTTACAAACCACAAGCATGTGACAGTGCTCTTTGCAGACGGGTGTGTTGCACTGAGAACACCAGCAGCTGACTTCTCTATCCTTTGCGCTTGGGTAGAGCTGGCACCTCTTCCTCTTCTGGCTCCTCTGAGTGGTTGGTAGAGCTGGCACCTCTTCCTCTCCTGGCCCTGGCTCTGAGTGGTGGGTCGAGCTGGCACCTCTTCCTCTTCTGGCCCTGGCTCCTCTGAGTGGTGGGTCGAGCTGGCACCTCTTCCTCTTCTGGCCCTGGCTCCTCTGAGTGGTGGGTAGAGCTGGCACCTCTTCCTCTTCTGGCTGCTCTGAGTGGTGAGCAGAGCTGGCACCTCTTCCTCTTCTGGCCCTGGCTCCTCTGAGTGGTGGGTAGAGCTGGCACCTCTTCCTCTTCTGGCTGCTCTGAGTGGTGGGTAGAGCTGGCACCTCTTCCTCTTCTGGCTGCTCTGAGTGGTGGGTAGAGCTGGCACCTCTTCCTCTTCTGGCTGCTCTGAGTGGTGGGTAGAGCTGGCACCTCTTCCTCTTCTGGCTGCTCTGAGTGGTGGGTAGAGCTGGCACCTCTTCCTCTTCTGGCTCCTCTGAGTGGTGGTGGCATGGCTCTCTTTCATCACCCCACATCTTTCCATTGCCTCAGTTATTGTGTGGAGATGGGAGAACCTTCCAGAAGGACAACCATCTCTGCAGCACTCCAACAATTAGGCCTTTATGGTAGATTGGCCAGACGGAAGCCACTCCTCAGTAAAAGGCATATGACAACCCACTTGGAGTTTGCGAAAAGGCACCTAAAAGCACACATCTAACGTGGAGGACCATATCACTGGACAGATACTACAGAACATCTAATGTCAAGGACCATATGACTGGACAGATACTATAGAACATCTAATGTCAAGGACCATATGACTGGACAGATACTATAGAACATCTAATGTCAAGGACCATATGACTGGACAGATACTACAGAACATCTAATGTCAAGGACCATATAACTGGACAGATACTATAGAACATCTAATGTCAAGGACCGTATGACTGGACAGATACTACAGAACATCTAATGTCAAGGACCATATGACTGGACAGATACTATAGAACATCTAATGTCAAGGACCATATGACTGGACAGATACTATAGAACATCTAATGTCAAGGACCATATGACTGGACAGATACTATAGAACATCTAATGTCAAGGACCGTATGACTGGACAGATACTATAGAACATCTAATGTCAAGGACCATATGACTGGACAGATACTATAGAACATCTAATGTCAAGGACCATATGACTGGACAGATACTATAGAACATCTAATGTCAAGGACCATATGACTGGACAGATACTATAGAACATCTACTGAATGTTAAATGTATTACCTGTCAGGTATTTAAACTGTCTGTAATGTCTACTTATTAAAATCGTAATAATGTCTTAATGTAAATTGTAATTGTTTGTAATATCTTGTTAGTTCTGTGTTGGACACCAGGAAGATTCACTGACTTTATGGCGTCAGCTAATGGCGATCGTAATACAATTCTAAAATAAAATTCAAAAACATGCACTAGTGCACCAATTGGTTGACCTAAAGGCATTTCTCTATCTAAGAATAAACCCTAAAGAAATAGGACAACATTATATTGTGGGTCATAATATTATTGAAAAACTCCATCATGCTCATGCATTCTAATATTGATTTAGAAGTATGATTCACTGTCTTTATAGTCGAGGGGGCGAGGTTGGCATTTCCTGCTGCTTCTAATGACACGCATTATGCTAATGACACAAAGGACATATTTGTCTTCGTATAGTACATGACTTGTGACAAATGTAAGATTTTTTTTCCATTTCACCTTTATTTAACCAGGTAGGCTACATTTACATTACATTTAAGTCATTTAGCAGACGCTCTTACAAGTTCTCATTTGCAACTGCGACCTGGCCAAGATAAAGCATAGCAATTCGACACATACAAAAACACAGTTACACATGGAATAAACAAAACATACAGTCAATAATAGAGTAGAAAAAATAAAATAAAAAGTATATATACAGTGAGTGCAAATAATGTAAGATAAGGGAAGTAAGGCAATAAATAGGCCCTGGTGGCGAAGTAATTACAATATAGCAATTAAACACTGGAATGGTAGATGTGCAGAAGATGAATGTGCAAGTAGAGATACTGGGGTGCAAAGGAGCAAGATAAATAAATAAATAAAGTATGGGGATGAGGTAGGTAGATAGATGGGCTGTTTACAGGTGGGCTATGTACAGGTTCAGTGATCTGTGAGCTGCTCTGACAGCTGGTGCTTAAAGCTAATGAGGGAGATATGTGTCTCCAGCTTCAGTGATTTTTGCAGTTCGTTCCAGTCATTGGCAGCAGAGAACTGGAAGGAAAGGCAACCAAAGCAGGAATTGGCTTTGGGGGTGACCAGTGAGATATACCTGCTGGAGCGCGTGCTACGGGTGGGTGCTGCTAAGCGAGGGCCAAAAAACGAGAGCGTACAGGTCGCAGTGGTGGGTAGTATATGGGGCTTTGGTGACAAAATGGATGGCACTGTGATAGACTGCATCCAATTTTTTGAGTGACAACTTTGATTGCAAGTCGCTGTTCAATTAGTCACCACGGGAAACTTCTGAAGGCGATTATGTCCATCTTCGCTGGAGATGAACCTTCCTCTTCAGTTTGCCAGGAAAAGATATCACACATACCAGTTCCTCTTTTCGCTCCATTGCTTCTCTGAACACTCTGGTCCTCTTGTCATCAAGCATCAAGTAGCGACGGATATCTTCCGACAGACATGGTGGCATTATACATCGGATCCTACAGTGGTTACAAAAATAGCTCCCGTGTGGAGATGTCCCACCTTTCCTCCATGCCGGCAGGGACAGTTAAACTAATAAAGGCCTTTACTTCCTCTTTGTTGACCTCTCTCCACTCTGTCCTTTTTGCTGTCGTTTTTCTCCGTCCTTCTAAATTTGTACACTTTAGGATCTCCTCAATGATGTTGGCACTAATGAACTGTTGACCCCGGCACTGGGCAGCTACAAAGAATGTTATGGCCTCTGGTCCTGCCTTTAGTGGGGGGGGGAAGGGGTGTTCACTCCAGTTCACTCCTTTCACTCAATAAGTTAAAAAAGGCGAAATTGAAACGGTGATTAATGAACATTTAAAAACAATATATTTAACAAATATTTTATTAATTACTTAGATTTTATTGTTGTAACAAAAAATAAAGGTTTGTTTGACGAGTGCAATGCAGTGAATTCCATATTTGACCCAAATATTAAAACTTGGGGTAGTGATGAAAAAAAAACAATTTTGAATAAAAAAAATAAAAAATGAAAAAACAAAACTAGGATGTTAACTTTAAAGACACATTATTTAATGAATTCCTGGAATATTAGATGATGACATCAGGGGGGGGGGGGTTCAATACAGCAACAAATAAAAAATAATAGGCCTGGGACATTTTGACCCGCCATATGCATCCTAGGGTTAAGAAAGAAATAATCCTAGGGTTAAGAAAGAAATAATCCTAGGGTTAAGAAAGAAATAATCCTAGGGTTAAGAAAGAAATGATTCTAGGGTTAAGAAAGAAATTATTCTAGGGTTAAGAAAGAAATGATTCTAGGGTTAAGAAAGAAATAATCCTAGGGTTAAGAAAGAAATGATCCTAGGGTTAAGAAAGAAATAATCCTAGGGTTAAGAAAGAAATAATCCTAGGGTTAAGAAAGAAATAATCCTAGGGTTAAGAAAGAAATGATTCTAGGTTTAAGAAAGAAATGATTCTAGGGTTAAGAAAGAAATGATTCTAGGGTTAAGAAAGAAATGATCCTAGGTTTAAGACAGAAATGATTCTAGGGTTAAGAAAGAAATAATCCTAGGGTTAAGAAAGAAATAATCCTAGGGTTAAGACAGAAATGATTCTAGGGTTAAGAAAGAAATGATTCTAGGGTTAAGAAAGAAATGATTCTAGGGTTAAGAAAGAAATGATTCTAGGGTTAAGAAAGAAATGATTCTAGGGTTAAGAAAGAAATGATCCATACAGAACAGGAAAATCCCTCCATGAGTGGTTGGAAACTAAATGGCCAGAAACCTATTCTCCTGCTATATAAAAGCTTTTATACAAGATATTAGAAAAGTAGAAAAGATTGGCTGCACTTAGCTTTTCATCAACCTTTCGCCATGATTCATCAATTTGCCTTTTGATTTTACGCTATAGCCCAACTCTTGTTGTTTATTTGGGGTTGTGTAGGGGGGTCGTATATCGTATATAGGGGCGATAGCATCGTATATCACAATGCTTTGTGGGTACATAATCACAATAGGACAAAGGTTGACATCGCACAACCCTACATACCTCAGCGGCAGACGTGCAATTCAAACGGAACACCTCTTGTGAGAGCATCTAAGTAATCCGCTGCTTAAAACTAATCAAAATTGGCTGCATGCAAATTCTGAGTCCCCTGAAGGAGTGGAACTTAGCACTTTAGCACTCAGCTCATTGGTGAGTGAGGAGTCGTGTGCCCCAGAGGATAATGTTATAGTTAGGGCTGTAAAAGTTTTTTGACACATTTTTAACACAGTTCGTTATTTTGGCGCCGTTAATCGCATCTTCCGCACAGACCCTTTTAAGCACACCACACAATACCCTCTGCCAACGCTGTGTTTCTCAGCAAGCAGCAGTTGATGCAGTGCTGTCTGTCTCTCTGCACTATGCACACAGTTTGGAGCAAGTTCAACCATGAACCCGTTCCCGGGCGGGAACGGGTCTTTAGACAACAGAAAAAACAGAAAAAACATCATTTGCACAGAAGTAGATAGCTAGCTAACCAAAATCATGTTTACAATGCCATGGCTGAATGCCTCGATTCAACTCTAATTTCCCACAATGATTTTAAATCAGAACTAATCAGAACAGGACATCTATTCCATTAGCTACTGTTTTGGGATGTAGTTCTCAGGTCAAAAGATTTAAGCAAATTATCCCAGTTCTTGTAGTAGCAGAGGTCATGTTAACTCTCTCTATAATTCACCTTTATCTACTTTAAATAACATGGATAAGTATCCTAGGCTAGATCTAATAGCTGTCTGATATTTTACATGAACAGACTAGATGTCGACCGATTATGATTTTTCAACGCTGATACCGATACCGATTATTGGAGGACAAAAAAATCTGCTACCGATTAATCGGCCCATATTATTTTTTACATACATATATATATAAACACATATTTTTGTAATAACAATTGCAACAATACTGAATGAACAATGAACACTTTTATTTTAACTTAATATAATACATATTATGGGCTTTTGGATGGGTGTTCTTAAGGTGATTCCACAGGTTGGTGGTATTTTTTGATTTAGTCGTTGCTGACCCCATGCTTACATCTTTATCACAAATAAGACACCTGGCTTTCCCTGGTGCCAATTCCATGTAATAGTCCCACACTGGTGCTCTGCTTTTCTCTGCCATCTGTAGAACACACACACACACACACACACACACACACACACACACACACACACACACACACACACACACACACACACACACACACACACACACACACACACACACACACACACACACACACACACACACACACACACACACACAGCTCTGAAGTGACAATGTTACTGAAGAGTCTGCTTAGGAGACAAATACTTTCAACTGTTTGAATAAAAATAGAGTTTAATTTACCTGTGATGAATGTTGAAAACAAAAACTGTAATTTCTATATGCAGGAAATCATATTTTAATAATGGGCATGATAAGTATTGACTACCAAAGTGCGAGTCATAATCCCCATGACACCTTCTAGGTCAAATCCGGAAACTATCACGTCGAAAACAATACATTTATTCCGTTCCGTATTTTATCTCATTTATCTTTATCTCATATATGGCATCCATGAGTCTAAATATTCCTGTTACATTGCACAACCTTCAATATTATCCACATAATTACGTAAAAGTCTGGAAAATTAGTTTACAAAGAGCCAGGCGGCCCAAACTGTTGCATATACCCTGACTTTGCGTGCAATGAACGCAAGAGGTGACATAATTTCACCTGGTTAATATTACCTGCTAATCTGGATATATTTGAGCTAAATATGCAGGTTTAAAAATATATATTTGTGTATTGATTTTAAAAAGGCATTGATGTTTATGGTTAAGTACACATTGGAGCAACGACAGTCGTTGATTGATTGTTTTTTATAAGTTTAATGCTAGCTAGCAACTTACCTTGGCTTACTGCATTCGGGGAACAGGCAGGCTCCTCGTGGAGTGCAATGTAATCAGGTGGTTAGGGCGTTGGACTAGTTAACTGTAAGGTTGCAAGATTGGATCCCCTGAGCTGACAAGGTAAAAATCTTTCATTCTGCCTCGTTCCGTCATTGAAAACAAGAATGTGTTCTTAACGGACTTGCCTAAATAAATACATGTGTAAAATAAATGTGTAAAAAAACAATAATTAATTCAAAAAATATATCAACAAAATCTGCACCCAAAAATACTGATTTCCGATTGTTATGAAAACTTGAAATCGGCCCTAATTAATCCACCATTCAGATTATTCGGTCAACCTCTAACTCAGACTTAACTGTTTTTATTGTCTTCTGTGGAATGCATTACTTTGTTGGATAGGTTTAACACCAGAACCATAGGCCAACGACTGCTGACATTTGATTTTGTAAAAAAATAAAAATAATAATAATAAGAACAATTCCTCCTACTCGTTCCCGGACTTTTCCTAAATGTTTCTATTTAACATTGCTCAGAAGTCAGAATTTTGAAATGACAAACAGAAAAGTATTGAGAGCTTTTTTACGAGTTGTTTTCAAACCTATTTCTACCTTAAGGGGCCAAAACAAATGCGCTGTTAAGACGTTGGTATCAAGCTAGGTGCTAATGTGTCTCTCTCGCCTCACTGAATGAATGTCGTAGGCTAAATGAATGAATGGGCAAAATAAACTGATAATTGTGCACTTTAGTTCACAATTTAATTTCAATTAGGCCTAACTGAAGAATAAGGAAGGTGAACAGGTTGATTTAATTTAGAACAGTATAAAAATGATGAAGAATTGTGGCCATTGTGACATTAGGAGCAGAGAAGAAAAGACGAGATGTGATTGGTTCATGCGTAAAGATATGGGTAAGGTAACAATACAGGGTTAATACAATTAATAAATGACTATCGCTTTCATATCTTGTCATGAATAAATATTTTCACAAATACAATGGATTCGAAAAGTATTTAGACTGACTTTTTTCCACATTTTGTTACATTACAGCCTTATTATAAAATGGATTTATTAAAAAAATGTCCTCATCAAGCTTCACACAATACTCCATAATGACAAAGTGAAAAAATAATAATAATAATTTATTAAAAATAAAAAACAGAAATACCTATTTACATAAGTATTCAGACCCTTCGCTATTAGACCCGAAATTGAGCTCAGGTGCAACCTATTTCCATTGATATTTTTTTTAAAGTTAACCTTTATTTAACTAGGCAAGTCAGCTAACTTCTCTAGGGTAGGGGCCAGCATTGGGAATTTTGGATGAAAAGCGTGCCCAAATTAAACTGCCTGCTACTCTGCCATAAAAGCTAGAATATGCATATACACTCTGAAGTTTCTAGAACTGTTTGAATGATGTCTGTGAGTATAACAGAACTCATATGGCAGGCAAAAACCTGAGAAAAAATCCAACCAGGAAGTGTGAAATCTGAGGTTTGTAGTTTTTCGACTCTTGCCCTATCGAATACACAGAGTCTATGGGGTCATGTTGCACTTCCTAAGGCTTCCACTAGATGTCACCAGTCTTTAAAAACTTGTTTGATGATTCTACTGTGAGGTGGGGCCGAATGAGAGGGGAATGAGTAAGAGTTCTGCCAGCAGCCACGAGCTCAGTCTCACGCGTCCACGTGAGAGCGACCTGTGTTCCATTGTTTTTCTACAGACAAAGGAATTCTCCGGTTGGAACATTATTGAATATATATGTTAAAAACATCCTAAAGATTGATTCTATACATCGTTTGACATGTTTCTATGGACTGTAACATAACTTTTTGACATTTCGTCTGCTCCTAGTGTACGCGCTTCGTGACTCTAACAAAAGTAGCTATTTGGACATAAATGATGGACATTATCGAACAAAACAAACCTTTAGTGTGGAACTGGGATTCCTGGGAGTGCATTCTGATGAAAGTCATCAAAGGTAATTTAATATTTATAATGCTATTTCTGACTAATGATGACTCCAACATGGCGGATATCAATTTGGCTTGATTTGTTGTCTGAGCGCCGTACTCAGATTTATGCATGGTTTGCTTTTTCCGTAAAATTTTTTACAAATCTGACACAGCGGTTGCATTAGGGAGAAGTATATCTTTAATTCTGTGAATAACACTTGTATCGTTTATCAAAGTTTATTATGAGTATTTCTGTAAATTGACGTGGCTCTCTGCAAAATCACCGGATGTTTTGGAACTACTGAACATAACGCGCCAATGTAAACTCAGATTTTTGGATTTAAATATGAACTTTACCGAACAAAACATACATGTATTGTGTAACATGGAGTCTTATGAGTGTAATCTGACGAAAGGTTAATGATTAATTTGATCTATATTTCTGATTTTTGTGACTCCTCTCTTTGGCTGGAAAAATGGTTGTGTTTTTCTGTGACTTGGCTCTGACCTAACATAATCGTTTGGTTTGCTTTCGTCGTAAAGCCTTTTTGAAATCGGACACTGTGGCTGGATTTACAACAAGTGTATCTTTAAAATGGTGTAAAATACATGTATGTTTCAGGAATTTTAATTATGGGATTTCTGTTGTTGTGAATTTGGCTCCCTGCAGCTTCATTGGCTGTTGACAGGGGGCGCTTCCATCCCACGTACCCTAGAGAGGTTAAGAACAAATTCTTATTTACAATGACAGCCTACCTATCATCCTTGAGATGTTTCTACAACTTCATTGGAGTCTACTTGTGGTAAATTCAATTGATTGGACATGATTTGGAAAGGAACTCACCTGTCTATATAAGATCCCATAGTTGACAGTGCATGTCAGAGTAAAAAACAAACCATGAGATCAAAGGAATTATCCATCTGGCTCCTAGACATGATTGTGTCGAGGCACAGATCTGGGGAAGTGTACCAACATGTCTGCAGCATTGAAGGTCCCCAAGACCACAGTGGCCTAAATCAATCTTAAATAGAGGAAGTTTGGAACCACCAAGACTCTTCCTAGAGCTGGCAGCCCGGCAAAACTGAGCAGTTGGGGGAGAAGGACCTTAGCAGGGAAGTGACCAAGAACCCAATGGTCACTCTGACAGAGCTCCAGAGTTTCTCTGCGACAATGGGAGAACCTTCCAGAAGGACAACCATCTCTGCAGCACTCCACCAATCAGGCCTTATGGTAGAGTGACCAGACTGAAAACACTCCTGCGTAAAAGGCACGTAATAGCCCACTTTGAGTTTGACAAAAGGCAGCTAAAGACTCTCAGAACATGAGGAACAAGATTCTCTGGTCTGATGAAACCACGACTGAACTCTTTGGCCTGAATGCGAAGCGTCACATCTTAAGGAAACCTGGCACCATCCCTACGGTGAAGCATGGTGGTGGCAGCATCATGCAGTATGGATCTTTCTCAACAGAAGGGACTGGGAGACTAGTCAGGATCAAGGGAAAGATGAATGGAGAAAAGTGCAGAGGGATCCTTGATGAATGTCCTTGAGTGGCCCAGCCAGAGCCCGGACTTGAACCCGATCGAAGATCTCTGGAGAGACCTGAAAATATCAGTACAGTGACGCTCCCCATCCAACCTGACAGAGCTTGAGAGGATCTGCAGAGAAGAATGGGAGAAACGCGTCAAATACAGGTGTGCCAAGCTTGTAGCGTCATATCCAAGAAAACGTGAGGCTATAATCTCTGCCAAAAGGTGCTTCAACAAAGTACTGAGTAAAGGGTTTGAATACCTATGAAAATGTCATATTTCAGATTGTTTTTGATAAAATATATTTTTTAAATAAAATAACTGTTTTTGCTCTGTCATCATGCGGTATTGTAGATTGATGATATATATTTTTTATCCGTTTTAGAATAAGGCTGTAACGTAACAAAATGTGGGAAAGTGAAGGGATCTGAAGACTTTCTGAAAGCACTGTATTTATTTATGCAATTCATTCTTTACAACTTAGTTATGCCTATTTATCAGCATTGGCGCTCATGTTCATGGCAAATTATTTGACCGTGCGCCTTGATAGTTTATATCATTCTCTTTAACGTTTTACTTTGTAAAAAGAAGAACTGTTACTGGACTGTATCATTTACTCTATTAGTAATCAAAAGGAAAACATGCTCTGTGTTGCAGGAGGCCTATAGAATAATGAAACAAATATATCCTTGATTCTATCTGAGTTGATGAGCAAACGGAAACAAACGATGCCAGCCAATATTGCTGGCCCGTTGAAACAACACCTAAACTATTCCCAAACTCATTTCACACCTAATAAGAGTTAGCCTAAAGACAAGGCAGGGAAAGGAGCACAGCTTTATCAAATCCTCCTTCAGATTTGCATGCTGGTAAAACGTTTTGATTTATATATAGTATCAGTATGTGCATATTCTGCAGTTTCTATGACACTTACCTTTGTCAAATAGCTCTCCTAATTCAAGAGGTGCAGCTTTATTTCCAAATGTCACTTTTTCCAAGAATATCCGCACTGTCCATGCGTTCAGCACATGAGCACTCCACTGTCCATGCGTTCAGCACATGAGAACTCCACTGTCCATGTGTTCAGCACATGAGCACTCCACTGTCCATGCGTTCAGCACATGAGCACTCCACTGTCCATGTGTTCAGCACATGATAACTCCACTGTCCATGTGTTCAGCACATGAGCACTCCACTGTCCATGTGTTCAGCACATGAGCACTCCACTGTCCATGCGTTCAGCACATGAGAACTCCACTGTCCATGTGTTCAGCACATGAGCACTCCACTGTCCATGCGTTCAGCACATGAGCACTCCACTGTCCATGTGTTCAGCACATGAGCACTCCACTGTCCATGCGTTCAGCACATGAGCACTCCACTGTCCATGTGTTCAGCACATGAGCACTCCACTGTCCATGCGTTCAGCACATGAGCACTCCACTGTCCATGTGTTCAGCACATGAGCACTCCACTGTCCATGTGTTCAGCACATGAGCACTCCACTGTCCATGTGTTCAGCACATGAGCACTCCACTGTCCCTGTGTTCAGCACATGGCCACTCCACTGTCCATGTGTTCAGCACATGAGCACTCCACTGTCGATGTGTTCAGCACAGGAGCACTCCACTGTCCATGCGTTCAGCACAGGAGCACTCCACTGTCCATGTGTTCAGCACATGAGCACTCCACTGTCCATGTGTTCAGCACATGAGTACTCCATTGTCCCTGTGTTCTGCACAGGAGCACTCCACTGTCCATGTGTTCAGCACATGAGCACTCCACTGTCCATGTGTTCAGCACAGGAGCACTCCACTGTCCATGCCTTCAGCACATGAGCACTCCACTGTCCATGTGTTCAGCACATGAGCACTCGTCCTGGCAGCTAAACACTTGCACATGAGTACTGGCTCAGGCTATTAAGCAAATACTAGTAACTGTCATGCCTTGGTCTTAGTATTTTGTGTTTTCTTTAAATATTTGGTCAGGCCAGGGTGTGACATGGGTTTATATATTGTATTTTCGTATTGGGGTTTGTAGTATTTGGGATTGCGGCTGAGTAGGGGTGTTGTATAGGCTTGGCTGCCTGAGGCGGTTCTCAATCAGAGTCAGGTGATTCTCGTTGTCTCTGATTGGGAACCGTATTTAGGTAGCCGGGGTTTCTCTGTGTATTTCGTGGGTGATTGTTCCTGTCTCTGTGTAGTTGCACCAGATAGGCTGTAATTAGGTTTCACGTTCCGTTTGTTGTTTTGTATTTGTTAGTTATTTCATGTGTCACTTTTTTCATTAAAGTCATGAGTAACCACCACGCTGCATTTCGGTCCGACTCTCTTTCTACAAACGAAGAACGACGTTACAGTAACATGATGAACTTAAAATAAGCTACTGTTTTATATTGATATACCTTTTCTAATTTCCACAATTTTTCTTTAGACCTGCCCAAACAAAATGATAACGGATCTCCTTGTGATGGATTTGACCCTTGAACTAGTGGTTTTTAACTTATAGCCTAGAGCCTTCAAACTCAACTCTGGACCTCAAAGCCAGTTCCACTGCATTATTCCCCTCCAATCAGGAACTGATTTAGACCTGTGACACCAGGTAGGTGCAATTAACTATCAGGTAGAACACAAAACCAGCAGGCTCCGGACCTCGTAGGGTAAGAGTTGAATACCCTTGGAATAGAGTAACAAAAACAAATGAAAATGTTGTTATGTTCTTTGAAATAATTGTTATTTTCTATTCTTATGTTACCTAAGACCATCATAAACACAACCAAATTATTATCTTCCAATAGCATATATGAAAAGTATTCATTAGGCCCTGTGTATGCTAATAGGCTTCCCGACAACGTTCTCTAGCAGATACTTATAGACTGAATGTCCCGGCTGTTCCAGTGTTACCGCTCTACCTCACATCATTGCCCTCAGGCAACAGAAAACCTTTTTGCCCCTCACCCCAATATATATTTTTACTATTTCTACACATGACAATATGTGATGACTTGTCTGTAACCAATCCAATGAGTTAATTACATTTAGATGATTAGCTCAATCAGATAATATTAATTACGGAGAAAGGATTTTATAGAATAGCATGTCATATCACCTAATCCGGCATAGCCAAAGACACGACACTTAGAATATGTGTCAGCTTGAGGACAGTGACAGCAAAGAAAAACTGACCGAGAATCAGGTTTGAGAGGCAGTGAAATACAAGTTCAGGCCCACCTTGTAAAAATAATGCTTTTTTCTACTCATTTATATTTCACATTATAAATGTTCTGAAAATTGGAGATTTTTCTTGGTGTTTTAGTACCGTTATGGCACAGCGATTAGACAATTATATGTGTGTGTGGGGGGGGGGGTAAAAGTGTTTGTATTTTTTACTATTAAAGGCCTAAATCTTCCAAAAAATAGGATGGACTATTTATTTTCATGAAAAACCTAAATGTGTGCAGTAGAGGGTTAAAAGCCCTATGTTCTTGTTATTCATAGAGACAGTTATTTTCTCCTATAGTCAGCCCTCTAATCAGAAATTGGGAGAACTCATTTAAAATGCCTGAAGCTTTAACAGTATGTGTGTGGGGGGAGTAGGCCTACTTAATTAAACATTGGGAGCATTATTAGCTAATAAATGTAATAGTACGTTACAGTGAAGTTTGTGTTGTTTATGGTCCTGTTAAAAACATTCTGATACAGAAGGTTTTGTGTTTCCGTCCATTAAAGTCGAAGCATAGTACATTATGCCTGTAACTCAATGCACTGTTTATTAAATGAAAAAAATATTTTAGGGACAAATTTGAGCAAATTCAAAAGTTGAGATGAATTGCGATTGACTTCAGAAAATCATGTGATTAATCGTGATTCATTATTTTTACAGTTTGACAGCCCTAGTTGGAATCGCACTTTAATTCTGTCGCTCAAATAAATATTGTATCCGGAGCAAAAGGAACTCTCCCAAATCCTTAGTGGGACAACACTGAGAAAGGAAGTCTTTGATTTTGTCAGCCATAGGGTTGCAAAATACCAGGGACTTTGGTTTTCTCTGGTTTTCCAGAAATCCTGGTTGAAGGATTCTGAATGTTCCATTTATTCCCTCCTGATTCCGGGAATCTTCCAACTGTGATTTTATGAAAAACAGAGAATTTATTGAAAGTTTCCAGAATTCTGCAACCCTATTCAGCCAGTTGATGACGTCTAACACCTTTAAAGACAAAATGTGTACCTTTGTCAGGTGAGAAATACAATTGCAATATACAACGTTGGTACAACTTGACTTCACATGCTCACACAGCCCTTGGTTTTGACAGTAAATAACATTTGACTATAAGCAATCATCTTCAGTGAGCTAACCATACTATTAAGCCGTAGCCTATACTGCAAAGATGACTCTGATCCATTCAGAGTTCAATACAGAATATATGTTTTGAGAAAATCATGCCATAATCGCTTCCAACATCAACCATGAATCAACTGATCCAAGGATAGAGAAAGGATGCCCAGAGTTTTGAATCAACACCCTGATCTGCAGGCCTCGAGAACTGACAAGTCAACTGTGAGCATAAACAACAGCATTAAACAGAGTAAATATGGATTATTTTGGCACGAGGAGGCAGCATTGTAATGGTTACCCTATAAATCTCATTAGTTTTTATGTGGATTAACTTTATGAGGGCGTCTGCCTGGGAGTTCTCTCTAGCCTTGACTGATTGAGGGAACCAGAATGAATAACTTACTTATCGGACCTAAGTTATGTATCACACCGTCTGCAGCCTTGCCAAAATATATGACCCAAAGACGTTTCAGGCCTGCCACGATGAGATATGCAGTCTGGCCCATAGAGGACGAATGGAGCTATCAGCCCTTTCCCCCTAAAGCACTAAACAAACCAATAAAATACAGATAATTCCCCGATTCATTACGAGCAGTAGGATACTACAGGCATGTTGTCAGAAGCGATGAAAAATGCCAAAGCGCCGCGAGGCTGGGGAGCTTGAAAATTAATGGGAAATCAAGACTAATGAGTGTGATATGAATGGCACCCTGCTAGAAATAAAAGAGACATAAAAAGTCACTACGGAATCATGTGGACATTAAAAGCTGCCATTTTGCACATAGTGTGATATTTTCACAAATCGATTCCTTCTCAGAAGCTCTCTTTGACAAAAAATAGAAAGAGAAACTTTTCAGAAATACATGCCGGTCATTTCTCAAGGGGTGTTGGTCTACAAAAGACATGCCTTGCTGTGTTTCCAGCAGTCGTAATGTCAGTGCCAATGCCAATGCCAGACTGTTTCTTAGCTCTGCTTAGCTGGGTTCTGAACGCTGTCAGCTCCGAACGCTGTCCGTCAACTCCTGTGGAGCTGAACGAAGGGAATGTCTGCCAGGCTACCGTGAATGCAGACACTTGACACGTAATCCACTCCACGATGGGTGGCTAAGTAATAAAGTTCTCACACTATACAGCAAGAGATTTGAGAACTAAAAACTCAGAGCCGCATTTACAAGAAAAAAATGATGTTTTGAGGGCAACACGATTACAAGGGAACAAGAGATAAAAACACTCAACCTTTGAATCCAGATCAAAACAGATCTAAACAGCATAGATTGATCTAACACAGCATAGATTGATCTAACACAGCATAGATTGATCTAAACAGCATAGATTGATCTAAACAGCATAGATTGATCTAACACGGCATAGATTGATCTAACACGGCATAGATTGATCTAACACGGCATAGATTGATCTAACACAGCATAGATTGATCTAACACAGCATAGATTGATCTAACACAGCATAGATTGATCTAACACGGCATAGATTGATCTAACACAGCATAGATTGATCTAACACAGCATAGATTGATCTAACAAGGCATAGATTGATCTAACACGGCATAGATTGATCTAACACAGCATAGATTGATCTAACACAGCATAGATTGATCTAACACGGCATAGATTGATCTAACACAGCATAGATTGATCTAACAGCATAGATAAAAACATAGATTGATCTAACATAGATTGATCTAACACAGCAGATCTAACACAGCATAGATTGATCTAACATAGATTGACGGCATAGATTGATCTAACACAGCATAGATTGATCTAACACAGCATAGATTGATCTAACACGGCATAGATTGATCTAACACAGCATAGATTGATCTAACACGGCATAGATTGATCTTACACATCATAGATTGATCTAACACAGCATAGATTGATCTAACACAGCATAGATTGATCTAACACGGCATAGATTGATCTAACACAGCATAGATTGATCTAACACAGCATAGATTGATCTAACACGGCATAGATTGATCTAACACGGCATAGATTGATCTAACACGGCATAGATTGATCTAACACAGCATAGATTGATCTAACACGGCATAGATTGATCTAACACGGCATAGATTGATCTAACACAGCATAGATTGATCTAACACAGCATAGATTGATCTAACAAGGCATAGATTGATCTAACACAGCATAGATTGATCTAACACGGCATAGATTGATCTAACACAGCATAGATTGATCTAACACAGCATAGATTGATCTAACAAGGCATAGATTGATCTAACAAGGCATAGATTGATCTAACACAGCATATATTGATCTAACACAGCATAGATTGATCTAACACAGCATAGATTGATCTAACACAGCATAGATTGATCTAACAAGGCATAGATTGATCTAACACAGCATAGATTGATCTAACACAGCATGCATTGATCTTAAACAGCATAGATTGATCTAACACGGCATATATTGATCTAACACAGCATATATTGATCTAACACAGCATACATTGATCTTAAACAGCATAGATTGATCTAACACGGCATATATTGATCTAACACAGCATATATTGATCTAACACAGCATAGATTGATCTTACACATCATAGATTGATCTAACACAGCATAGATTGATCTAACACGGCATAGATTGATTTTACACAGCATAGATTGATCTAACACAGCATAGATTGATCTTACACAGCATACATTGATCTTAAACAGCAAAACAGCCTCAAGCATAGCCTTAATGCACTCAATACTAACCATAACAGAAATGAGATAGACATATGTAAATCCTTGGAAAAAGCTGTTTCTGATAAGGAAGTGTAGGGAAGGTTGCAGCTTCTGATATAGCAGAGATGTACAACATAAATTAATCCAGAACAGGCAGCCATCTTGAATCCTAACTAGCTAATTGTGCAATGCTATGTTCAATATTCTATTACCTCATCAATTAAAAAAGCAATAACACATTCATCAACAAATTACATTTTGGAGACTGTTATTAATTAATTCAAAAGTATAACTATGTCCACGATGTGACTGTTTGAAACTCATTGATATTCAATTGCTGTGAGTTTGTTTTGACAATAAGTGGTCGACATTAAAACAGTGAAAAGAGGTGAACATTTCTTTCTTGATGTGATTTACAACACAACTCAATAAGATTATCATTAATGACATAAGCAGCTTGTAAATAAATGGTAGCAAAACTTTTAAATGGTAGCAACTTCCTCGCAAATAATATACTAAACAAAAATATACAGGAAACATGTAAAATGTTGATCCCATGTTTCATGGATGGAAATAAAAGATCCCAGAAATGTTCCATATGCACAAAAACGTATTTCTCTCAAAAGGCCACTCTAAAATGTGAAGATTTGTCACACAACACAATGCCACAGATGTCTCAAGTTTTGAGGGAGCATGCAATTGGCATGCTGACTGCAGGAATGTACACCAGAGGTGTTGTCAGAGAATTGAATGTTCATTTTTCTACCATATGCCACCTCAAGAATCATTTTAGAGAAATTGGCAGTACGTCCAACCGGCCTCACAACCGCAGACCAAATGTTACCATGCCAGCCCAGGACCTCCACATCCGGCTTCTTCGCCTGTGGGATGGTCTGAGACCAGCAACCCAAACAGCTGATGAAACTGTGAGTTTGCACAACCGAAGAATTTCTACACAAACTGTCAGAAACTGTTTTACAGTTCCCGCCAATTTCCAGCAAATTTGCACAGCCATTGAAGAGGAGTGGGACAACATTCCACAGGCCACAATCAACAGCCTGATCAATTCTACAATTAACAGCCTTATCAATTTAACTTCATGGCGACTACTCTAACTTAGTTATAGTGGTGGGATTGTCCTTAGCATGGATTCAAGATGACAGTAAACATCAGGGTTAAGGAAGTAAAAGACATCGTAATATCTCAAAAATACAAAACATTACACTTGAAAATGTGGGAATTTGTTTATCTCAAAACAAGCAGTAACAAACTGTTTATAGGTTCAGTTGGTAGTGCATGATGCTTGCAACGCTGGGGTTATAGGTTCAATTCCCACAGGGGACCAGTATCAAAATGTATTAACTCACTACTGTAAGTCGCTCTGGATAAGAGTGTCTGTTAAATGTGAAATCTGTACAACATTTATCATGTACTTCCTCTCTGCCTTAGCTGTGAATTGACTACTACACCATTCTGACCTGTGACAGTAGGCAGTGCTCCTCCAAAATGGTCATGAATGGAAAGGTCTGCAGTGTTTAATATTTTAGGCTACATCCAATTCTAATCTCTGTTAACCCAGGAGGTTTAATCTCACAGAATTTGTTCAGCTGCGAGATTAACTTCTGTGTTCATACGTGTTAGAAATTGAGATTTGTGGCAAAAACAAAGTCCCCCCTATTGTGTGGGCTCACTCGAGGTGAAGCAGTGTAAAAACTATCTTCACCCAATCCTGATATGTCCAAATAACCTGGAACAAATGCTGATCTCAAGCACCCCATTCAGTCCTGGCAAATTATCTTGGTCTAAACACAGAATATGCCCACAGGAGATTAGGACCAACCAAATACACAGATTATGCCATTATAGGTTCTGAGACATTCTGCATGAGAAAATTATGGATTTAGCAAGCAGGTTGGTCCCATCTCAATAAGCTTATCAAAATTGCATTTACAGAAATTACACATTATTGGAAGTTTTTTTTGGAAAGGCATTATTTTCTGATAAATCTGCTGTTAAATAGTTAAGTGACTGAAAAAAAACAAATGTGTGCAACCTGAGGCTAAGTGTTGTCATAAGAGACAGGGCAGGTGGATTAGGAATCCATTTAAACCTTCCATTGCACAGCTTATCTTTGTTTACAAAATACTGCCCACACACATCCTATGGCGTTCTGCATTAGCATCGAACATCCCCATGATATGCAGTTGTTCAGGGAAGCTAGAAACCATTATACACAGGCAGTTAGAAAAGCCAAGGCTAGCTTTTTCAGGCAGAAATTTGCTTCCTGGGACACTAACTCAAAAAAGTTCTGGGACACTATAAAGTCCATGGAGAATAAGAACACCTCCTCCCAGCTGCCCACTGTACTGAGGATAGGAAACACTGTCACCACTGATAAATCCACTATAATTGAGAATTTCAATAAGCATTTTTCTACGGCTGGCCATGCTTTCCACCTGGCTACTCCTACCCCGGTCAACAGCACTGCACCTCCCACAGCAACTTGTCCAAGCCTTCCCCATTTCTCCTTCTCCCAAATCCAGTCAGCTGTTGTTCTGAAAGAACTGCAAAATCTGGACCCCTACAAAATCAGCCGGGCTAGACAATCTGGACCCTTTCTTTCTAAAATTATCTGCCGAAATTGATGCCACCCCTATTACTAGCCTGTTCAACCTCTCGTTCGTGTCGTCTGAGATTCCCAAAGATGGAAAGCAGCTGCGGTCAACCCCCTCTTCAAAGGGGGACACACTCTTAACCCAAACTGCTACAGACGTATATCTATCCCACCCTGCCTTTCTAAGGTCTTCGAAAGCCAAGTCAACAAACAGATTACCGACCATTTCGAATCTCACCATACCTTTTCTGCTATGCAATCTGGTTTCAAAGCTGGTCATGGGTGCACCTCAGCCACACTCAAGGTCCTAAACGATATCTTAAACGCCATTGATAAGAAACATTACTGTGCAGCCGTATTCATTGATCTAGCCAAGGCTTTGGACTCTGTCAATCACCACATCCTCATCGGCAGACTCGACAGCCTTGGTTTCTCAAATGATTGCCTCGCCTGGTTCACCAACTACTTCTCTGATAGAGTTCAGTGTGTCAAATCGGAGGGTCTGCTGTCCGGACCTCTGGCAGTCTCTATGGGGTGCCACAAGGTTCAATTCTTGGACCGACTCTCTTCTCTGTATACATCAATGATGTCGCTCTTGCTGCTGGTGAGTCTCTGATCCACCTCTACGCAGACGACACCATTCTGTATACTTCTGGCCCTTCTTTGGACACTGTGTTAACAACCCTCCAGGCAAGCTTGAATGCCATACAACTCTCCTTCCGTGGCCTCAAATTGCTCTTAAATACAAGTAAAACTAAATGCATGCTCTTCAACCAATCGCTGCCTGCACCTGCCCGCCTGTCCAACATCACTACTCTGGACGGCTCTGACTTAGAATATGTGGAAACTACAAATACCTAGGTGTCTGGTTAGACCCTAAACTCTCCTTCCAGACCCACATCAAACATCTCCAATCCAAAGTTAAATCTAGAATTGGCTTCCTATTTCGCAACAAAGCATCCTTCACTCATGCTGCCAAACATGCCCTTGTAAAACTGACCATCATACCAATCCTCGACTTCGGTGATGTAATTTACAAAATAGCCTCCAATACCCTACTCAACAAATTGGATGCAGTCTATCACAGTGCAATCCGTTTGTCACCAAAGCCCCATATACTACCCACCATTGCGACCTGTACGCTCTCGTTGGCTGGCCCTCGCTTCATACTCGTCGCCAAACCCACTGGCTCCATGTCATCTACAAGACCCTGCTAAGTAAAGTCCCCCCTTATCTCAGCTCGCTGGTCACCATAGCATCACCCACCTGTAGCACCCGCTCCAGCAGGTATATCTGTCTGGTCACCCCCAAAACCAATTCTTTCTTTGGCCGCCTCTCCTTCCAGTTCTCTGCTGCCAATGACAGGAACGAACTACAAAAGTCTCTGAAACTGGAAACACTTATCTCCCTCACTAGCTTTAAGCACCAACTGTCAGAGCAGCTCACAGATTACTGCACATGTACATAGCCCACCTATAATTTAGCCCAAACAACTATGTCTTTCCCTACTATATTTATTTTATTTATTTATTTATTTTGCTCCTTTGCACCCCATTTTTTTTTTTCTACTTTGCACATTCTTCCACTGCAAATCAACCATTCCAGTGTTTTACTTGTTATATTGTATTTACTTTGCCACCATGGCCTTTTTTCCCTTTACCTCCCTTATCTCACCTCATTTGCTCACATTGTATATAGACTTATTTATACTGTATTATTGACTGTATGTTTGTTTTACTCCATGTGTAACTCTGTGTTGTTGTATGTGTCGAACTGCTTTGCTTTATCTTGGCCAGGTCGCAATTGTAAATGAGAACTTGTTCTCAACTTGCCTTCCTGGTTAAATAAAGGTGAAATATGTTTTATTTTTTTAAACACACACGTCTAATGAAAACTAGTTAAACTAGTAAAAATAGGTTCTTACAGTCCCCTCAACCGTTTTGTGATTTTGTTTAAACCATAGGGTAAAAGATCTGCAATGCAGGCTCGACTGAATCGAGACACCAATATAGACCTGACATCATATAACCATGATGACAGCCTGCATTTTATTAAGCTTTACATCACCTTTGACACCAAACTATTAAAAGTTTATTCATGTTACTGTCAAAGATTAGGGGGAAAATAAATAATTACAGCGCTTATATTTAGTTGCTTCGTTAATACACTGCAGTTTACAAGGACATGTGTGAGGAAAATGTGCTGCAGAGTGAATGTTCAATTCCAAATATGCATCAAGTCAACAAGAGTCATTTTATTAAAGGTCGCTATAAGTCATTGTAAAATTGACAGTGGCCCAAATGAGAAAATTACTGGCCAGGGCCAAGATCAAATGAAAAGCTAGTTTTGCACGCAGAATTTAAATCGTTGGTGATCTCATGTTTCATTTGCAGTCTGGGCCAGTACCTTTTATAGCCTACCATAAAATCTGATATTTACACTGATTGTTTAGAAAACAAAAATAAAATCATCCCCCCCCCCCCCAGTGATGACATACATTACAGCCTATATTAAATCATTTCAAATGTAATCTTCCCCTCCAGAAATGTGCCCAATAGCATATTGATAAAAATCTTTGGGGCTTGTACATGGTCCATATTATCAGGCAGTTGTGCTATTTTAGAAAAAAGCATTATCACCTGTCTGATGCAGCATGGTGGCTACATGACTGAAGCATGATCACCTGTCTGATGCAGCATGGTGGCTACATGACTGAAGCATTATCACCTGTCTGATGCAGCATGGGGGCTACATGACTGAAGCATGATCACCTGTCTGATGCAGCATGGGGCTACATGACTGAAGCATGATCATCTGATGCAGCATGGGGGCTACATGACTGAAGCATTATCAGTCTGATGCAGCATGGTGGCTACATGACTGAAGCATTATCACCTGTCTGATGCAGCATGGGGGCTACATGACTGAAGCATGATCACCTGTCTGATGCAGCATGGGGGCTACATGACTGAAGCATGATCACCTGTCTGATGCAGCATGGGGGCTACATGACTGAAGCATGATCACCTGTCTGATGCAGCATGGGGGCTACATGACTGAAGCATGATCACCTGTCTGATGCAGCATGGGGGCTACATGACTGAAGCATTATCACCTGTCTGATGCAGCATGGTGGCTACATGACTGAAGCATGATCACCTGTCTGATGCAGCATGGGGGCTACATGACTGAAGCATGATCACCTGTCTGATGCAGCATGGTGGCTACATGACTGAAGCATGATCACCTGTCTGATGCAGCTGGGATCCCCCTCTTTTCAGTAATTTTCCATCAAAACAGTTGTATTTTCCCAAGATTGCATTTAGGAATGTTATGCAGTGACTGGGATTATTAGAACACATTTCTTTCTGAGCAGCAATCATCTATATGTATGAGGAGTTGCTGCTCTTTTCACCCAACAGTTGATGTTCAGCTGATAAGTGAACGACTTCGGGAATGAATCTGTTTTTTAAACAATTATATAGTGCTAGACTACAGAATAGCATTATTACAATATTCACTTTGTATTTAACCAGTGATTTGTGTAAATAATGTTCATGTCTTAACAAGCAAGCAGCTCCATAGTGTAGGCCTTTGTAAACCTTTTTTGCTAACAATGACTTAGCTGTGTCTGATATGAACAAAGACTGGAAAGCACGTGGAGGACTTTTGAACGTGTGTGCCGATGTTCAACTCTGAATTAATGGACATCCCGCCTCCGCTGAGACGGATCTGGTACGAGAACCCAGGACCTAGCCTACTGAGGTGGGGCTCACTCGAGACCGAGAGGGAAGGTCTTTAACACAAAACTATTTAGGCAACAGGGATCTTGATCCAGGAGGGGACTGAATGTCTCTGCTGTAACCAAAAAGCTGATCTTGACATCTAGCCAAATGCATAACATGAGCCCCGAGCTGCAGACATTTGGTTTGATACATCTTAGATGTATCATAGTTTTACTTAACTTGTAACTATAAGCAGTGGCATAGCATGCTTCCACTGTATTACAATGCTCTAAGAATTCATATCTGGTTGCTCTGGTATGGTCTCACAAATGATGAAATCTTACAAAGTCATTTCCCCGCTGGCGTTGGTGGAACACCAGAATCTATGCGAAGTGATATATTGTGTTTCTGACCGCCCTTGTACAGTGGTCACCACTTCCTTGGAGATCAAACTGTTGAGAGCTTGTTTTTAAAGGACATCCCGAAAGTCTGGCTGTGCCCAGAGAATATTGCACATTTAGTACCAGACCAAAGAATGTAGCGGTACACATGAAATACGTTAATAACAAGGACATTGTAAGATATTTAATTAACATATTTAAAAAGGTATAATGCTTATTTAATTGTCATGTATGAGCTGTTAAATGTCTTATTATGCGGTGGATAACATATATATTTACACTGAGTTACAAAACAATAAGAACACATGCTCTTTCCATGACACAGACTGACCAGGTGCATCTAGGTGAAAGCTGTGATCACTTCTTGATGTCACTTGTTAAATCCACTTCAATCGGTGTAGATGAATGGGAGGAGCCAGGTTAAAGAAGGATGTTTAAGCTTTCAGACATGGTGGAAGTGTATGCGTGCCATTCAGAGGGTGAATGGGTAAGACAAAATATTGAAGTGCCTTTGAATGGGTTATGGTAGTAGGTTCCAGGCACACAGGTTTGTGTGAAGAACTGCAACGCTGCTGGGTTTTTCAACCTCAACAGTTTCCTGTGTTTATCAAGAATGGTCCACCACCCAAAGGACATCCAAACAACTTGACACAAATGTGGCGAGCTTTGGAGTCAACAAGGGCCAGCATCCCTGTGGTTCTTTACTTCATTCACAATACCTTTTTCTATGAATATTAGAATGTTTTCATTCCAACATGATTTCACACAAAATGGATTTTCAGAAATGTACTACTCTTTTACAACTCAGTCTGTGATTGTTTTACAATGCTTTTCCCAATGCAAAGTATTCTTACAGAAGTAGAACACACACAAAAGTGCAGTCAATTGAGAAAACATTGACTGTGAAAATACATTATAAAGTGTGCCTGGGAGTTGAGCAGTATTATCTTTGATACAGTAGCTCGGGTGGTTCTAAAAGACTTCCAGTTCCATACATTGTTTGAATAACAAAGGGTCCCATCACAGCTTGGAAAGTCTTTATTCAATAACAACAATGCCCATCTGCCTGGAACAGTTAAGACAAAATCATATATAATCACCGAAGGGGGAATATTACAGGACCTAATAACTTTCCGCCACATCATTGGCAAGGGGCAATGATTAATTGAGATGTGTAATAAGTGCAGAGAGGATTAATTCACTCATTACGTCTGAAATTCAAAGCTTTGACATTTCAGGGAGTCAATGCATAAGTCAAGCAAGACAAAAACATCAAAAGTCTCTGTTTCACTGACTCGCTCCTGCCACACACTGTCCTCCATTAATGAAAGAACAATTTAGACATGTCATTATTGCCTGCACGCAGACGTGATATTAGTTATTAGCATTTCTTTGAGATGAGTGCAGGTTCTCCACTGAGTGTCCATCACCTTTTAAGTTTACCTCAATTACTAGTCACGTTAGGAATGGGCCTATTTGGTTCAAGATATATATTTTTCTGTTATAAGGATGGGGTTAAAAGTAAACTCTGACCAATGGAATGCAGCAGTAAGTGATAGAGGCAGCTCCTAGGCTTGGAGTGATGGAGATCTCAGTGAGATCTCAGTGACAGTGAGGGATAGTAAGCATCGGCTGAATGCGATGATGTTATCAGTCCGCGTGAGAATGGTCTAAGACTCAGACAGACTGGAAAGACCACTGAAAGTGTTGACTGAGTACACTGAGGAGAATACTGTTGTTGCCGTAAGGTTGGGCAAAGGGAAATCCTCAACCCTGGCACAATGGCTAAGTGACAAAACTATTAAAGATGCATTATAAATGTTTTTGTATCATTTCAGTCAGTAGTTTTGAAAGCAGTGCTAACAAGCCAAAACAGGTACATGAAGATCGGCCAAATCCTCCATTTCTTATATGTTACTTCCTGCAATTCTTTTTTTAAAGATCCTGCAATATGTTTTTGTTATAAATTCGAATTTGTACAATATATTATGAATTATTTGTAAGTGTATCCTGTCCATTCTCTTTAAGTCAATATCAATTAGTCACTGAATAAAATTTAATTTTGATGACACACCATTCTCTAACATTTAAAACATCAAATGAAAGAAAATCCATCAATTTACCATAAAACATTTAGGCTTGTCAAGACTAAGATCTAAGGAGCAAGAGGCAGAAAATGGCAGCTTTGAGTTAGTCTCTACGCTGATGATCAGACAGAATGTTATTCTGCACACTACGTTTGAGTCAATCTAGATCAGACAGAATGTTATTCTGCACACTACGTTTGAGTCAATCTAGATCAGATAGAATGTTATTCTGCACACTACGTTTGAGTCAATCTAGAGAATGTTATTCTGAATGTTATTAGAATGTTATTCTGCACACTACGTTTGAGTCAATCTAGATCAGACAGAATGTTATTCTGCACACTACGTTTGAGTCAATCTAGATCAAATAGAATGTTATTCTGCACACTACGTTTGAGTCAATCTAGATCAGACAGAATGTTATTCTGTACACTACGTTTGAGTCAATCTAGATCAGACAGAATGTTATTCTGTACACTACGTTTGAGTCAATCTAGATCAGACAGAATGTTATTCTGTACACTACGTTTGAGTCAATCTAGATCAGATAGAATGTTATTCTGCACACTACGTTTGAGTCAATCTAGATCAGACAGAATGTTATTCTGCACACTCTACGGTTTAGTCAATCTAGATCAGATAGAATGTTATTCTGTACACTACGTTTGAGTCAATCTAGATCAGATAGAATGTTATTCTGCACACTACGTTTGAGTCAATCTAGATCAGACAGAATGTTATTCTGTACACTACGTTTGAGTCAATCTAGATCAGACAGAATGTTATTCTGCTCACTACGTTTGAGTCAATCTAGATCAGACAGAATGTTATTCTGCACACTACGTTTGAGTCAATCTAGATCAGACAGAATGTTATTCTGCACACTACGTTTGAGTCAATCTAGATCAGATAGAATGTTATTCTGTACACTCTACGGTTGAGTCAATCTAGACCAGACAGAATGTTATTCTGCACACTACGTTTGAGTCAATCTAGATCAGACAGAATGTTATTCTGCACACTACGTTTGAGTCAATCTAGATCAGATAGAATGTTATTCTGCACACTACGTTTGAGTCAATCTAGATCAGATAGAATGTTATTCTGCACACTACGTTTGAGTCAATCTAGATCAGACAGAATGTTATTCTGCACACTACGTTTGAGTCAATCTAGATCAAATAGAATGTTATTCTGCACACTACGTTTGAGTCAATCTAGATCAGACAGAATGTTATTCTGTACACTACGTTTGAGTCAATCTAGATCAGACAGAATGTTATTCTGTACACTACGTTTGAGTCAATCTAGATCAGACAGAATGTTATTCTGTACACTCTACGGTTTAGTCAATCTAGATCAGATAGAATGTTATTCTGCACACTACGTTTGAGTCAATCTAGATTAGACAGAATGTTATTCTGCACACTCTACGGTTTAGTCAATCTAGATCAGATAGAATGTTATTCTGTACACTACGTTTGAGTCAATCTAGATCAGATAGAATGTTATTCTGCACACTACGTTTGAGTCAATCTAGATCAGACAGAATGTTATTCTGTACACTACGTTTGAGTCAATCTAGATCAGACAGAATGTTATTCTGCACACTACGTTTGAGTCAATCTAGATCAGACAGAATGTTATTCTGCACACTACGTTTGAGTCAATCTAGATCAGACAGAATGTTATTCTGCACACTACGTTTGACTCTACGGTTGAGTCAATCTAGATCAGACAGAATGTTATTCTGCACTACGTTTGAGTCAATCTAGATCAGACAGAATGTTATTCTGCACACTACGTTTGAGTCAATCTAGATCAGACAGAATGTTATTCTGCACACTACATTTGAGTCAATCTAGATCAGACAGAATGTTATTCTGCACACTACGTTTGAGTCAATCTAGATCAGACAGAATGTTATTCTGCACACTACGTTTGAGTCAATCTAGATCAGACAGAATGTTATTCTGCACACTACGTTTGAGTCAATCTAGATCAGACAGAATGTTATTCTGCACACTACGTTTGAGTCAATCTAGATCAGACAGAATGTTATTCTGCACACACACTACGAATTTGAGTCAATCTAGATCAGACAGAATGTTATTCTGCACACTACGTTTGAGTCAATCTAGATCAGACAGAATGTTATTCTGATCAGTCAATCTAGATCTAGATCAGACAGAATGTTATTCTGCACACTACGTTTGAGTCAATCTAGATCAGACAGAATGTTATTCTGCACACTACGTTTGAGTCAATCTAGATCAGACAGAATGTTATTCTGCACACTACGTTTGAGTCAATCTAGATCAGACAGAATGTTATTCTGCACACTACGTTTGAGTCAATCTAGATCAGACAGTTTGAGTCAATCTAGATCAGACAGAATGTTATTCAGACAGAATGTTATTCTGCACACTACGTTTGAGTCAATCTAGATCAGACAGAATGTTATTCTGTACACTACGTTTGAGTCAATCTGTTTGAGTCAATCTAGATCAGACAGAATGTTATTCTGCACACTACGTTTAGTCAATCTAGATCAGACAGAATGTTATTCTTATTCTGCACACTACGTTTGAGTCAATCTAGATCAGACAGAATGTTATTCTGACACTCTGTTGAGTCAATCTAGATCAGATAGAATGTTACACACTACGTTTGAGTCAATCTAGATCAGACAGAATGTTATTCTGTCAACACTACGTTTGAGTCAATCTAGATCAGACAGAATGTTATTCTGCACACTACGTTTGAGTCAATCTAGATCAGACAGAATGTTATTCTGCACACGTTTGAGTCAATCTAGATCAGACAGAATGTTATTCTGCACACTACGTTTGAGTCAATCTAGATCAGACAGAATGTTATTCTGTTTGAGTCAATCTACGTCAGACAGAATGTTATTCTCAATCTAGATCAGACAGAATGTTATTCTGTACAGTCAATCTACGTTTAGTCAATCTAGATCAGACAGAATGTTATTCTGTACACTACGTTTGAGTCAATCTAGATCAGACAGAATGTTATTCTGTACACTACGTTTGAGTCAATCTAGATCAGACAGAATGTTATTCTGCACTACGTTTGAGTCAATCTAGATCAGACAGAATGTTATTCTGCACACTACGTTTGAGTCAATCTAGATCAGATAGAATGTTATTCTGCACACTACGTTTGAGTCAATCTAGATCAGACAGAATGTTATTCTGCACACACGTTTGAGTCAATCTAGATCAGACAGAATGTTATTCAATCTAGTCAATCTAGATCAGACAGAATGTTATTCTGCACACTACGTTTGAGTCAATCTAGATCAGACAGAATGTTATTCTGCACACTACCTTTGAGTCAATCTAGATCAGATAGAATGTTATTCTGTACACACGGTTGAGTCAATCTAGATCAGACAGAATGTTATTCTTGAGTCAATCTAGACCAGACAGAATGTTATTCTGCACACTACGTTTGAGTCAATCTAGATCAGACAGAATGTTATTCTGTACACTACGTTTGAGTCAATCTAGATCAGACAGAATGTTATTCTGCACACTACATTTGAGTCAATCTAGATCAGACAGAATGTTATTCTGCACACTACGTTTGAGTCAATCTAGATCAGACAGAATGTTATTCTGCACACTACGTTTGAGTCAATCTAGATCAGACAGAATGTTATTCTGCACACTACGTTTGAGTCAATCTAGATCAGACAGAATGTTATTCTGCACACTACGTTTGAGTCAATCTAGATCAGACAGAATGTTATTCTACGTTTGAGTCAATCTAGATCAGACAGAATGTTATTCTGCAACTACGTTTGAGTCAATCTAGATCAGATAGAATGTTATTCTGCACACTACGTTTGAGTCAATCTAGATCAGACAGAATGTTATTCTGCACACTACGTTTGAGTCAATCTAGATCAGACAGAATGTTATTCTGCACACTACGTTTGAGTCAATCTAGATCAGACAGAATGTTATTCTGCACACTACGTTTGAGACAGAATGTTATTCTGTTTGAGTCAATCTAGATCAGACAGAATGTTATTCTGCACACTACGTTTGAGTCAATCTAGATCAGACAGAATGTACGTTTAGTCAATCTAGATCAGACAGAATGTTATTCTGCACACTACGTTTGAGTCAATCTAGATCAGACAGAATCTACGAGTCAATCTAGATCAGACAGAATGTTATTCTGTACACTCTACGGTTTAGTCAATCTAGATCAGATAGAATGTTATTCTGCACACTACGTTTGAGTCAATCTAGATCAGACAGAATGTTATTCTGTACACTCTACGGTTTAGTCAATCTAGATCAGATAGAATGTTATTCTGTACACTACGTTTGAGTCAATCTAGATCAGACAGAATGTTATTCTGTACACTACGTTTGAGTCAATCTAGATCAGACAGAATGTTATTCTGCACACTACGTTTGAGTCAATCTAGATCAGACAGAATGTTATTCTGCACACTACGTTTGAGTCAATCTAGATCAGACAGAATGTTATTCTGCACACTACGTTTGAGTCAATCTAGATCAGACAGAATGTTATTCTGTACACTCTACGGTTTAGTCAATCTAGATCAGATAGAATGTTATTCTGTACACTCTACGTTTGAGTCAATCTAGATCAGATAGAATGTTATTCTGTACACTCTACGTTTGAGTCAATCTAGATCAGACAGAATGTTATTCTGTACACTCTACGTTTGAGTCAATCTAGATCAGATAGAATGTTATTCTGCACACTCTACGTTTGAGTCAATCTAGACCAGACAGAATGTTATTCTGTACACTCTACGTTTGAGTCAATCTAGATCAGACAGAATGTTATTCTGCACACTCTACGGTTGAGTCAATATACCAAACCTGTGTCAACCTAAATTACTGTGGGACTTCCTCCCTATAGTCTACTGCACTTCAAACAAGTGCCATTGCAGACACAACACACACCTGACTGACGGTGCTTGACTTGTTTCAAATGCATCCTTCACAGAACTCTGCATGACCAGATACAGTATAGTTCAGTGGAATGTTCCTAAACCCAGTAAAACTGTGACGACACATTGGAGCCTTAGCCTACATGCCAGCTCAGGGGGTTTTAGCTGAATAACATGTTGTTCTTTTGTCGCCTCGCTTATATTATGACCTTAATTTAACTATGCGCTCCAATCGTACCCAGTGTTCCATGACCGCTTCTACTTCTCTCGCGGTCATGGAGGACCACTGAAAATTGAAAGAAAGATCAGTTGGCTCTCTGCTTTATCCTGGGCTTTAAAGGCTCATTCACAATGATTTGCAAAAGGCGTAATTCATTGTGTAAGAGCCTAAAGGCATTGCACATGGCATCAAGACAGGTTTCAGTTGCTCACAATGGAAACATTGTTTGCCCAGATACATTAGGCTAAATATCCTTGTTTCTCGGGTAATGGTCACTGTAACAGACAATGTTTGGTAGGTGGACATGTTTCTAATAAAACAGTCAATCAATCGAATCAAACCAACGTTTGTTGGTTGCGTACACAGATTTGCAGATGGTATCGCAGGTGCAGTGAAATGCTCATGTTTCTAGCTTTAACAGAGCAGTAATGGCTATACAATTCATCAAATTGCCACAGACACTACAATACTACTTCAGAGATGAAAACATACATCAATGGAAATGGTGTATGAGACATGGTCGGTGAAAAAGTCACAGCCAGCATCATGCAGTACATTAACCATGTGAAATATGACCACAAAAAGACATGCCACATGTCCTCTAGTGGACAGAGTTCATTTTGGCACTGAAAGCAATAAACAATTCTCTGGGAGGTAAACGTGGACTGCATGTCTTTTCCATTCGGAGCTCCTCTTTTGCCTCAGGGTGAAAACAACAGTGCCTGCAGTATCTCTACACTGTCCCAAACACTGGAGGACAAATTGGGGTGGCAGGTAGCCTAGTAGTTAGAGCGTTGGGCCAGTAACTGAAAGGTTGCTGTATCGAATCCCAAGCTGACAAGGTAAAAATCGGTCATTCTGCCTCTGAACAAAGCAGTGTTCCTCAGTAGGCCGTCATTGTAAATAATAATTTGTTCTTAAACTGACTTGCCTAGTTAAATAAATAGAAAATAAATCCAGATCTTTGGCAAAATGCAAAAGACTGCCCCCATGGATGAAATAGTGCAAAGTAATGACCAGTATGAAGTTGCTGAAGGTACCATGGTGAAAGTGTGAAAAACATAGCTTACTCAGTGACAATGACAACTGCAGTCACAAATGTCTGAAATAAACATACAACATCAACAATATTGAAATAGGTCCTAGTAGTATATATTATTATTTTTCATCAGCTGTTTAATGAAATGTACAATTTGTATGGCAATTACATATTCTCTGAAAGTCTGAAAAATCGATAAGCAACTGTTTTTAAGCAGTATAGCTTACCACAGTGAAAAGACAATGTAACACCGTTACAACTGGTAATAACACCGTTATATTATATCTGGTCTTTATAAACTGCAATAATGAAAATGTACCTCCCGCGTGTACCTCCCGCGTGCACTGAAATACGGTGTCTCGGTGGCTTGATTTATGCATGCAGTTGTGGAACATGATTCCAATAGACGAATTGCAAATATGTAGCATTGCACTCAATGCAGTATTGCCTTCTGTCGTCATGTCTACCAACAGTAAAACTTAGTGCCACTTGACGCTCGCATCCACGCTGAAGCAAATAAACCTGTCGTTCCGAGTGCGCGCTACAAAGTTTATTGTCAACATCACGGAGTAACATTGAGAATATGTGAACATAGAATGGACCTATCCGCACTACAAATACACTGATAGCAAATGTATAAAGTTCGACATATTTTGCACTTGCAAGAAGTGCATTATTATTCTTCACTAGGCTGCGCGGACGTGTTTTGTACAGAAAACAACAAGAAGGCTACACAAACATGCGACTCGATCAACATCCAAACACAAAAACTATTGAAACAAGTGTAGGCTAATCCAATTCCAAAAACGTATGAAAAAAATCTGAATTGACTTACATTACAACACGACAGTTAACGGGCTGTCCTGAAAGATGGTCCTCGGCGATACCACATCAACCCACTCTCTCATGCCCTCATCTCATCTCAACACACATATGGTGGGAAAGTTTAGTGACGTCAACGTACTCGGGTTAACGTTGCAGATCTACTGGAAGTGCCAGCAAGCTGCACATTTAAAGCGACAGATCATGAGGTGATAACAAATTGACATACATCTGGACATCAAGTGCCACCTTTCAGGGTGATTTTTTTTGCAGCTAGAAAACGTGCAAAAAATACAATTTCCACATACAATTAACTCATTATAATTGGTAGAGTCTCTGTTTGAATTAGTCAATGTAGTTTTTCAACCAGGTCTCCCGAACTCACAGACCTAAGAATAGTTTAACTAAAACTTGCCTCACCCCTCCTCTAAGGTCTTTATGATGTATCAACTACCTCTCTGAGGACGGCCATTTGATGATTAAAAAGTAGGGCCATAGGTCCCTGAAACACTGATTGTTCTATCTGTCTACTTTTTGTATTCTGGATAATACACCCGATGATCTCATATTGTTGTTAACACATTCATTCAGATTCCATTATAGTTGACAATTGCATTTCAACAAGAGTACTCACAGAAAGCGTGCATCAGGCCATTTTTTTTTATTTGTGAAATGAGGCCCTGCATCACGAGTGCAGAAGAGCACGGCTCCACTATATCCATCACCATCACAGCTCATCACACCAGCAGTCAAAAGAAGACTCGCATGAAATGTCTCTAAAATATTGATGGCAGAAATGTTCAGGTGAGGCTTCTCTGACTGAGGCTGATATGAAGGTCCATCAGTATGGAAATTGCTTACATTTTGATATGAGTTTCAGATTTAAAACATCCTTTGCCACGGATGCTGAGAGCAGGGGCCTGTTCCCTGTTGGGGTTTCTGAGTGCGAAAGGTGGAAGGTAACCTTATGGTGAATGGGATTAGGTGGATGGTTGTATCACATAAAAGCCAGAGTTTACTTTTTTGAATACTAAAATAGACCTAAAGAAACTCTGACTGCTACCGACGGGTTAGCTAGTTGTGATGCATGCCGGGTTGTTTGTCTGTGATAGATTGGACGTTGATGACATGAGCCTGATTCAATTCCACCTTTAGATTGGTTTAAAGGTGAAATCCACAGTTGAAACAATAACAAAGGCTACCCCACCTTTGTTTTGGTAAAAAACTGGGAGGTGGGCCTGGAGAAATGTAACCACTCATACATTTATAGACAGAGCTATTGATGCAAGGTCTGACCAACCAAGATATCAAAATTATAGTTAAGCACATTGAGTCTATGCAGTGTTTTTATTACATTTACAATATTTACAAAGATTGGAGTAAAGCAAGCTCGTATTTTGGGTTCTGATGGGGTACGACAGCTGTTCATTAGGTATTTTATAAGTTATATTCTTCACAAATCAATGAGTACATATATTTAATTCATATGAATCCAACATGGAAGCACTAAGGATTCTCCTTTTAAAATGCATCCTATATGAAAACTAGATTTTGCTCAGCTTAATGTTGTATACTTTACTAACAGGCCACTCCAGTTTTTAATTGAAATTATGCAATGCAAAGGAAATTGTGTAGACCATATATTATATATTATGTTTTCTTTCAGTATGTCAGTATTTTAGCTAACTCTCAGTAGTATACCAAGTTGAATAAGAACACATTGAAATATGCAGCAATGACTTGGGGAAGAATTTCAGAGATAAAAGGGCTTGAATGATCCAACTGGGAACTGAGGTAGTCATAGTATTATGGGCTGCTAGGTTGGAAATATTAATCCACGACACCGGTTAGCACCCCTTATCTTGCAACATGTGCCATGGGATTGTTAATGACCATGAGTCAAACCCTGTGTGTAAATTCACAATGATGGCATACATTGATGTATCAGGATCTGGTCCTTAGTTATAGGGATGAGTACCTTCTACTGGCCCTCCAACACCACTGATAAGTACCTTCTACTGGCCCTCCAACACCACCGATGAGTACCTTCTACTGGCCCTCCAACACCACCGATGAGTACCTTCTACTGGCCCTCCAACACCACCGAAGAGTACCTTCTACTGGCCCTCCAACACCACCGATGAGTACCTTCTACTGGCCCTCCAACACCACCGATGAGTACCTTCTACTGGCCCTCCAACACCACCGATGAGTACCTTCTACTGGCCCTCCAACACCACTGATTAGTACTTTCTACTGGCCCTCCAACACCACTGATGAGTACCTTCTACTGGCCCTCCAACACCACTGACGAGTACCTTCTACTGGCCCTCCAACACCACTGATGAGTACCTTCTACTTGCCGTCCAACACCAGCGATGAGTACCTTCTACTGGCCCTCCAACACCACCGATGAGTACTTTCTACTGGCCTTCCAACACCACCGATGAGTACCTTCTACTAGCCGTCCAACACCACTGACGAGTACCTTCTACTGGCCCTCCAACACCACTGATGAGTACCTTCTACTAGCCGTCCAACACCAGCGATGAGTACCTTCTACTGGCCCTCCAACACCACTGACGAGTACCTTCTACTGGCCCTCCAACACCACCGATGAGTACCTTCTACTGGCCCTCCAACACCACTGATTAGTACTTTCTACTGGCCCTCCAACACCACCGATAAGTACTTTCGACTGGCCCTCCAACACCACTGATAAGTACCTTCTACTGGCCCTCCAACACCACTGATAAGTACTTTCTACTGGCCCTCCAACACCACTGATGAGTACCTTCTACTGGCCCTCCAACACCACCGATGAGTATCTTCTACTGGTCCTCCAACACCACTGATGAGTACCTTCTACTGGCCCTCCAACACCACCGATGAGTACCTTCTACTGGCCCTCCAACACCACCGATGAGTACTTTCTACTGGCCCTCCAACACCACTGATGAGTACCTTCTACTGGCCCTCCAACACCACTTCCACTTACAGCAGAATCTGGTCTCCCATCCAGGTATCAACAAGGTGTAGACCTACTTAACTTCATATGAGAGCCAGCAGAGTGGTATTGCTAGACTCACACACTGTGTTGTTATCAAAAGATTTGGTTTAATTCTCAAAAAGTTTGTAAGAATCTGGGATGATCCTAAATAATACTATAAAAATAAATAGAAACTAAACAAATAAAACTGCACTCTCAAAGACTCTGATAAACATCAGAGGTTGAGGAACTTGCCTTTCAGTCAATGCTCTGACGCTTTGTTCCAGCTACTTTAAACAGCAAGCCTTGTAAATGTAAGGCTTTCCCTTAATATCTGCATGTAACTCCCCTCCTGAAAAATAACATGAACACTGTTTGTGTCATGCTTATGTTTGTAATAGCCTACGGTTGTTCTAACTGTTTTGTGTACAAGCGGCAGTGGAGTTATGGAGTGACTGAGAACTGAGAACTGAGCACTGAGGACTGAGAACTGAGCACTGAGAACTGAGAACTGAGAACTGAGAACTGAGAACTGAGGACTGAGGACTGAGGACTGAGAACTGAGCACTGAGGACTGAGGACTGAGAACTGAGCACTGAGGACTGAGAACTGAGCACTGAGGACTGAGAACTGAGCACTGAGAACTGAGCACTGAGGACTGAGCACTGAGCACTGAGCACTGAGCACTGAGCACTGAGCACTGAGCACTGAGCACTGAGCACTGAGCACTGAGGACTGAGCACTGAGCACTGAGAACTGAGCACTGAGGACTGAGAACTGAGCACTGAGCACTGAGCACTGAGGACTGAGGACTGAGAACTGAGAACTGAGCACTGAGGACTGAGCACTGAGCACTGAGCACTGAGCACTGAGGACTGAGCACTGAGCACTGAGCACTGAGCACTGAGCACTGAGCACTGAGCACTGAGCACTGAGGACTGAGCACTGAGAACTGAGCACTGAAGACTGAGCACTGAGCACTGAGCACTGAGCACTGAGCACTGAGCACTGAGCACTGAGGACTGAGCACTGAGGACTGAGCACTGAGCACTGAGAACTGAGCACTGAGGACTGAGCACTGAGCACTGAGAACTGAGCACTGAGGACTGAGAACTGAGCACTGAGGACTGAGCACTGAGCACTGAGCACTGAGAACTGAGCACTGAGCACTGAGGACTGAGGACTGAGCACTGAGCACTGAGCACTGAGGACTGAGCACTGAGCAGTGAGAACTGAGGACTGAGCACTGAGGACTGAGCACTGAGCACTGAGGACTGAGCACTGAGGACTGAGCACTGAGGACTGAGCACTGAGCACTGAGCACTGAGGACTGAGCACTGAGCACTGAGGACTGAGCACTGAGCACTGAGGACTGAGCACTGACGACTGAGCACTGAGGACTGAGCACTGCGGACTGAGCACTGAGCACTGAGGACTGAGCACTGAGCACTGAGCACTGAGCACTGAGCACTGAGGACTGAGCACTGAGCACTGAGCAGCAGCTGAAAGGAGGTAGACTAGTGGATCTTGCATGTGCACAAATCTCCATATTTTTTTACAACAGCAGGTCGGAGTCCAGAAAACCCAGAACCGCAGCCACTCCTTAAATTGAATTGTCTCTCTAATGAAGATACCAATTTTCCCTCCTGTTATTAGAGCCTTGCAGACAGAGTAATTCATTTTCTCCTTCTCTACAATCACTTAAACTGTGTGCATTTCCCTTCACACCATGTTATAATCCACCCAATAAAAGCACAGTATTCTAGGCCAATCTATGATGGACTAAAACGTCAATGCATTTATCAGACGCTCTTATCCAGAGCAATTAGAGTTAAGTGCCTTGCTCAAGGGCACATCAGTAGAATTTTCACAGAGTGGGTGCGGGGATTCAAACCAGCGGCCTTTTGGTGACTGACCCAACCGCTAAACTAACCACCCCTCTTTCTAATACAGATTATAGTTTGCACCGAACAGATTAACTTCACTGCATAGACAGAGATGCATGAATATGGAGCGAGCTTTGTCCCAATCTTGAAATCTGAACATTTGCAATGATGGGATCATAGAATATATAATTAGAGCTGTATGGTTTGAAGTTATACTTCACAATGTTTTACTTGTATATTTTTCAGATAAACAATACAATGTGGAGTGCCTGGACACAGCCCTTAGCCATGGTATATTCGCCATACATAAAAAAACAGAGGTGCCTTGCTATTGCTATTATAAACAGGTAACCAATGTAAATTAGAGCAGTAAAAATACATGTTATGTCACACCCGTGGTATACGGTCTGATATACCTCGGCTGTCAGCCAATCAGCATTCAGGGCTCGACGCACCCAGTTTATAACAACACAATGAAACAGACACATTTTGTAACGGCAGTCGTCGGTGGAAGAAGGTGAGGACCAAGGTGCAGCGTGGTAAAGTGTTTATGATTTTTAATATAATCAAAAATGAACACTAAACAAAATAACAACTAGGAAGAACGAACAAACGAAACAGTCCAGTCTAGTGATGACACACAAAACAGAAAATAAACACCCACCAATCACAGGTGGAAAAAGGCTACTTAAGTATGATTCTCAGAGACAAGTAACAACACCTGTCTCTGACTGAGAACCATACCAGGCCAAACTCAAAAACCAACATAGAAAAACAAACAGACTGCCCACCCCAACTCTCACGCCCTGACCATACTAAAACAAAGACAAAACAAAGGAACTAAGGTCAGAACGTGAAACATGTAGGGAATTACAGTACATGTACTGTAATATATACAGTATGTATTCAATGTGATTGTAACGATCTTCTTCATCTGAGGAACAGGAAAATCGGACCAAAACGCAGAGTGGTAAGTGTCCATGTTAATTTAATCTAACGGAACACAAAATACAAAATAACAAAGTGAAACAGCAAAAAATCAAACAAGTCCTGAAAGGTGACACAACACAAAACAGGAAACAACTACCCACAAACACCAGGTGGGAAAAGGCTGCCTAAGTATGGTTCTCAATCAGAGACAACGATAGACAGCTGCCTCTGATTGGGAACCATACCAGGCCAAACGCTTAGAAAAGAAAACATAGAAAAACAACATAGAATGCCCACCCCAACTCACGCCCTGACCAAACCAAAATAGAGACATGAAAAGGATCTCTAAGGTCAGGGCGTGACAGTGATACATTTGTGAGCAATAATACTATAAATGATTTTCAAATCATTGCAGCACTGAAGACTCAATGATATACATTTGAAATCCACAGTAAATTCCAGAAAGACTGAAGTTTGCGCCATGAAGAGCAAAAACACACAGTTGTAGGGTAAAGTGAGTCTGTGTGTTACTGTTCGGTGTGATTTAGCTGAATAGAGGAGATTTCTTACAGTCAGGCACCAATACCTGCAAACTGAGAATAAATAAACTCCAGTGCAGTAGTTAATCAGGACAGAGGCTACAAAAGTGACTTTTCATTCAACTGCATGTGCAGCTAGATTGTAAAATGCTCTCTATCTCTGTGCGTAATCATTTCGTAGTGTGTTATTTTTGGAAGACGAGAGCATGTGGAGATAGACTACTGCACAGAAACACTGAGTTGATTATTCAGAAAAACAGCAGCAGTTAGATCTATTTGATCTTTTAATGCAATGGAGCACAGTGCATGGAGAACACTGTGTTGCTATCTCAATGCTTATCTACCACAACAGTCCAGTGGTATAAAGCTGTGTTGTGTATGCTGTTGATGGTTATCCCCAGGTATGTGAAGGGATTTTCACCATCTCAACAACTTTGCCTTAAATGATAGTTGTAGGGCCGTGTTGGCAACACATGAAGCTCAAGTTAAAAAATAATTATTTAAAAGATAAAATGGCTCATTCAACACTATGACGTGCACAGAGAAATCCAGTCCAGTCTCTCAATGTCTATAACATAGATCAGATTAACCGTAGTCCAGTCCAGTCTCTCAATGTCTATAACATAGATCAGATTAACCGTAGTCCAGTCCAGTCTCTCAATGTCTATAACATAGATCAGATTAACCGTAGTCCAGTCCAGTCTCTCAATGTCTATAACATAGATCACATTAACCGTAGTCCAGTCCAGTCTCTCAATGTCTATAACATAGATCACATTAACCGTAGTCCAGTCCAGTCTCTCAATGTCTATAACATAGATCAGATTAACCGTAGTCCAGTCCAGTCTCTCAATGTCTATAACATAGATCACATTAACCGTAGTCCAGTCCAGTCTATCAATGTCTATAACATAGATCACATTAACCGTAGTCCAGTCCAGTCTCTCAATGTCTATAACATAGATCAGATTAACCGTAGTCCAGTCCAGTCTCTCAATGTCTATAACATAGATCACATTAACCGTAGTCCAGTCCAGTCTCTCAATGTCTATAACATAGATCAGATTAACCGTAGTCCAGTCCAGTCTCTCAATGTCTATAACATAGATCACATTAACCGTAGTCCAGTCCAGTCTCTCAATGTCTATAACATAGATCAGATTAACCGTAGTCCAGTCCAGTCTCTCAATGTCTATAACATAGATCACATTAACCGTAGTCCAGTCCAGTCTCTCAATGTCTATAACATAGATCAGATTAACCGTAGTCCAGTCCAGTCTCTCAATGTCTATAACATAGATCAGATTAACCGTAGTCCAGTCCAGTCTCTCAATGTCTATAACATAGATCACATTAACCGTAGTCCAGTCCAGTCTCTCAATGTCTATAACATAGATCAGATTAACCGTAGTCCAGTCCAGTCTCTCAATGTCTATAACATAGATCACATTAACGGTAGTCCAGTCCAGTCTCTCAATGTCTATAACATAGATCAGATTAACCGTAGTCCAGTCCAGTCTCTCAATGTCTATAACATAGATCACATTAACCGTAGTCCAGTCCAGTCTCTCAATGACTATAACATAGATCACATTAACCGTAGTCCAGTCCAGTCTCTCAATGTCTATAACATAGATCAGATTAACCGTAGTCCAGTCCAGTCTCTCAATGTCTATAACATAGATCACATTAAGCGTAGTCCAGTCCAGTCTCTCAATGTCTATAACATAGATCAGATTAACCGTAGTCCAGTCCAGTCTCTCAATGTCTATAACATAGATCACATTAACCATAGTCCAGTCCAGTCTCTCAATGTCTATAACATAGATCACAGTAACCGTAGTCCAGTCCAGTCTCTCAATGTCTATAACATAGATCAGATTAACCGTAGTCCAGTCAGATTTCTCAATGACTATCACACAGATACACTGTTGAGATATTTTCCAGGCTCAGTGACCATGACTACCCCTATAGAAGCGGAAATATCTGAACTACAGTATATAAATGACTTTCCACATCATAGGATTCTGTAACCTAGGTCTTTCATGGACTCAAAGGGTAATTTACACACAAATACTGTAGCCACTGATCACAGCCCTGTAACTTTCAGCACAGATCATGTCAGATCATGTCAACACAGATCATGTTGAGGTCAACTTGGAAAAAAAAAAACTCATAAAACAATTCTGAAACACCAAATACCTTGATTTTAATTCGGAAACATTATTCCACAGTGTCAATAATTAATTATCCACCTTTATATAACTACTGGATATAAAAGGTAAGAGATCAAAAATATAATTATACATTTCAGTATAATAGCTAGTTACCCATTGCTTTAACTTCCCCTTGTATTAAATCGTTGTCTCCACACAGCAGTCGGCCAGTTTCATATTTGCCTCAGAAAACATTGAATAAAATATAAGAGCACATGGAGTTTGTAGATGATTTAGGGAACACAAAATCTATGATTTAAGGTCCAGTATTTAGCACAGTGATATTGGATAAGAGTTGGTGAATGCGAGCACAGCACAGCATGCACTAAATACTGTATAAGAATACAGAGCATACTTGCTGTACAACATAAAGGGTCAGTGATTATATACTAGGAACATAAAGGGTCAGTGATTATATAATAGGAATATAACGGGTCAGTGATTATATAATAGGAACATAAAGGGTCAGTGATTATATAATAGGAACATAAAGGGTCAGTGATTATATAATAGGAACATAACGGGTCAGTGATTATATAATAGGAACATAAAGGGTCAGTGATTATATAATAGGAACATAAAGGGTCAGTGATTATATAATAGGATTATAACGGGTCAGTGATTATATAATAGGAACATAAAGGGTCAGTGATTATATAATAGGAACATAAAGGGTCAGTGATTATATAATAGGAACATAAAGGGTCAGTGATTATATAATAGGAATATAACGGGTCAGTGATTATATAATAGGAACGTAAAGGGTCAGTGATTATATAATAGGATTATAACGGGGCAGTGATTATATAATAGGAATGTAAAGGGTCAGTGATTATATGATAGGAACATAAAGGGTCAGTGATTATATAATAGGATTATAACGGGTCAGTGATTATATAATAGGAACATAAAGGGTCAGTGATTATATAATAGGAACATAAAGGGTCAGTGATTATATGATAGGAATATAACGGGTCGGTGATTATATAATAGGAACATAAAGGGAACAAAATGCTTTGATGTGTTAGAACAATCGTTCAAGATGACCTTTTAGTCCAAACACCAACAGCTGTTTCGGTCAGTTTTTGACATATTGGATCTCGGCAGAACATCATGGTGAAAATAGCCTTCACCTCTCACTCGCCTCTTTTTATTTATTAAAAAATATATATTACTTAAATTGCACTGTTGGTTTGAGCCTGTAAGTAAGCATTTCAATGTAAGGTTTATACCTGTTGTATTCGGCTCATGTGACAAATAAACTTTGATTTGATTTGATTGCAGATGAAAACTATCAAGTCCAGCTGTGTGTGAACCGTGTGTAGTCTTTCCCCAGTGTGAGAGAGATGCCTGGGCATGTTAACAGCTGCAGATGCCATCCAAGCAGGAAGCACCAAATTACCTCCAGATGGTGGAATTGGAAATCGCATTAAAATACTGTAGGTCAGGTTTTTCACAAAGTGGTTCACAATTTCACACCTCTCTATGCCTGGGGGTAGTTGTAAAAAGGCAAGCTTGGGTGAAGGGAATCAATTGTACCTGCATGAGCTAATTTTTTTTATTGATCCAAGTAATATGTATTCATTTGGGAGGAATACCTTATCATTTCTACCTTATCATTTGGTCCTAACCTCAAAAACAGGAGGACACCATTCCATTGTTCTGGGGAGCCTGGTGGAAAACGTGGCAGGGTGTGTCTTTAACAGCTGCGATGCATCCAGACCAGTTATTGCTTCTGCTCTGACCTCTCACCTCTCATGTGAACGTGTTTCCCATTTCCTGTGCCGAAATCTGTATTCAGCGTGAACCAGACCACTATGACCATAACATGTAAACAAACGATTGGGCTTTTCTGTGAAATTGCTCTCCATAATTTCACACAGCTGAACACAAAATGTGGTTAACCCCTCTGCGGGGTGGAGGGACTAGGTAGGGGGCAGTTCGTCAAAAGGCCACTCCAGGAGTATAGCTAAGTAAAAAAGGGGACATTTATTCACTCAAGCCTCAAAGCCTCCTCTTCTTAGCATATCCCTCTGTGGTGAACTGTAACCATTAGTCAAGGACACGGTATCTTAAATTAATTATCTCAGCATCAAATCAGGAAAAAGTCATAGGAATAATGGTGCTTCACTGAAACATATCATGAGACTGTGTCATTAACGGTGACTTACGACTCATGAGAGGCTAAATTGTTTTCTGGGAAATAGTGAGAGAACCAATGCGGTCGGAATTCACCAGCACATTCCCGGCTCAGCTGGCAGTGCCACAGACATGATAGCCAATGGATTTCATTACTTAGTTTAGCCATTGATTTCGCCTTTACCCAGGAAGACACACTGGAGAAAATATGAGTGCTTTCAGGATTGATTGCCAGCCTCTCAGAGGGCGTGAGGGATATTGTGCTGGGAGATAAACATCACACCCCAGAGATAAGGAAGGTTGATTTTTCGGATTAGGCCGAACTACCAGCTATAATAAGCGCAGATATTGTTTTCTCCTCTGTTTTATTCAGAGGTTTGAGAATCCTTGGTTCCCTTGAGAAAGCAGAACATATTTGCTTCCATTTAATGTAAAAGGACCTCATATACACCTCTTGAGTTCCTGAGGTAAGCTACACATAACACACATTCAATGGAGAGCCAACATAGATTTGTCCATCCAATTTAGCCTTAACAGCTTCTTTAAACACAAAAACATTTTCTGACACATTTGTAATAGATAAGCATTCATTAAAAGTGTCAAGCTGGTTAACCAGCAGGGTTTCGACATATTACACTGCATTACAATACTGATGACACCATAGGAGACTTTGAAGAGGATTATGGGAACTGGCAACAGTGGTGGGTATATTTACAGTTGAGCATCTCGCATCTCTCCATAGGAAATTCCTCAGCACATCCAGATGAATTGTGTGGAGCCATGTAGCCTATAGAAACACAGCATTAAAATCTGAATTGTGTGATTCCCTCCACACTCAGAAACAAAATGTGCTATCTAGAATCTAAAAGGGTTCTTCAGCTCTCCCCAAAGGATATCCCCTTGAAGAACCATTTTTGGTTCCAGGTAGAATACTTTTGGTTCCAGTTAGAACTCTTTTGGGTTCCATGTAGAACCCTTCCCACAGAGTCCAGTAGAATACAGCATACTCAATAACCTCAGGAGTGGCAGGAGAACGCTGTTAATTGGACCAGATTTGCCTGAAATGTATGGGTCACGTTAATCTCTAACTGCAGTGACAACATTATGAGTGCTTGACAAGTCTTTGGAAAGCCAGCCACGTTGGTTTGTGGACAAAAAAGGCCTTCAGCAATCGACTCACTCTTGCCGGCAGGAATCCATAGCATGTGAGGAGATGACAATACCTCTGGTGCCAGGCTGACTTTTATTGTCATGAGTTTTGTCCTGGAGACAGCACTGAGCGATTTCCCCTTAAATTGACCAGCTGCAAAGTCAAAATTGGCTATATTTTAAGAATTAATTGAAACAAAAATGTGCTTTTTGGCCTACATTTAATGTTAGGTTTTGACATTAGTGTTAGCAGTGTAGCTATAAGGTTAGGGTTAGGTTTAAAATCAGATTTTACAACTTTGTGCCTGTGCTAACTAGCGACCACTCTGCAGAGCTGTGTCCAGAACAAGATTCATGACAAAAAACACAAACCCGCTGATGAGCGGTGCGCTTAAAAATATTTCTACTGTGTATTATACTTCCTTGAAGGTTTTATTCCTTCAGCAGTAAAACCACTTCCTAAACATGGAACAAATTGGGGCTGCTAAGCTTCATTAGAAACCAAAATAAAGTATCAATTCATAGATGTTGATTCATTCTACAGGCGAGGCTACGGTCCCTATCCTCCTGCATGCCCTGAGTTCTGATGTGATTTTATTTGGTTATCAGGAGGCTGCTGAGGTAGGTTTTCTGTCTACTGGGGATTGGTCGATACTTGCTCTGGCTTGGCGAGTTGCTAAGTGGGAACCACAGTGGCAGCGATAGAGGTGTATCACCATGGCAATCTAATTTCCCAGCCTTGCTTAAGGGACCAACAGGGGCAATTTTCTGCATTTTTGGAGAGTCGGATGGTCTCCTCGGATAAGCTTACCATATCCCTGAGTGTCACAGAGCATGCAAGTGGACATTACCCAAGGAGGGAAAGATAGAGACCAAAACAATCACAAAATCCTCCGTGTCCAAGTGATGTGCCGGAATGTGGAGCGCTTCTTTAATGGCTCCTGGCAGAGGTCCAACCGTGTGTGTCCCCAGCGGAATGACCCAGTACAAAAACAAAGTGGGGAGTTTTGCCGTCCTTATCCCCAATGAAATATTCTGGACTCGGTGGAAGCTAAACTGTCCAGCACAGTGGGCTGAAGACTTCTGGTTCCCAAACATGGCTGACTGAATGCTCCAACATGGCTGACTGAATTGTTCTTTCAGTGCCAGCAAGCAATCAGCCTTCACCAAGTCCTTTCACATCAAGCAAATACAGAATGCTTGTTATCTCTGCGCGTGGCTGTACCTTCTCAGTTAGTTGACAGTAGCAACTGTTCATTAAGCGAGCAACGTTTAATGTGCATTGGAAATTAGTTGTCCTCTTTAGGGGCAGGGGATTATGAAGCAGTTCAACGACACTCATTTTTATAAGCAGTTGATCACCCCACTGTTAATTGAATCTTATCGGTCTAAAAAGTTTCTCACTGAGTAATAAATGCTGTCTTTTAAACAATGTCTATAAAAGCCTACCTGAGATCCTACAGACTAAAAGTGTAATTTCCATTCTGTATTTACGTTCAACTAGTAAGGTCAGGATTTTATTCACTGCAGAAAGCAGCTTTCCAGATAGCTCTCTCACGGCAGATAGCAGCTTTCCAGATAGCTCTCTCACAGCAGATGGCAGCTTTCCAAATAGCTCTCTCACTGCAGATAGCAGCTTTCCAGATAGCTCTCTCACTGCAGATAGCAGCTTTCCAAATAGCTCTCTCACTGCAGATAGCAGCTTTCCAGATAGCTCTCTCACGGCAGATAGCAGCTTTCCAGATAGCTCTCTCACGGCAGATGGCAGCTTTCCAGATAGCTCTCTCACGGCAGATAGCAGCTTTCCAGATAGCTCTCTCACTGCAGATAAGCAGCTTTCCAAATAGCTCTCTCACTGCAGATAGCAGCTTTCCAGATAGCTCTCTCACGGCAGATAGCAGCTTTCCAGATAGCTCTCTCACGGCAGATGGCGGCTTTCCAGATAGCTCTCTCACGGCAGATAGCAGCTTTCCAGATAGCTCTCTCACTGCAGATAAGCAGCTTTCCAAATAGCTCTCTCACTGCAGATAGCAGCTTTCCAGATAGCTCTCTCACTGCAGATAGCAGCTTTCCAGATAGCTCTCTCATGGCAGATAGCAGCTTTCCAGATAGCTCTCTCACGGCAGATGGCAGCTTTCCAGATAGCTCTCTCACGGCAGATAGCAGCTTTCCAGATAGCTCTCTCACTGCAGATAAGCAGCTTTCCAAATAGCTCTCTCACTGCAGATAGCAGCTTTCCAGATAGCTCTCTCACGGCAGATAGCAGCTTTCCAGATAGCTCTCTCACGGCAGATGGCGGCTTTCCAGATAGCTCTCTCACGGCAGATAGCAGCTTTCCAGATAGCTCTCTCACTGCAGATAAGCAGCTTTCCAAATAGCTCTCTCACTGCAGATAGCAGCTTTCCAGATAGCTCTCTCACTGCAGATAGCAGCTTTCCAGATAGCTCTTTCTAAAGTGTTTTACATTAAATAATTAAATAATGACAAGACTTCTACCACGATGTAGACTTAATTTGATCACCCTGATGCAGGAAATGTTTAACTTGTAGTGTACTATATTTGAGGTAGCAGTTTTGTAATTTGAATTATCAGACTTGATTGTCAACCTATAATCCACATAATAATTGTAATGATATTCGTCTGTTGTTTGAAGTGAGTCAGACCGAAATGCAGCGTGTAGGTTACTCATGACTTTTAATGAAGAAAATGCTGTACATGAAATAACTGAGAATACAAAACAACAAACGAGTGAAACTACTTACAGCCTAACACAAAGACAGGTACAATCTCCCACGAAAACAACGCGCACTCAGACTGCCTAAATACGGTTCTCAATCGAGACAACGAGAATCAGCTGACTCCAATTAGGAATCGCCTCAGGCAGCCAAGCCTAACTAGACACACCCCTACTAATACACACTCCTAATTAATACAAACCCCAATACGAAATACAACATAAACCCATGTCACACCCTGGCCTACCCAAACATATAACAAAAACACAAGATACAATGACCAAGGCGTGACAGAACCCCCCCCCCTAAGGTGCGGACTCCGGGACGCACCTCAAGAGCATAGGGAGGGTCCGGGTGGGCATCTGTCCATGGTGGCGGTTCTGGCTCGGGACGTGGACCCCACTCCATAAATGTCCTAGTTCCTCCCCTTCGCGTCCTAGGATAATCCACCTTCTCCGCCGACCATGGCCTAATAGTCCTCACCCTGACCCCCACATAACTGAGGGGCAGCTTGAGACAGAGGGGCAGCTCGGGACAGAGGGGCAGCTCGGGACAGAGGGGCAGCTCGGGACAGAGGGGCAGCTCGGGACAGAGGGGCAGCTCGGGACAGAGGGGCAACTCAAGATAGAGGGGCAACTCAGGATAGAGGGGCAACTCAGGATAGAGGGGCAACTCAGGATAGAGGGGCAACTCAGGATAGAGGGGCAACTCAGGACAGCGGGGCAGCCCAGGACAGAGGGGCAGCCCGGGACAGAGGTGCAGCCTGGGACCAAAGCAGCCCGGTACTGAGGGGAAGCCCGGTACTGAGGGGAAGCCCGGTACTGAGGGAAGCCCGGTACTGAGAGGAAGCCCGGTACTGAGAGGAAGCTCGGTACTGAGAGGAAGCTCGGTACTGAGAGGGAGCCCGGTACAGAGAGGGAGCCCAGTACTGAGAGGAAGCTCAGGCAGGTAGTAGGCTCCGGTAAATCCTGGCTGGCTGGTGGACCTGGATGATTAAAGTTGTCTGGCCGATCTAGAAGATCTTGGTAGACTGGCACTTCTGGCGGATCCTGGCAGACTGGCACTTCTGGTGGATCCTGGCAGACTGGTGACGCTGGGCCGACAGGAGACTCCGGCAGCACAGGAGAGGAGAAAGGCTCTGGCTGAGCTGAACAGGCGGGAGACTCCAACAGTGCAGGAGAGGAGAAAAGCTCTGGCTGCTCTGAACAGGCGAGGCGCACTGGACGCGCTGGGCCGACTGGTAGCACTGGTGGCGCTGGACAGACAGGAGACTCCGGCAGCGCCGGAGAGGAGAAAGGCTCTGGCTGCGCTAAACAGGCTGGAGACTCCGATAGCACAGGAGGGGAGAAAAGCACTGGCTGTGCTGAACAGGCGATGAGCACTGGACGCGCTGGGCCGACTGGGAGCACTGGTGGCGCTGGACAGACAGGAGACTCTGGCAGCGCAGGAGAGGAGAAAAGCTCTGGCTGCGCTAAACAGGCGAGGCGCACTAGAGGCCTGGTGCGTGGTGCTGGAACTGGTGGTACTGGCGCGAGGACACGCACAGGAAGCCTGGTGCGGGGAGATGCTACCGGAGGACTGGTGTGTAGAGGTGGCTCTGGATAGACCGGACCGTGCAGGCGCACTGGAGCTCTAGAGCACCGAGCCTGCCCAAGCTTACCTGGCTCGATGCCCACTCTAGCCCGGCCAATAGGAAGGGCTGGTATGTGTCGCAGCTGGCTCTGCACCCGCACTGGAAACACCGTGCGCTCCATAGCATAACACGGTGCCTGCCCGGTCTCTCTAGCCCAACGGTGAGCACAGGGAGTATGCGCAGGTTTCCTACCTGGCATAACTATTCTCCCTTTTAGCCCCCCCCAATATTTTTTGGGGGGTGACTTTTCGGTTTCCAACCGCGTCGCCGTGCTGCCTCCTCATACATACGCCTCTCCGCTTTAGCTGCCTCTATTTCCTCCTTGGGACGGCGATATTCTCCCGGCTGCTCCCAGGGTCCTTGACCGTCTAATTCCTCCTCCCATGTCCAAATCTCCAAATGATGCATTCTCTCCCATTGCAACTGCTCTTCACGATTAACAAGGAGAGTAGGCTCAGGTCTGTTTCCTGACTCAGCCACTCTCTCTCTGCGCTTTCCCCTGTTACCTTCAGTTTTCGCTCTGTATAGCAATGCTTTCCTTCTCGATTCCATCCGTGTATAGCCCTCTTCGCATTGCTGCAGGCGGGCTCTTGCACTCGCTCTGGATCGGCTGCCCACCTGTCGATTTCTTCCCACATCATATAATCCCTGCTTCTGCCATCCATATCGTCCTCCTTTAGCTCCTGCCAGTTCACACGCTGCTCGGTCTGTGAATCGTGGTGGGCGATTCTGTAATGATATTCGTCTGTTGTTTGAAGTGAGTCAGACCGAAATGCAGCGTGTAGGTTACTCATGACTTTTAATGAAGAAAATGCTGTACATGATCATTACACCGTCTCCGGAGTCTGACCAGAAGACCGCTCCGTTTCCCCCTTTTACGAAGTCGTTTTTTTGGGTCGCCGGCTGGGATCCATTCCGTTGTCCTGGGTGAAATGCAGAACACAGGATCCACTTCGCGAAAGTCATATTCTTGGTCGTACTGATGGTGAGTTGACGCTGCTCTTATGTTCAGTAGTTCTTCTCGACTGTATGTAATGAAATCTAAGATGAACTGGGGTACTAATGTAAGAAATAACACGTAAAAAAAAAAAAAACTGCATCGTTTCCTAGGAACGCGAATCGAGGCGGCCATCTCTGTCGGCGCCGGAAGTTGTAACGTTCTTTGCTTCACGGAAACATGGCTCACTGTAGAGACGCTATCGGAATCGGTGCAGCCAGCTGGTTTCTCCACGCATCGCGCAGACAGAAACAAACATATTTCTGGTAAGAAGAGGGGCGGGGGCATATGCTTCATGGTTAACGTGACGTGGTGTGATCATAACAACATACAGGTACTCAAGTCCTTCTGTTCACCTGATTTAGAATTCCTCACAATCAAATGTCGACCGCATTATCTACCAAGGGAATTCTCTTCGATTATAATCACAGCTGTATATATTCCCCCCCAAGCAGACACATCGATGGCTCTGAACAAACTTTATTTGACTCTTTGCAAACTGGAATCCATTTATTCGGAGGCTGCATTCATTGTAGCTGGGGATTTTAACAAGGCTAATCTGAAAACAAGACTCCCTAAATTTTATCAGCATATCGATTGCGTAACCAGGGCTGAAAAAAACTTGGATCACTGCTATTCTAACTTCCGCGACGCATTTAAGGCCCATGCCCCGCCCTCCTTTCGGAAAAGCTGACCACGACTCCATTTTGTTGATCCCTTTCTACAGACAGAAACTAAAAAAGAAGCTCCCGCGCTGAGGTCTGTTCAACGCTGGTCCGACCAATCTGATTCCACACTCCAAGACTTCTTACATCACGTGGACTGGGATATGTTTCGTATTGCGTCAGACAACAACATTGACGAATACGCTGATTCGGTGAGCGAGTTTATTAGAACGTGCGTTGAAGATGTCGTTCCCATAGCAACGATTAAAACATTCCCAAACCAGAAACCGTGGATTGATGGCAGCATTCGCGTGAAACTGAAAGCCCGAACCACTGCTTTTAATCAGGGCAAGGTGACCGGAAACATGACCGAATACAAACAGTGTAACTATTCCTTCCCGCAAGGCAATCAAACAAGCTAAGCATCAGTAAAGAGACAAAGTTGAATCTCAATTCAACGGCTCAGACACAAGAGGTATGTGGCAGGGTCTACAGTCAATCCTGGATTACAAAAAGAAAACCAGTCCAGTCACGGACCAGGATGTCTTGCCCCCAGGCAGACTAAATAACTTTTTTGCCCGCTTTGAGGACAATACAGTGCCACTGACACGGCCCGCAACTAAAACATGCGGACTCTCCGTCACTGCAGCCGACGTGAGGAAAACATTTAAACGTGTCAACCCTCGCAAGGCTGCAGGCCCAGACGGCATCCCCAGCCACGCCCTCAGAGCATGCACAGACCAGCTGGCTGGTGTGTTTACGGACATATTCAATCAATCCCTATCCCAGTCTGTTGTTCCCACATGCTTCAAGAGGGCTACCATTGTTCCTGTTCCCAAGAAAGCTCCACCCTACCTGACACCCTAGACCCACTCCAATTTGCTTACCGCCCAAATAGGTCCACAGACAATGCAATCTTGACCACACTGCACACTGCCCTAACCCATCTGGACAAGAAGAATACCTATGTGAGAATGCTGTTCATCGACTACAGCTCGGCATTTAACACCATAGTGCCCTCCAAGCTCGTCATCAAGCTCGAGACCCTGGGTCTGTGCAACTGGGTACTGGACTTCCTGATGGGCCGCCCCCAGGTGGTGAGGGTAGGCAACAACATTTCCACCCCGCTGATCCTCAACACTGGGGCCCCACAAGGGTACGTTCTGAGCCCTCTCCTGTACTCCCTGTTCACCCACGACTGCATGGTCACGCACGTCTCCGACTCAATCATCAAGTTTGCGGACGACACAACAGTGGTAGGCTTGATTACCAACAACGACGAGACGGCCTACAGGGAGGAGGTGAGGGCCCTCGGAGTGTGGTGTCAGGAAAACAACCTCACACTCAACGTCAACAAAACTAAGGAGATGATTGTGGACTTCAGGAAACAGCAGAGGGAACACCCCCCTATCCACATTGATGGAACAGTAGTGGAGAGGGTAGTAAGTTTTAAGTTCCTCGGCGTACACATCACAGACAGACTGAATTGGTCCACCCACACAGACAGCATCGTGAAGAAGGCGCAGCAGGCTGAAGAAATTCGGTTTGTCACCAAAAGCACTCACAAACTTCTACAGATGCACAATCGAGAGCATCCTGTCGGGCTGTATCACCGCCTGGTACGGCAACTGCTCCGCCCACAACCGTAAGGCTCTCCAGAGGGTAGTGTGGTCTGCACAACGCATCACCCGGGGCAAACTACCTGCCCTCCAGGACACCTACACCACCCGATGTCACAGGAAGGCCATAAAGGTCATCAAGGACAACAACCACCCGAGCCACTGCCTGTTCACCCCGCTATCATCCAGAAGGCGAGGTCAGTACAGGTGCATCAAAGCTGGGACCGAGAGACTGAAAAACAGCTTCTATCTCAAGGCCATCAGACTGTTAAACAGCCACCACTAACATTGAGTGGCTGTTGCCAACACACTGACTCAACTCCAGCCACTTTAATAATGGGAATTGATGGGAAATTATGTAAAATATATCACTAGCCACTTTAAACAATGCTACCTAATATAATGTTTACATACCCTACATTATTCATCTCATATGTTTATGTATATACTGTACTCTATATCATCTACTGCATCTTTATGTAATACATGTATCACTAGCCACTTTAACTATGCCACTTTGTTTACATACTCATCTCATATGTATATACTGTACTCGATACCATCTACTGTATATTGCCTATGCCGCTCTGTACCATCACTCATTCATATATCTTTATGTACATATTCTTTATCCCCTTACACTTGTGTCTATAAGGTAGTAGTTTTGGTATTGTTAGCTAGATTACTTGTTGGTTATTACTGCATTGTCGGAACTAGAAGCACAAGCATTTCGCTACACTCGCATTAACATCTGCTAACCTTGTGTATGTGACAAATACAATTTGATTTGATTTGATTTAAATGCTGTATCAAAAAAGAAGTGCATGTTGTGGGAAATTGAGTTTGAAAATAAGTGGCGTACAGAGACGACCGCTGAATGTCAAGATGAGTTATTACAGGGAAATTACTCTGTATTCTATACCAGAGAGTTGGACGTTCAGAAAACATTACCCTCTTGGATGTAAGTCCCCTCCGGCTTGCCATTTAAATGTTCAATTATTGCACTGTTTACCTACAGTAGTACCTCAACTATAAAACTTATCTGTACCCCTCCTGCATTTTTAATTGTTCTGAAAATCATATTGTTGACCACATACTTCTATAGTATTGCCTTTCAACAACTTTGATGATATTACGTATTTGACATGAGAGCTGATAGGACATTGCGAGTAATTCCAAAATGTTGTCCAGCTCCATGCTGAAACCGTAGGACTGTGGTGTTCCCATCAAAGTACAGGGTTTATTTCCATGACAGCAACAGTGTTTCAGTGCCCGTCAGTGCCCACTTCTCAAAAGTACAGGTTCACCTCACAGAACTTGGCCCTGCCCTCATAAATATGGAATAGAATTCACAAGCATTGAGAGACCATGTGTATCTCTCTCTTGGGAATAATGCATTCCAGGGAGTGGTGTAGACAAAGGAAATCAATACCAACCAGCAAGACCTTTCCTGATGCTGACACACTGAAACTTCTTACATTTGCATACCAAACTGGAATTTATGGTCCATAATTTGTACCATTAAACTATTGTTTTCTAATTATATTATTTACTTGGCAACCTGTTGTAATGCTTATATATTTTGGATTAGATTCAAATGTCTGAGCAAGTGACAGTTAAGTGGGCCAAAAACATACACAAATAAATGGGAAACTATAATGTAACGATGCAGATGACGTTGATTTCCAATTGCATAGCCAAAAGATTTCCTATGGTGTCGGATGGCGGTTCCATCTAACCAAAGTTAATACTAACTCTTACCTCACCCACCCTAACCCTGACAACCCTAACCCTAACCCTAACCTTAATCCTTTTTATCCCTGCCTTACTAATATGATGTAGAATATGATGTAGACCATTTACTTCCGGCGCCGACAGAGATGGCCGCCTCGCTTCACGTTCCTAGGAAACTATGCAGTATTTTGTTTTTTTACGTGTTATTTCTTACATTGGTACCCCAGGAAATCTTAGGTTTCATTCCATACAGTTGGGAAGAACTACTGAACATAAGAGCAACGTCATCTCACCAGCAGTACGACCAGGAATATGAATTTCCTGAAGCGGATCCTGTGTGGTGCCTTCCACCCAGGACAAGGGAATGGATCCCACCGAAAACAACAACGTCGTAAAAGAGGCAAACGAAGCAGTCTTCTGGTCAGGTTCCAGAGACAGGCACATCGCTCACCACTCCCTAGCATACTACTCGCCAATGTCCAGTCTCTTGACAACAAGGTTGATGAAATCCAAGCAAGGGTAGCATTCCAGAGGGACATCAGAGACTGTAACGTTCTTTGCTTCACAGAAACATGGCTCAATAGAGACACGCTATCGGAGTCGGTGCAGCCAGCTGGTTTCTTCACGCATTGCGCCGAAAGAAACAAACATCTTTCTGGTAAGAAGAGGGGTGGGGGCGTATGCCTTATGATTAATGAGACGTGGTGTGATCATAACAACATACAGGAACTCAAATCCTTCTGTTCACCTGACTTAGAATTCCTCAATGTCAAATGTCAACCGCATTATCTACCAAGGGAATTCTCTTTGATTATAATCACAGCCATATATATTCCCCCCCAAGCAGACAATATTGTAATTATTCGCCTACCTCCTCATGCCTTTTGCACACATTGTATATAGACTCCCCTTTTTTTTCTACTGTGTTATTGACTTGTTAATTGTTCACTCCATGTGTAACTCTGTGTTGTCTGTTCACACTGCTATGCTTTATCTTGGCCAGGTCACAGTTGCAAATGAGAACTTGTTCTCAACTTGCCTACCTGGTTAAATAAAGGTGAAATAAAATAAATAAATAAAAACATCGATGCCCCTGAACAAACTTTATTTGACTCTTTGCAAACTGGAAACCACATATCCCGAGGCTGCATTCATTATAGCTGGGGATTTTAACAAGGCTAATCTGAAAACAAGACTCCCTAAATTCTATCAGCATATCGAATGCGCAACCAGGGCTGGTAAAACCCTGGATCATTGTTATTCTAACTTCCGCGACGCATATAAGTCCCTCCCCCGCTCTCCTTTCGGAAAAGCTGACCACGACTCCATTTTGTTGCTCCCTGCCTACAGACAGAAACTAAAACAAGAAGCTCCCGTGCTCAGGTCTGTTCAACGCTGGTCCGACCAATCTGATTCCACACTTCAAGACTGCATCGGTCACATGGATTGGGATATGTTCCGCATTGCTTCCAACAACAACATTGACGAATACGCTGATTCGGTGAGCGAGTTCATTAGAAAGTGCATTGATGATGCTGTTCCCATAGCAACGATTAAAACATTCCCAAACCGAAAACCGTGGATTGATGGCAGCATTCGGGTGAACTGAAAGCTCGAACCACTGCTTTTAACCAGGGAAAGGTGACCGGAAACATGACCAAATACAAACAGTGTAGCTATTCAGTGTAGCGTCAGTATAGAGAGAAAGTAGATTCACGGACATATTCAATCAATCCTTATCCCAGTCTGCTGTTCCCACATGCTTCAAGAGGGCCACCATTGTTCCTGTTCCCAAGAAAGCTAAGGTAACTGAGTTAAACAACTACCGCCCCGTAGCACTCACTTCTGTCATCATGAAGTGCTTTGAGAGACGAGTCAAGGACCATATCACCTCCACCCTACCTGACACCCTAGACGCACTCCAATTTGCTTACCACCCAAATAGGTCCACAGACGATGCAATCTCAACCACACTGCACACTGCCCTAACCCATCTGGACAAGAGGAATACCTATGTGAGAATGCTATTCATTGACTGCAGCTCAGCATTTAACACCATAGTACCCTCCAAACTTGTCAAACTTGTCAACCCAGGTTCTTGACTCCGCCCTGTGCAACTGGGTACAGGACTCCCTGACGGGACGCCCTCAGGTGGTGAGAATAGGTAACACTGGGGCCCTACAAGGGTGCGTTCTGAACCCTCTCCTTTACTCCCTGTTCACCCACAACTACGTGGCCATGCACGCCTCCAACTCAATCATCAAGTTTGCGGACGACACTACAGTGGTAGGCGTGATTACCAACAATGACGAGACGACCTACAGGGTGAGGGCCCTCGGAGTGTGGTGTCAGGAAAATAACCTCACACTCAACGTCAACAAAACAAAGGAGATGATCGTGGACTTCAGGAAACAGCAGAGGGATCACCCCCCTATCCACATCGATGGGACAGTAGTGGAGAGGGTAGTAAGTTTTAAGTTCCTTGGCGTACACATCACAGAAACAAACTGAATTGGTCCACCCACAGAGACAGCGTCGTGAAGAAGGCGCAGCAGTGCCTCTTCAACCCCAGGAAGCTGAATAAATTTGGCTTGTTACCAAAAGCACTCACAAACTTCTACAGATGCACAATCGAGAACATCCTGTCGGGCTGTATCACCGCCTGGTACGGCAACGGCTTCGCCCACAAACGTAAAGCTCTCCAGAGGGTAGTGAGGTCTGCACAACGCATCACCGGGGACAAACTACCTGCCCTCCAGGACACCTACACCACCTGATGTCACGGGAAGGCCATAAAGATCATCAAGGACAACAACCACCCGAGCCACTGCCTGTTCACCCCGCTATCATCCAGAAGGTGAGGTCAGTACAGGTACATCAAAGCAGGGACCGAGAGACTGAAAAACAGCTTCTATCTCATGGCCATTAGACTGTTAAATAGCCACCACTAACATTGAGTGGCTGTTGCCAACACACTGACTCAACTCCAGCCACTTTAATAAAGGGAATTGATGGAAATTGATGTAAAATACATCACTAGCCACTTTAAACAATGCTACTTAATATAATGTTTACATACCCTACATTACTCATCTCATATGTATATGTATATACTGTACTCTATATCATCTGCATCTTTATGTAATACATCTATCACTAGCCAATTTTACACTTTTACACATTACTCATCTCATATGTATATACTGTACTCGATATCATCTACTGCATCTTGCCTATGCTGCTCTGTACCATCACTCATTCACATATCTTTATGTACATATTATTTATCCCTTTACACTTGTGTGTATAAGGTAGTAGTTTTGGAATTGTTAGTTAGATTACTTGTTGGTTATTACTGCATTGTCAGAACTAGGAGCACAAACATTTCGCTACACTCGCATTAACATCTGTTAACCATGTGTATGTGACAAATACATTTGATTTGATTTGATACGGATATTTCCCAGACTGAGTTGGGCACCACTGAAAAAGTGGTTTATCTCTGTATCAGATTATCTTGCTCTTAGATCAAGATTAAGGCTTTAAACTACATTTGAGTTCATGTCTGGTGTTTTACAGAGCTTGAACAAATGCATTCAATGTTTTGATGAAACACTGTTCCGTGAATTGCTTTTGAATTACAAAAGGTAGGAATATCTCATTAGCTAAGGAGGTAATGCCATAATGCATACCCTTGCACGGGCTGAAAATGATTACCGCCTTAGATGCAAGTTCAGCTTGGCCCCTATTTGAATGGCTAGCACAAATGTGCCATTATCTGAGAGATTTGCATAACCAAGTTGAACACTTTTGTTTTAACATTTAGCCAATCTTGTGAAGGGATAACACATGTGGGAAAGCATGATACATCATTTAAAGGATTAATCAGACGTGAAATATTTTCCTTGCTAATAGTAATCCCACGGCCAACTCATATCCAAATGGACTCAAACGTTACAAGCACTTTCTGTGCCTTTAACCAGAAGCATGTGTTGTATGTGTGCTTAGCCAACTCACCCTTTAACCTCATATTTCAAATAGCCTTGCTAATATCATTTTCAAAAGGAACGATTTTTCTTTTCAACAAAAATATAACCCAAGGATATACCATTTTTAAAAAGGACCTTACATCATAAAACACTTAGAGATGCATTATATTGTGTGGAAACTCACAGTATGTTTTAAACGCTATTCAATTGAGATAAATGCTATGACATAGACTGGGGCATTGTTTGAATACTTTTGACATGCATCTATCGGTCCTCCCTAGAAGTAAAGCCGGATCGTGATCCAAGTGAGATCTGAGGTTTGACCTATTGAATCGTGTTTTTCTGTTTGAAGTAGTCACTGGCCTAACACAAATGAGACGAACCGGTTTGGATAGGTGAAAACAAGGGTTCCTCATCACTGTGAAGCAAGAGAAGACAGGAGAATGCAGTGAGTGTTCAAAGTGCCCCAGCTGTACAGTCTGCTATTTTTGAAAGACTATACTCCGCTGTTGGACAGCTCCTGAGGTTCAACACCATTCCCTATGCTACTTACTTTTGCATTCTAACTACATCCCCAATAGATTCTGAATCCACCTGTGTGGTTGAAAGAACCCAATGTTGCATCAAATCGCTTTGTATCTTTTAACTGGGAACTAGATAACTTCTTGATCCTGTCCCTCTAAAAGATATTGTCAGACAATTCAGGTTCCTTTTTAAAGAGAGGTGTGTTATTGCAGTGGACTAATTATATGATACACTGTCTGTGATGGGATATCGCAGAGCTTAATCTGAACCAATCTGTTCACTGGCTACTGAGACGTCCATGTTTGTTATCTAGTTCTTTCCAGCTGTTGGTAGGACCAAGCATGCTGTGCTTTGTCTTTCTTCACCAGTGTTCTGATTAGAAGATAATTTAATAATTGCTGTTCTCTTCTGCTGCTATTGTGTCCATCTTATCCAACTGCTCCAATCAGTTCCATTGTGGTGAACAGATACACTGTTATTTTGTGCCAGACTCCACTGAACTAATCAAATGACCCATCATTGCGGTTCTTTTGTTTATATTTTTAGCTGCATTTACCAGAGTGAAATGGATAATATTTTTAGAGTTGTGTCTATTGTTCTTTCATTTTTTGAACAAGGTGACATAGGTTAAGTAGTGGTTCTTTAGCAGAATAAAGCACAGGTTTTAAAGAAGAAGAATCATTCGGGACCGCCGATGTTATGATCGCTCCGGTGATGTCAAAACCACCATGGATCCTGTCCCCCGTGTAACCCACTGAGAATTATCCTTCACTTTAAGTGCTCCAGATTAAATATGCTGTCAAAGGCATTAATTACACCCTTCACAGAGAACGTTCTGGCACTTTCCCCTCCAGCATTAGGCTGGTAATATAAAAGCCACATTTAGTGTTAGCCTCTGAAGATGTTCTGACAGAACAGGGTTAAGCTAACAGAGAATGTCTGCTCCCACGTTAACCGTACAAAGGTCACCTGGGGCGTAGAGAGGTCATGTAGGGGAAATTAAAGTTGACAGAACCTGAAGGGGTTGTGCAAATCTACATAGCAAAATAACAGTTGAGTACATTTAGCTAAAAGAAGATGACTCCTCTATTGTAGGGTGTATAATTGAGGGTGACGGCCGTGATGCCAGGTACTTTGTGGATAACTTTCACTTGTGGTGGAATAATAAGCAACTCAATGAGAAGAAGATGAAACAGCAGGTTGTGTATTTCAGGAGGAGGACGGCTCCTTTGGCTACCAAAACTCCACTGAAGCCAGACAGATTTTCACCTAGTCAGCTCAGAGATTCGAAACATCAACCTTTCGGTTACTGGCCCAAGGCTCCTAACTGCTAGACTACCTCTCGCCCTCAGCTGGCCTTTCTTACTGGCAGCAAGATGATGGGTTGTGATGATGGTGATGATGATGATGATGAAGATGGTGATGAAGATGGTGATGATACTGATGATGATGTGATGATGATGATGATTGTGATGATGATGATATCCATCCATCAATCTTTCTACACCACAATGATATTCATCTTCTGATTGATTTTCCATATTCTTCATACTAAAAGTTAAAATATAGTACATTTAAAATTCCACTTTCATGTCACTCAAAGACTGTTATCGAAATGACAATGTATATCGTCAAATTAATGGGAAACTTCACCACTAGACCGTATTTGTTGTGTTTTTACTGTCTCCCTACATAATTCTGAGCGATGAGATGATGTTTCAGACATAATTATGCACTATAGCTGTATTTTAGTATCTTCGTGTCGGGACAGTTCAACCAATGACGTCATTGGTTGATTGAGCCTATAATCTAAAATTCTGAGATTCTTTTTCTACTTTGTCAGAAGAAGCTGTAACTGAACTTTATTAATTACTATAACAAATACATTTCATCAAATGGATCACACTGTAATGTTTTTATTGTAAGAATTTTGCAGAATTATACAAAACATATCCTTGACTATCTAAACAAATAAATGTTATTGTTATTTTTTTAAACGAGATTCCTATGAATATTTATTTTTGCAATTAATAATTTACAATAGTTTATTTCCTATTTATCAAGCATCTATTTATCAAGCATGTTTGCACTCCTTGTAGGTTGATAAAGGGACAACCAGCAATGTTCTCTCGCGGGTACTTATATTCTGAAAAGCCAGGCGGTTCTAGTGTTAAATTATACAACAACTCCCTGCATCATTTGTTTAGCAGTAAGATTGAATCTAGTTGATCCAAATACATTTCATGAATATCACAATGAATTGATGAAGAAGTTGAAGTCAACACTTTACTGGTTTCTGATGCAGCTGGAATCATTTAGTCACTTGTAAAAGGTTTGTTGGTCACCTAACATAATCGTTTGTGGTGCTTTTGCCGTAAAGCCTATTTGAAATTGTACACTGTGGTGGGATTAACAACAATACTACCTTTAAAACGATATAAGATAGATGTATGTTTGAGGACTTTTAATTATGAGGTTTTTGATGATTTGAATTTGGTGCCCTGCACTTTCACTGGCTGTTGTCATATCATCCCTTTAACGGGATTGCAGCCCAAAGAGGTTTTTAACCACTTTAGGATTCAGTGAAATGCTAGTGCCTGCAGCCATAAAAAGTGTTTAATATAGCCTTTAATGGATGAGGTGATGGAAGCTATCAAATCATTTGGAATTGTTTTCAACATCAATTACCTCTTCAAGCTCCTTGTAGTTGCCCTTGTTAACGGAACATTATCTCCCGTCATGTCCTCCTAAAAGCAAATTCTTGCATGCCCTGGTTTAGTTTTTTTCGTAAACGATCGATGTTCTTCAGGTCACTGCACCAACCTTTTGACCAAGGCTCAGACTTTCCAAAAAGCAGGTAAGGCAGGCAATACAGGCAGCCTGATGAAAGGCTCCCTGTTAATCAGCTGCACTTTTGATTCAAGTTAGTATTGAACGCCCTCACCTTTTCATCCGTCTTCATGAAACTGTCCTCAGGCAGAGGTCGACCCTCACTTTTAATTCGCACCTTTTCCATGTATCCCCAGAGAATGAAAGGGGTTCTTCAACAAGAAGTACACAACATTTTCGGCAGCGTTGGCCATTCTACCATTCTTTAATTGGTTGGAGGACATCCTCCGGAAGAGGTCATAATTACCATGTATATCTAAGGAAGGGGGTGAGGCTTAAGAGCCTCCTAGGTTTTGTATTGAAGTCAATGTAGCCAGAGGAGAAGGGACGCTAGCTGTCCTCCGGCTTCACCATGGTGCTACCACAGACAGTGCTGTTGAAGTTACTGTAGGCCTTCATTGCAAAACAGTGTATTTTAATCAATTATTTGGTAACATATGAATATATTTATTATAGTTTTATCAAAAAATATAGACTTTTTCAATGTTTCACTATTTTTCTTTTTATGAAATTTCACTGAGGAAGATGGAACCTCCACTGCTACAGACTCTGTACTACTAAAGCTGGTGTCAAGGTCATCTTCATTAGCAGCAGGATTAGTCTGTAGGACACACACAAGTCAGTGATTAGACAACATTTTGCTACTTTGTCCCCATCAATACCCACTGAAACAATGTACTATAAACGTCCACCCCCTTCATGTCAGTAGATCATTCATACTAACACTCACACACAATATCCACCCCAAACAGACACCAACCAGTCAGTCACCTACCACATCCCCTCCTTACTTATACCTTCTTTTCTTTAATTTAGACTTAAAACCTTGCATGAACAAAATATGTTGTTTGTTGTTGAATGCTGAAAGCTGAAGGAGAGACCTCGGTTTATTTCTTTTGTAAAAGCTGACAGTGTTTCCTTGTAAATTTTGTAGAAATTTGCTTTAAAGCAGTATCCAAATCCATAGGATGTAGTTGTCAGGTCCTGACCTTAGTTCCTTTTTTATGTCTCTATTTTGGTTTGGTCAGGGTGTGAGTTGGGGTGGGTATTCTATGTTTGTCATTCTATGTTTTGTTCTGTGTGTTGTATTTCTGTGTTTTGCCTGGTATGGTTCCCAATCAGAGGCAGCTCTCAATCGTTGTCTCTGATTGAGAACCATACTTAGGTAGCCTTTTCCCACCTGTGTTTGTGGGTAGTTGTTTCCTGTTTTTTCACCTTACAGGACTGTTTCGTGTTGTTCACTCTCTTTGTTGTTTTTTGTCATTCAGTGTTCAGTTTATTTAATTAAATGTACTATGAACACTTACCACGCTGCGTTTTGGTCTGATGATTCCTGTTCCTCATCATCACACAAAGAGGAGAGCCGTTACAGTAGTGATCACAATATAGTAGCCATATCTAGGAAAACCAATGTTCCAAAAGCTTACTGGGCCTAATATAGTGTTGATGATTCAAATAATATTTGCTGGTCGGTGTTCAACACATTTATGAAATTGCTTATGCCAGTTACCAATAAGCACGCACCTGTCACGGCTTTCTTCTGTTGAAGGAGAGGCGGACCAAAACTCAGCGTGGTTATTTAGATACATCTTTAATGAAGATGATAAATGAACAATATACAAAAACAAGAAACATGAAAAACCGAAAACAGCCCTATCTGGTGTAACAAACACAAAGACAGGAACAATCACCTACAAAACCCAACACCAAACAGGCTACCTAAATATGGTTCTCAATCAGAGACAATGACTAACACCTGCCTCTGATTGAGAACCATATCAGGCCCAAAACACAGAAACAGACAAACAAGACATCCAACATAGAATGCCCACTCAGATCACACCCTGACCAAACAAAACATAGAATATACAAAGCAAACTATGGTCAGGGTGTGACAGCACCCATTAAGAAAATGACCGTAATAAACTGTTACACTGCCATGCAAAAGGATTCATCCCCCTTGGAGTTTTTCCTATTTTGTTGCATTACAACCTGTAATTTAAATGGATTATTATTTGGATTTCATGTAATGGACATACACAAAATAGTCCAAATTAAAAATAAATAAAAATGGAAAAGTGGTGCGTGCATATGTATTCACCCCCTGACATGCGGCTCCAGCAGCACGTCGGCACTGACCTCGGGGACGATCCGGGGGGCGAGGATGGAGACGGTGGAAATCTCGCAGCATGGAAGGATCCAACATGTCCTCTACCGGAACCCAGCATTTCTCCTCCGGACCATACCCCTGCCAGTCCATGAGGTACTGAAGGCCTCTCGCCCGACGTCTTAATTCCAGCAAAGAACGAACGAAGTACGCCGGGCCTCCATCGATGTCCAGAGGGGGTCGAGGAACCTCCCACACCTCAGACTACTGGAGTGGACCAGCCGCCACCGGCCTGAGGAGAGACACATGGAACGAGGGGTTAATGGGGTAATCGGGGGGGAATCTGTAACCTGTAACATACCTCATTTACACACCTCAGGACTTTAAATGGGCCAACAAACCGCGGACCCAGCTTCTGACAGGGCAGGCGGAATGACAGGGTCTGGGTCGTGAGCCAGATCTTGTGTGGTGAAGAAGCACGCCACGTGCATTGACTCTATCGCTGTAGCTATGAGCGGTAGAGGGTAACTATGAATATATTTATGATAGTGATCTGATTCAACATAGAATCTGATCTGATTTAGACCCCGGTAGTCAATACGCGGGCGCAGACCTCCCTCCTTCTTCTTTACAAAAAAGAAACTAGAGGAGACGGGTGAAGTGGAGGACCGAATGTACCCCTGACGCAGGGATTAGGAGACATATGTTTCCATAGACTCCGTCTCTGCCTGTGAGAAGGGATACACGTGACTCCTGGGAAGTGCAGCGTCTACCAGGATATCTATCGCACAATCGCCCCGCCTAGTAACCAGAAGGATGCAAGTTCAAACCCCCCGAGCTGACAAGGTACAAATCTGTCGTTCTGCCCCTGAACAGGCAGTTAAACCACTGTTCCAAGGCCGTCATTGAAAATAAGAATTTGTTCTTAACTGACTTGCCTGGTTAAATAAAGGTAAAACAAAGAAAACAAAATGTGGGGAAAAGTGACACAAACATATGTGCAAGCGACGACTTTGGGAGAGAATGGTGCCAGCTCACCAGGGGTGACGCCGGAGCGCCCTGCCTGCTTCGTCGATTCCCAGAGGAACCAACCCGGCACCGACCAGCAGTGTGACCTCTGCGGCCACAGATGGTGCACGAGCGAAAAAACCCTCCTGTCTCCCTGTGCACCGCCCCTCCCAGCTCCATGGGTATTGGAGAGGGAGTGCGGGAGGATGGAACCACCAAACCCCGACCTTAACGTCTGCGATGAGATGCGGATGTAACAGTATAATTTTAAACCGTCCCCTCACCCATACCCGGGCGCGAACCAGGGACCTTCTGCACACATCAACAACAGTCACCCACGAAGCGTCGTTACCCATCGCTCCACAAAAGCCGCAGCCCTTGCAGAGCAAGGGGAACTACTACTTCAAGGTCTCAGAGCAAGTGACGTAACCGATTGAAAAGCTATTTAGCGCGCACCGCTAACTAAGCTAGCCGTTTCACATCCGTTACACGGAGACACTTGTCTGTGTGTGTAGTGAGGAAATTCTACATTTTTATGACACATGATATGTTAATAACATATTAATGGGCATATGTAGTGAAATACAGGAGTTGTGAAATTATCCACCTCCTGCTGCTACGTAGGAAAGACCGCCTGTATTCTGGTTTTAATTGTTGAAGTTTTTTGAAAGTTTAGTTTAATTCAAGTTATTTTAAAATAGGTTAGCTCCAAATCTAGGGCGTAAATGCACCTGTGGTTTATTAGAGGTATTGACAAGGGAACATAATCTTCTGGGATAGCAGATGTACAGAACTCACATCATCCCTAAGCCATTCTGAAAATATCTCCCTCTGAAAGTGGTCCATTTTTGGTTCACTGTTTCACTTTAATCATTTGTGATCAACATTGATAGATAGGAAGAAAGGAAATTGTTCAAGAAGATATTTCATACTCAATTGATCTCTGATCAGAAAAGAACCTTCCCTCACTCTTTCCTCTCTGCATTGCTTTTGTTGTTGTTTGTTGATCAAATAATGATCTTACTGCATCAGGTGTCTTTCCAAATGACATAAAGTGATGAGGTCATAGACATCATGACATTATTCTTTTTATTTTATTTTTTATTTTACCAGGCAAGTCAGTTAAGAACACATTCTTTTTTTCAATGACGGCCTGGGAACAGTGGGTTAACTGCCTGTTCAGGGGCAGAACGACAGATTTGTACCTTGTCAGCTCGGGGGGTTTGAACTCACAACCTTCCCGTTTCTAGTCCAATGCTCTAACCCCCAGGCTATAACATCAAAACAATAAGAAAACGGTATAGTTTGGTAAACAAACGGTCAAAATAAAACTCTGGTAAAAGACTGAATAACTTGATAGAATTTAGATGGAAAGATAGAAAAGTTATTTTTGTCCCCAAATCTGGAACAAATTCAAGAAAGCGTACAGTACTATATAGAGCCCTTATTGCATGGAACTTCCTTCCATCTCATATTGCTCAATTAAGCTGCAAACCTGGTTTCAAAAAACAGATAAAGCAACACCTCGCGGCACAAAGCCTCTCCCCTATTTGACCTAGACAGTTTTTGTGTATGCATTGATATGTAAGAGAGAGAGAGAGAGTGTCATGGTTCCACCTGTCACCAGAGGGCAGCAGAGAACGTCCTAGAGACATTAGCGACACTCAGGTTGTCATGGTTCCACCTGTCACCAGAAGGGCACCAGAGACCGTCCTAGAGACATTAAGGACAGTCAGGTTGTCATGGTTTTATCTGTCACCAGAAGGAGGCCAGAGACTCTCCTAGAGACATTACATTAACGACAATCAGGTTGTCATGGTTTTATCTGTCACCAGAGAGCACCAGAGACCGTCCTAGAGAAATTAACAACAATCAGGTTGTAATGGTTCCACCTATCACCATAAGGGGGCGAGAGACCGTCCTAGAGACGGTAAATCTAGAATCGGCTTCCTATTTCGCAACAAAGCATCCTTCACTCATGCTGCCAAACAAACCCTTGTAAAACTGACCATCCTACAGATCCTTGACCTCGGCGATGTAATTTACAAAATAGCCTCCAACACTCTACTCAACAAATTGGATGCAGTCTATCCCAGTGCCATCCATTTAGTCACCAAAGCCCTATATACTACCTACCACTGCGGCATGTATGCTCTCGTTGGCTGGCCCTCGCTTCATACTCATCGCCAAACCCACTGGCTCCAGGTTATCTACAAGTCTCCGCTAAAGCCACGCCTTATCTCAGTTCACTGGCCACCATAGCAGCACCCACTCGTAGCACGCACTCCAGCAGATATATCTCACTGGTCACCCCCAAAGCCAATTCTTACTTTGGCTGCCTTTCCTTCCAGTTCTCTGCTGCCAATGACTGGAATGAACTGCAAAAATCTCTGAAGCTGGATACTATTTCGTCCCTCACTAGCTTTAAGCACCAGCTGTCAGAGCAGCTCACAGATCACTGCACCTGTACATAGCTCATCTGTGAATATCTTGCTCCTTCACACCCCAGTATCTCAACGTGCACATTCATCTTTTGCACATCCTACCATTCCAGTGTTTAATTGCTATATTGTAATTACTTCGCCACCATGGCCTATTTATTGCCTTACCTCTCTTATCCTACCTCATTTGCACATGCTGTATTTAGATTTTCTACTGTATTATTGACTGTATGTTTGTTTATTCCATGTGTAACTCTGTGTTGTTGTATGTGTCGCACTGCTTTGCTTTATCATGGCCAGGTCGCAGTTGCAAATGAGAACTTGTTCTCAACTGGCCTACCTGGTTAAATAAAGGGGAAATAAATACTTTTTTTTAAAGATCTACTAACTCTATTTTTGCATCCAACTGTTGATGATACAGTACTGTACATGTATAGTCATTGTTAAGGAGTTTAAGATTGCTGTATAAAATAATTAATCTCACAACGTTGAAGCATAATTCAACCAGCATCTTTGTTAAAAAAAACATAAATGTACATTATACATTACTGAGCTCATTCTTGTTTCTATGCAACCAGGTAAATTGCTAAAACGTAGTCTTAAATTCCACATAGACCTCTATCAAACCTTTTACTATGAGGGCCTATCTCTCACATGATGTCTGCCATGTCAAGCAGTAGAAAAAATGAGTTGTATACCCGCCAGGAGCCCAGAATCTCATTTCAGATCCTGTCATTTCTCTCAGGTGTTGTGCGTAATGAAGCCTTGTCATACTGAATACTTGCACAGCACATTCCAGCACTGCCCCAGATTAGTACAGAGAATTATAAAATGATGCCTTGGCTGAGGTTTGCCTCCCACCCGTCCCCTCCTTTAATTGAATTACGGGTCAAATCATCGCTCATCCCCTCCCGGCTGCATTGGTACATGTGCTCCCACTCCTATAGGAACTCATAGGATTAGCAGGTGCTGCTCCCTCTGAGTAGTGTAATGGCCAGGAAACTGCCTGACCAGCCAGCTGGGAAAATAGTAAGAGCAACTGGCAAGAAGACAAGCCGAGCTGAATTGAAAATACCTATCTGATGTGCTGTACAGTTGTAGGATCTTAATTTCAGCACTCTTATTTTGTTGAAAATTCATGATGCTTCATGACTTACATAAATTCACTGAAAACCACATTAACGTACAGTTATTTGAACAGAATTGCACTTTTCATGTAGCTTACTTTTGGCCAACTAATAGCCTAACTTCCGATCGAGCGATATTATGGACTAATCGTTGAAATCTTGTTGCTGCGACAATACTGGTCAAATTAAGATCCCACATTTGTAGATGGGAAAAGCATCCTGAATTTAATTTGATTAAATAGCTTTTCCATTTAATTTGTTTTTCACACGTAGGAATTGTAGTGTGTTTTCTGCTCAATGGGTATTGTCAGAGTTTGTAAGAGGGCTGACATGTTAGTGTGCTTCCTCTTACATTGCTAAGCTTTATGTTTCAACATTTGGCAATAACTATCGGAGCCCATTATAGTCCCAAGGACTCAACATATTCATAAACAATGCAAACGCATTCACCAGCTCTCAATAAACATTACGTTTATTACACTAAGTTGATATTGCTTACTATACCCAATGTCAACCTGCATGTGTTGCCACATGGTGTATGTGAAGTGGATATGATTATTAATTGCTTGTAAATGTGCCCTTTAATCTTATTTTGGAACATTACACATGGCGAAAGAGCTTGGCATCTTAATTCTAACAGAGTGAAGCAATGTGCAAAATTTTCAATGGAAGTTTTACTTCAATGTTTTGTCTTGGCATTGTGTGTCTCTGACCAAATAATCACATTAGTTTACAATGAAAATCTGCAGTTGGTTTTAAATGATCCAATTGAACCACAAATAGGTTTGATTAGATCCCAATGCTGGAACAAAGTGAAGAACGTTTCAAAAATCAGAGTGGGGAGCAGTGAACCAATGGCTCTGAGCACAAACTGACATTTACATTAATGGGACTGAATTACAATTGACCCTGTTTACCTTTTGTTGCAGGCTCCAAAATCACACAGCTCCCTGGTTTAACATTGATTCAAGGTCATTATGAGTGGAGTCCGGTTAGGGGAATGAAATGTGTCATTTCCCAGCTAATGGATTTTTGGCTTGAAATTAATAGGTCCTGGACTGGACTCCCTGTTCCAGGCAAACCCAGGCCAAAGAACATGATTGCTTAACCAATGAAAACATGGGCTTTCCTCCAACAACTAAAAAAACCTCCAAGGCGTGAACGTAATGGAAACTGACAAAGAAATATACTGGATGTCTTTCTGTAATATCTAGGCTTGTGATGCGTAAATGACTCACAAGGGGGACTTTTCTCTGCTCTGTTCGACATAGTACTCAGTATTCACGTCATGATGACCTTTAGTGACCTTTCTGTCTGGGCTCAACCCCAGCGCCATTGTTAAATGTTAACTTGAAAGGCAGTCTGGACCAGATCAGAATTATGACCACTTGTTCATTTCTGCTTTACATTTCTTTACAAATGTTGGGTGAGTACAGAGCTCAGATGGTCCTTTGTGCTTCAGCAAACAAAGGAAAGGTGCTCAACAGCAACACAAATCAAGAGCAGGGCTTACCAAGGAAAACTTCCAAAAAGCACTTGGAGCACTTGGCAAAATGAAGGCAGAGATGTAATATTTTTGCTCACTTTACAGCATCGTACAGAATGGGAACATCGAGCTGTATAGAGCTGTATAGCCCTCGAGCTGTATAGAGCTGTATAGAGAGCACAGAGCAGTATGGAGCAGAACAGAGCTGTATAGAGCTGTAAAGAGAGCACAGAGCAGTATGGAGCAGAATAGAGCTATATAAAGAGCACAGAGCAGTATGGAGCAGAATAGAGCTGTATAGAGAGCACAGAGCAGTATGGAGCAGAATAGAGCTGTAAAGAGAGCAAAGAGCAGTATGGAGCAGAACAGAGCTGTAAAGAGCTGCATAGAGCTGTATAGAGCTGTATAGAGCTGTATAGAGCAGGACAGAGCTGCATAGAGCAGTATGGAGCAGAACAGAGCTGTATAGAGCTGCATAGAGCTGTATAGAGCTGTATGGAGCAGAACAGAGCTGTATAGAGCTGTAAAGAGAGCAAAGAGCAGTATGGAGCAGAACAGAGCTGCATAGAGCTGTATAGAGCTGCATAGAGAAGTATGGAGCAGAACAGAGCTGTATATAGCTGTAAAGAGCTGCATAGAGCTGTATAGAGCTGTATAAAGAGGTATACAGCAGTACAGAGCTGTATAGAGCAGTATGGAGCTGTATAGAGCTGTATAGAGAAGTATAGAGCAGCACAGAGCTGTATAGAGCAGTATGGAGCAGAACAGAGCTGTAAAGAGCTGCATAGAGCTGTATAGAGCTGTATAGAGCTGCATAGAGCTGTATAGAGCTGTACAGAGCAGAACAGAGCTGTATAGAGCTGTAAAGAGAGCAAAGAGCAGTATGGAGCAGAACAGAGCTGCATAGAGCTGTATAGAGCTGCATAGAGAAGTATGGAGCAGAACAGAGCTGTATATAGCTGTAAAGAGCTGCATAGAGCTGTATAGAGCTGTATAAAGAAGTATACAGCAGTACAGAGCTGTATAGAGCAGTATGGAGCTGTATGGAGCTGTATAGAGAAGTATAGAGCAGTACAGAGCTGTATAGAGCAGTATGGAGCAGAACAGAGCTGTATAGAGCTGCATAGAACTGTATGGAGCAGAACAGAGCCGTATAGAGCTCTAAAGAGCTTCATAGAGCTGTATAGAGCTGTATAGAGAAGTATAGAGCAGTACAGAGCTGTATAGAGCAGTGTGGAGCTGTATAGAGCTGTATAGAGAAGTATAGAGCAGTACAGAGCAGAATAGAGCTGTATAGAGAGCACAGAGCAGTATGGAGCAGAATAGAGCTGTAAAGAGAGCAAAGAGCAGTATGGAGCAGAACAGAGCTGTATAGAGCTGCATAGAGCTGTATAGAGCTGTATGGAGCAGAACAGAGCTGTATAGAGCTGTAAAGAGAGCAAAGAGCAGTATGGAGCAGAACAGAGCTGCATAGAGCTGTATAGAGCTGCATAGAGAAGTATGGAGCAGAACAGAGCTGTATATAGCTGTAAAGAGCTGCATAGAGCTGTATAGAGCTGTATAAAGAGTTATACAGCAGTACAGAGCTGTATAGAGCAGTATGGAGCTGTATAGAGCTGTATAGAGAAGTATAGAGCAGTACAGAGCTGTATAGAGCAGTATGGAGCAGAACAGAGCTGTAAAGAGCTGCATAGAGCTGTATAGAGCTGTATAGAGCTGCATAGAGCTGTATAGAGCTGTACAGAGCAGAACAGAGCTGTATAGAGCTGTAAAGAGAGCAAAGAGCAGTATGGAGCAGAACAGAGCTGCATAGAGCTGTATAGAGCTGCATAGAGAAGTATGGAGCAGAACAGAGCTGTATATAGCTGTAAAGAGCTGCATAGAGCTGTATAGAGCTGTATAAAGAAGTATACAGCAGTACAGAGCTGTATAGAGCAGTATGGAGCTGTATGGAGCTGTATAGAGAAGTATAGAGCAGTACAGAGCTGTATAGAGCAGTATGGAGCAGAACAGAGCTGTATAGAGCTGCATAGAACTGTATGGAGCAGAACAGAGCCGTATAGAGCTCTAAAGAGCTGCATAGAGCTGTATAGAGCTGTATAGAGAAGTATAGAGCAGTACAGAGCTGTATAGAGCAGTATGGAGCTGTATAGAGCTGTATAGAGAAGTATAGAGCAGTATGGAGCAGAATAGAGCTGTATAGAGAGCACAGAGCAGTATGGAGCAGAATAGAGCTGTAAAGAGAGCAAAGAGCAGTATGGAGCAGAACAGAGCTGTAAAGAGCTGCATAGAGCTGTATAGAGCTGTATAGAGCTGTATAGAGCAGGACAGAGCTGCATAGAGCAGTATGGAGCAGAACAGAGCTGTATAGAGCTGCATAGAGCTGTATAGAGCTGTATGGAGCAGAACAGAGCTGTATAGAGCTGTAAAGAGAGCAAAGAGCAGTATGGAGCAGAACAGAGCTGCATAGAGCTGTATAGAGCTGCATAGAGAAGTATGAGGCAGAACAGAGCTGTATATAGCTGTAAAGAGAGCAAAGAGCAGTATGGAGCAGAACAGAGCTGCATAGAGCTGTATAGAGCTGCATAGAGAAGTATGGAGCAGAACAGAGCTGTATAGAGCTGTAAAGAGCAGCAGTACAGAGCTGTATAGAGCTGTAAGAGAAAGAGGTATACAGCAGAACAGAGCTGCATAGAGCTGTATAGAGCTGCAAGAGAAGTATGGAGCAGAACAGAGCTGTATAGAGCTGTAAGAGCTGCATAGAGCTGTATAGAGCTGTATAAAGAAGTATACAGCAGTACAGAGCTGTATAGAGCAGTATGGAGCTGTATGGAGCTGTATAGAGAAGTATAGAGCAGTACAGAGCTGTATAGAGCAGTATGGAGCAGAACAGAGCTGTATAGAGCTGCATAGAACTGTATGGAGCAGAACAGAGCGTATAGAGCTCTAAAGAGCTTGCATAGAGCTGTATAGAGCTGTATAGAGAAGTATAGAGCAGTACAGAGCTGTATAGAGCAGTATGGAGCTGTATAGAGCTGTATAGAGAAGTATAGAGCAGTACAGAGCAGAATAGAGCTGTATAGAGAGCACAGAGCAGTATGGAGCAGAATAGAGCTGTAAAGAGCTGCATAGAGCAGTATGGAGCAGAACAGAGCTGTATAGCTGGAGCAGTACAGAGCTGCATAGAGCTGTATAGAGCTGTATGGAGCTGCAGAACAGAGCTGTATAGAGCTGTAAAGAGAGCAAAGAGCAGTATGGAGCAGAACAGAGCTGCATAGAGCTGTATAGAGCTGCATAGAGAAGTATGGAGCAGAACAGAGCTGTATATAGCTGTAAAGAGCTGCATAGAGCTGTATAGAGCTGTATAAAGAGTTATACAGCAGTACAGAGCTGTATAGAGCAGTATGGAGCTGTATAGAGCTGTATAGAGAAGTATAGAGCAGTATAGAGCTGTATAGAGCAGTATGGAGCAGAACAGAGCTGTAAAGAGCTGCATAGAGCTGTATAGAGCTGTATAGAGCTGCATAGAGCTGTATAGAGCTGTACAGAGCAGAACAGAGCTGTATAGAGCTGTAAAGAGAGCAAAGAGCAGTATGGAGCAGAACAGAGCTGCATAGAGCTGTATAGAGCTGCATAGAGAAGTATGGAGCAGAACAGAGCTGTATATAGCTGTAAAGAGCTGCATAGAGCTGTATAGAGCTGTATAAAGAAGTATACAGCAGTACAGAGCTGTATAGAGCAGTATGGAGCTGTATGGAGCTGTATAGAGAAGTATAGAGCAGTACAGAGCTGTATAGAGCAGTATGGAGCAGAACAGAGCTGTATAGAGCTGCATAGAACTGTATGGAGCAGAACAGAGCCGTATAGAGCTCTAAAGAGCTGCATAGAGCTGTATAGAGCTGTATAGAGAAGTATAGAGCAGTACAGAGCTGTATAGAGCAGTATGGAGCTGTATAGAGCTGTATAGAGAAGTATAGAGCAGTATGGAGCAGAATAGAGCTGTATAGAGAGCACAGAGCAGTATGGAGCAGAATAGAGCTGTAAAGAGAGCAAAGAGCAGTATGGAGCAGAACAGAGCTGTAAAGAGCTGCATAGAGCTGTATAGAGCTGTATAGAGCTGTATAGAGCAGGACAGAGCTGCATAGAGCAGTATGGAGCAGAACAGAGCTGTATAGAGCTGTAAAGAGAGCAAAGAGCAGTATGGAGCAGAACAGAGCTGCATAGAGCTGTATAGAGCTGCATAGAGAAGTATGGAGCAGAACAGAGCTGTATATAGCTGTAAAGAGCTGCATAGAGCTGTATAGAGCTGTATAAAGAGGTATACAGCAGTACAGAGCTGTATAGAGCTGTAAAGAGAGCAAAGAGCAGTATGGAGCAGAACAGAGCTGCATAGAGCTGTATAGAGCTGCATAGAGAAGTATGGAGCAGAACAGAGCTGTATATAGCTGTAAAGAGCTGCATAGAGCTGTATAGAGCTGTATAAAGAGGTATACAGCAGTACAGAGCTGTATAGAGCAGTATGGAGCTGTATAGAGCTGTATAGAGAAGTATAGAGCAGTACAGAGCTGTATAGAGCAGTATGGAGCAGAACAGAGCTGTAAAGAGCTGCATAGAGCTGTATAGAGCTGTATATAGCTGCATAGAGCTGTATAGAGCTGTACAGAGCAGAACAGAGCTGTATAGAGCTGTAAAGAGAGCAAAGAACAGTATGGAGCAGAACAGAGCTGTAAAGAGCTGCATAGAGCTGTATAGAGCTGTATAGAGCTGTATAGAGCAGGACAGATCTGCATAGAGCAGTATGGAGCAGAACAGAGCTGTATAGAGCTGCATAGAGCTGTATAGAGCTGTATGGAGCAGAACAGAGCTGTATAGAGCTGTAAAGAGAGCAAAGAGCAGTATGGAGCAGAACAGAGCTGCATAGAGCTGTATAGAGCTGCATAGAGAAGTATGAGGCAGAACAGAGCTGTATATAGCTGTAAAGAGAGCAAAGAGCAGTATGGAGCAGAACAGAGCTGCATAGAGCTGTATAGAGCTGCATAGAGAAGTATGGAGCAGAACAGAGCTGTATATAGCTGTAAAGAGCTGCATAGAGCTGTATAGAGCTGTATAAAGAGGTATACAGCAGTACAGAGCTGTATAGAGCTGTAAAGAGAGCAAAGAGCAGTATGGAGCAGAACAGAGCTGCATAGAGCTGTATAGAGCTGCATAGAGAAGTATGGAGCAGAACAGAGCTGTATAGAGCTGTAAAGAGCTGCATAGAGCTGTATAGAGCTGTATAAAGAGGTATACAGCAGTACAGAGCTGTATAGAGCAGTATGGAGCTGTATAGAGCTGTATGGAAGTATAGAGCAGTACAGAGCTGTATAGAGCAGTATGGAGCAGAACAGAGCTGTAAAGAGCTGCATAGAGCTGTATAGAGCTGTATAGAGCTGCATAGAGCTGTATAGAGCTGTACAGAGCAGAACAGAGCTGTATAGAGCTGTAAAGAGAGCAAAGAGCAGTATGGAGCAGAACAGAGCTGCATAGAGCTGTATGGAGCAGAACAGAGCCGTATAGAGCTCTAAAGAGCTGCATAGAGCTGTATAGAGCTGTATAGAGAAGTATAGAGCAGTACAGAGCTGTATAGAGCAGTATGGAGCTGTATAGAGCTGTATAGAGAAGTATAGAGCAGTACAGAGCAGAATAGAGCTGTATAGAGAGCACAGAGCAGTATGGAGCAGAATAGAGCTGTAAAGAGAGCAAAGAGCAGTATGCATACTGCCTGTGGTATACAGTTAGTTTCTATTAATTTCATATGGTTGACCTCTTGAAGTTTTCATCTTCAAGTCACTTTTCATTTGTTGCTGGATTTCACAGGGCCAATCCAGGCACAGTTGGATACACATCCTCTTCTGGAGGCACAGAGTTCATCAGTCCAGATTTCCATATTATACAGTATGTGCATTTCCCTTGCATCCCAAGAGGCCCCCACTGTGAGTCCTGTTTATTGTAAAGCAGCAGCCTGGAGAGTTTATTGACTCAATTCATTAGTTCCAGTTCCAGACCTCTTCCTGGAGGGGGGAGAAAATCCATCCCACTAGGCACAGAAGTCCGTTTAACGTTAAGTTCTGACTGACATGTAATTGAGTTGTCAACTAGCATGAATTCAATATCAAATCAACAACAAAAAATGTATCCTGTCAATAGGTTTAGGTGAAAAGTTGGATGAAAAAAAGCCGAAATTCCCTTAAATTGATTACCTTTTTGCCAATCCAATATCATCGCATAAACATATTTTTTTAAATGATGTGGAAACAACATTGATTCAACCAGTTTCTCTTGATTCTGGTTGTTGTCTCTGGTTGTTCAGTTGGAATGTGCTTTAGTTAATATGAGCAGAGGAATGGGTGATGCATGATAACAAATACTTAGGCTCCACATTCATCCAATTATCAGAGATGTTTCCCCATCGCCTATTTACTTCAAGGTAATTAGTGTGGTTCATTCATGCTCAAAATGACATTCTCAATCCACGGCTCCCGTTGCCCTACAGGGCAGCATGGAGATTTCTGTTAAAGAGAGATCGGTCTAAAATGAGGGAATTTAGATACGATTTTCATTCGCTTCTCGCACTCCTCTACTCTGCTACCTCTCCCACTCCTCCATTCTGCTACCTCAACCACTCCTCCATTCTGCTACCTCAACCACTCCTCCATTCTGCTACCTCTCCCACTCCTGCATTCTGCTACCTCACCCACTGCTCCATTCTGCTACCTCTCCCACTCTTCCATTCTGCTACCTCTCCCACTCCTGCATTCTGCTACCTCTCCCACTCCTGCATTCTGCTACCTCTCCCACTCCTGCATTCTGCTACCTCAACCACTCCTGCATTCTGCTACCTCTCCCACTCCTCCATTCTGCTACCTCTCCCACTCCTCCATTCTGCTACCTCTCCCACTCCTCCATTCTGCTACCTCACCCACTCCTCCATTCTGCTACCTCTCCCACTCTTCCATTCTGCTACCTCTCCCACTCCTGCATTCTGCTACCTCTCCCACTCCTGCATTCTGCTACCTCGCCCACTCCTGCATTCTTCTACCTCACCCACTCCTGTATTCTGCTACCTCACCCACTCCTGCATTCTACTACCCATCCCACTCCTCCATTCTGCTACCTCACCCACTCCTGCATTCTGCTACCTCTCCCACTCCTGCATTCTTTTACCTCACCCACTCCTCCATTCTGCTACCTCTCCCACTTCTGCATTCTGCTACCTCACCCACTCCTGCATTCTACTACCTCTCCCACTCCTGCATTCTGCTACCTCTCCCACTCCTGCATTCTGCTACCTCTCCCACTCCTGCATTCTGCTACCTCACCCACTCCTGCATTCTGCTACCTCTCCCACTCCTGCATTCTTTTACCTCACCCACTCCTCCATTCTGCTACCTCTCCCACTTCTGCATTCTGCTACCTCTCCCACTCCTGCATTCTGCTACCTCACCCACTCCTGCATTCTACTACCCATCCCACTCTTCCATTCTGCTACCTCTCCCACTCCTGCATTCTGCTACCTCTCCCACTCCTGCATTCTTCTACCTCTCCCACTGCTTTATTTTGCTACCTCACCCACTCCTCCATGCTGCTACCTCTCCCACTCCTCCATTCTGCTACCTCTCCCACTCCTCCATTCTGCTACCTGTCTCACTGCTCCATTCTGCTACCTCTCACACTCCTGCATTCTGCTACCTCACCCACTCCTGCATTCTGCTACCTCGCCCAATCCTCCATTCTGCTACCTCTCCCACTCCTCCATTCTGCTACCTCATCCACTCCTCCATTCTGCTACCTCACCCACTCCTGCATTCTGCTACCTCTCCCACTCCTCCATTCTGCTACCTCACCCACTCCTGCATTCTGCTACCTCTCCCACTCCTCCATTCTGCTACCTCACCCACTCCTCCATTCTGCTACCTCTCCTACTCCTGCATTCTGCTACCTCACCCACTCCTGCATTCTGCTACCTCTCCCACTCCTCCATTCTGCTACCTGTCTCACTGCTCCATTCTGCTACCTCCCCCACTCCTGCATTCTGCTACCTCCCCACTCCTGCATTCTGCTACCTCTCCCACTCCTCCATTCTGCTACCTGTCTCACTGCTCCATTCTGCTACCTCTCCCACTCCTCCATTCTGCTACCTGTCTCACTGCTCCATTCTGCTACCTCTCACACTCCTGCATTCTGCTACCTCACCCACTCCTGCATTCTGCTACCTCTCCCACTCCTCCATTCTGCTACCTGTCTCACTCCTCCTTTCTGCTACCTCTCCCACTCCTCCATTCTGCTACCTCTCCCACTCCTCCATTCTGATACCTCTCCCACTCCTCCATTCTGCTACCTGTCTCACTCCTCCATTCTGCTACCTCTCCCACTCCTCCATTCTGCTACCTCTCCCACTCCTGCATTCTGCTACCTCTCCCACTCCTCCATTCTGCTACCTCTCCCACTCCTCCATTCTGCTACCTCTCCCACTCCTGCATTCTGCTACCTCACCCACTCCTCCATTCTGCTACCTCTCCCACTCCTCCATTCTGCTACCTCACCCACTCCTCCGTTCTGCTACCTCACCCACTCCTCCATTCTGCTACCTCACACACTCCTCCATTCTGCTACCTCTCCCACTCCTGTATTCTGCTACCTCACCCACTCCTGTATTCTGCTACCTCACCCACTCCTGTATTCTGCTACCTCACCCACTGCTTCATTTTGCTAATCCATTTCTATGAGACGTGGCAGACGTCTTGAGGAACCAACCTTTTTCAACTTTCACCTCTCTGCTTCTTTTCATCTTCTCAGCCTTTCCAGCAAACTGAACAAAAAAAAAGGATTCCGTTATTTACTTCATTAGTCATGTTGTTGTGTTGTTGGATTCTGAGTGTGACAGGTAGCAAATGGAGGGAAACAGAGACAGCAGACGTTTAGAGTCCCACTGGTTCAGTCTCGGGGAGAACAACAACTGACACATATTTCAAAACAAAATGGGAAATGGGTTATTCATAGTGACTGAGCTAGCTATGCTGATTGGATATTTCCATGCAGAAGGAATTATTAATGTGGAAATTATTAGGAGTTCAAAATAGCAATGTATCACCAACCCTGCATTGTGTCTGACACAATGCAAGCTTCAAAGTGTAGTGTACATTTACATTTACATTTAAGTCATTTACACGCTCTTATGACTTACAAGCATTCACCTTATGACATCCAGTGGAACAGTCACTTTACAATAGTGTGTACATTTACATTTACATTTAAGTCATTTAGCAGACGCTCTTATCCAGAGCGACTTACAAATTGGTGCATTCACCTTATGACATCCAGTGGAACAACCATTACAATAGTGCATCTAAATATTTTATGATTACTTTATCCTACTAGGTATTCTTAAAGAGGTGGGGTTTCAGTGGAACAGTCATTTAACAGATTTCAAACAAACAATAGATGCATCTAAATCTCCTATCAAGCACAACACTGGGACATCTGAACCAGACGTTCAGGTCTCACTAAGAACCGGCACTATTTATCCTATCCTAGGTATTCCTTAAAGAGGTGGGGTTTCAGGTGTCTCCGGAAGGTGGTGATTGACTCCGCTGTCCTGGCGTCGTGAGGGAGTTTGTTCCACCATTGGGGGGCCAGAGCAGCGAACAGTTTTGACTGGGCTGAGCGGGAGCTGTACTTCCTCAGTGGTAGGGAGGCGAGCAGGCCAGAGGTGGATGAACGCAGTGCCCTTGTTTGGGTGTAGGGCCTGATCAGAGCCTGGAGGTACTGAGGTGCCGTTCCCCTCACAGCTCCGTAGGCAAGCACCATGGTCTTGTAGCGGATGCGAGCTTCAACTGGAAGCCAGTGGAGAGAACGGAGGAGCGGGGTGACGTGAGAGAACTTGGGAAGGTTGAACACCAGACGGGCTGCGGCGTTCTGGATGAGTTGAAGGGGTTTAATGGCACAGGCAGGGAGCCCAGCCAACAGCGAGTTGCAGTAATCCAGACGGGAGATGACAAGTGCCTGGATTAGGACCTTTTTGTAACAACAACACCATAATGTTTATAAAAAGGTAGATGATTAGGTTTTATCAATCAAATAAATATTACATAACAGTAGGCTGCTGAGGGGAGAACTGCTCATAATAATGGACAAAATTGTAAGGTGTGCGTAACTGGTGACAGGGAAGTCAGACGCAGGAGAGCAGAACTAGGTAATAGCCGGAGCTGTTTCATCTCAAAACCGCCGGCATAAAGAAATAACCAACATGGGTACAATACCCGACGTGTACCAGTAAACATGTGCACAAGCACTTACAACAAACAATTCCACACAAAGACATGGGGGGAACAGAGGGTTAAATACACAACGATTAATGAGGGAAATGAAAACCAGGTGTGTAGAAAAACAAGACAAAGCAAACGGAAAATGAAAAGTGGATGGACTATGGCTAGAAGACCGGTGACGCTGACCGCCGAACATCGCCCGATCAAGGAGAGGAACCGACTTCGGTGGAAGTCGTGACAAAAATGGAGTGAATGGAATGTCATCAAACACATGGAAACCGTATGTTTGATGTATTTTATACCATTCCATATATACCACTCCAGCCATTTCCACAAGCCAGTCCTCCCAAAATTAAGATACCACCAACCTCCTGTGGACAACATCACTGACAAATAAAACTTGAAGACACTTAGAAGCTTTTCTTTCCAGTGGTTGCACAACAAATCCCTTATACAATGAAATAAACACATAAAACACTATCATTGTTTGATTTACAACAACCAGGACGCAACCCCTCTCCCCCCAGTCCTCTCAAATGAAAACAAACAAGTGATAGTGTCACGCACTGACCGTAGAGATCTTTTTATTCTCTATGTTTGGTTGGTCAGGGTGTGACTCGAGTGGAAAACTCTATGTTCTTTGTTTCTATGTTTCTCAATCAGGGACAGCTGTCTATCGTTGTCTCTGATTGGGAATCATACTTCGGCAGCCTTTTCCCCTTTTGTAATGGTGGGTAGTTGTCATTGTAAGCTTCACGGTCGTTTCTTTGTTTTGTTGGCGACATTTACCAGTAAAAGAAATGTACGCTCACCATGCTGCACTTTGGTCCGGTCATTTCCACGATGACAGATAGTGTCATCCTCACTGCTTACCACACATGGAGTGCTCCTTTAAACATTAACAGAGATAATACAGGACAAAACAAGACTGAAGAGCAGTGGTTATCGTTGTTTCTATAATGTCTGGCTTACTGGTTGGACAATGTGTCAACACATTTTGGAGTGTTTCTCCTCTTTTCTGGCCTTCTGTGTGGCTTTATTGGTTTTGATCTCCCACGAGGGGAAGAATTCTAGATTCTCTTGGCCACAACCAACAACAGTTGTTATTTTTGCAGAGTTTACCAAGAGATTAAACTGAGCTGTTGTTTTCAAACGGGAATTGAATGTCTTGTTTAATTTAATAAAAGGAGGAATGAAACACAAACCCATCCTCTGCTGAACGCAGTTCATGTCACCCAGCTCACTGAAAACTCTCTTCAAGAACAACGCACCATTGATATCCTGAATACCGTCTTACACCATGCAATTAAACTGTACACTAGTAAATATCCCTGTTCTATGAGAAAGTCACCTTTGAGAAGTGTGAGAAAAGCTAGTTCGATTGATTTGATTGTTTGATCATAATTGTCTGCTATAATGAATCATTCTCAATAAAGCATCATTTTTTTCCAGGCTAGTGAGAGTCGGAGCTATCGATCAAAAATGGACAACTCAATGTGGTTCAACCTCACAGTACACAGTTAGGACAAGACTTCAGATAGTCATAAGAGTGAAATGGAATTCAATGAAACAGCTCCTTTTACGTTTAGCAGAACAGGTGCCCTTCTATTCATCACTAGACCTACTCTGATGGACATCTAGTAGAGGACAGAAACCCTTTTCCTACAAATGTTCCCTAAAGTACAACTCTTTATTCAAATGAAATGTTGCCCGTGTGTTTATCTCTAGAGAAGTATAAGTGGCAAAGCTTGTAATCAGTAATAGGTAAGAAAATCACAAACACTATAAATGAAGTGTTGTGTGTGTATTGTGTGTGTTTTGTGTGTGTTTTGTGTGTGTTTTGTGTGTGTATTGTGTGTGTTTTGTGTGTGTATTGTGTGTGTTTTGTGTGTGTATTGTGTGTGTATTGTGTGTGTATTGTGTGTGTGTATTGTGTGTGTTTTGTGTGTGTATTGTGTGTGTGTATTGTGTGTGTTTTGTGTGTGTGTAAAAACGTGAACCAAAAAGCCTCACAGGTCAACTGTTTACCTTTGACCTTCCTGTTCCCAGTCCCTCTAGTCTCACTGACTATTACAACAACATGTTACTAAACTTTGCACTGGAGTTCAGTTTATGTAAATACCTTTTCTTAGGCGTCCGCTGAAGATATCCTTGACACTGCAGCTAATTATTCCACTGCAAAAGGAGTGCAGGCCAAGTCTACACAAAGTGGGACAATTTTGTCCATACTTGATATTTACACATTTCCTTATTGAGACATAACTGGTGTGATGAACAGGATTTAATTTGCACAGAAAATCAGAAGAAACAATAACTGTTAGACCTATAATTTATAAAAGGTTACAGCACCTGTTATACCCAAGAGCTTGGAGGGTGTGTGAATTTTAAAATAGCTAACATCTAGCAGTGTAAACACTCTTGAGTTAACGTTTAGCACTATCTTCATTTGTCTGCAGTTCATTTAATTGGGGCCTAGGTCCATGATAGGTCAATGATAGGTCCATGATAGGTCAGCAATAGGTCCATGATAGGTCAATGATAGGTCCATGATAGGTCAGTGATAGGTCCATGATAGGTCAGTGATAGGTCCATGATAGGTCCATGATAGGTCAGCAATAGGTCATTGATAGGTCAGTGATAGGTCCATGATAGGTCAGTGATAGGTCCATGATAGGTCAGCGATAGGTCCATGATATGTCCATGATAGGTCAGTGATAGGTCTATGATAGGTCCATGATAGGTCAGTGATAGGTCCATGATGGGTCCATGATATGTCAGTGGTAGGTCCATGATAGGTCAGTGATAGGTCCATGATAGGTCCATGATAGGTCAGTGATAGGTCCATGATAGGTCCATGATAGGTCAGTGATAGGTCCATGATAGGACCATGATAGGTCCATGATAGGTCAGTGATAGGTCTATGATGGGTCCATGATAGGTCCATGATAGGTCAGTGATAGGTCCATGATAGGTCCATGATAGGTCCATGATAGGTCAGTGATAGGTCAGTTATAGGTCTATGATAGGTCCATGATAGGTCCATGATAGGGCCATGATAGGTCAGTGATAGGTCTATGATAGGTCCATGATAAGTCCATGATAGGTCAGTGATAGGTCCATGATAGGTCAGTGATAGGTCTATGATTGGTCCATGATAAGTCCATGATAGGTCAGTGATAGGTCCATGATAGGTCCATGATAGGTCAGTGATAGGTCCATGATAGGTCAGTGATAGGTCAGTGATAGGTCCATGATAGGTCCATGATATGTCAGTGGTAGGTCCATGATAGGTCAGTGATAGGTCCATGATAGGTCCATGATAGGTCAGTGATAGGTCATGATAGGTCCATGATAGGTCATGATAGGTCCATGATAGGTCAGTGATAGGTCTATGATAGGTCCATGATAGGTCCATGATAGGTCCATGATAGGTCCATGATAGGTCCATGATAGGTCCATGATAGGTCAATGATAGGTCCATGATAGGTCCATGATAGGTCAGTGATAGGTCTATGATAGGTCTAAGTCCATGATAGGTCAGTGATAGGTCCATGATAGGTCCATGATAGGTCCATGATAGGTCCATGATAGGTCCATGATAGGTCAGTGATAGGTCCATGATAGGTCAGTGATAGGTCTATGATAGGTCTATGATAGGTCCATGATAGGTCCATGATAGGTCCATGATAGGTCCAGTGATAGGTCCATGATAGGTCCATGATAGGTCCATGATAGGTCCATGATAGGTCCATGATAGGTCCATGATAGGTCCATGATAGGTCTATGATAGGTCTATGATAGGTCTATGATAGGTCCATGATAGGTCCATGATAGGTCAGTGAGGTTGAAACACTACACCCAATGTAAGATCCAAATCCTCTGTAATGTCTTTCATTCAGAGTTATGTGATATTGATAGCAGTCTATCAAATGTTTTAAAGATAGGTTACTCTCTTCAATCTTGATCCTTAATAACCTAACCTATTTGACCCTGGAACCATAATCAGATATTCATGCTGGAATGTTAATTGCAGCATGAAGCCTTTGTAGTTCCATTTGTGTATAAAGAAATTGTATAATATGGAATGTCTTTAGGCTTTATTCTTCAACATTTAGCTTAGTCCCCCAATCCATATTAATCAGGTTACTTTTTTACTTTTCTTTTTAATGGCGCTGACAATTCTACCTGTCTTCTGAGTTTCCACTCTAGAATAATGGTTCAATTCTCCTTGCTTTAGCTAAGGTTGAACCGCAATAACAGCAGGAATGCTCCAGCTGCCACCTTCTATTTTCATGGATGGATTTGTGGGAAACTTGATCGGACAGCCCATCTGCTATCTCTGTGTGTTGGGGCTGGTGTTGTGTTTGTGTAGAGGGATGCACCAGTTTGATGTCTTACTATGAGATACATAGACCTTTATCAGACCATGTTTGCAATAGTTTTTTCCCCTTTTTGCTAAATTGTCTCTGTATAGACGGGTTGGTGGTTTAGCAACAAGATCTACGCATACACAACTATGGGGCAAAACAGAAGGGCTTGGCTTACATTGTTAACAACATGCAAACTATATTTTGTCTCCAATGTTTATTGAAAACACAAATACATTTGCACAATGAGCACATTTTGTCTCTCAAATACATTGTTACAGTTGTTGGTTTACTAGCTAGTGAATTTGAGCCATATTAGCATAGACGTGACAACTCAAAACATCTCAAAACAAGACATGGTAAGAACAAGATCAAATTTGCTGAAACGAGACACCTACGATTCCCCACATGCCAGTTTCTTGTCTTAATTTTTGCTAGCTATCTGGCCATCCAGAATCCCAACTACAAGTGGATTTCTGCTCCATTAAAGCGTGCGCGTTGTTTTCGTGACGTTGTTAGCTTACTTGTCTATAAGAATGTGATTGCCTCAAGATGGACTGTTGTCAGAAAGCTTGGTGGGAAATTGACTACAGTGTCATGACTAATGCTGACACAATTCCAAATTATATAATATAGAGCATCGAACAACTGATTCCAGGTATTGGTCTAAAATAAGTCCGAAATGAGACATTACCGATGTTCTTCAAATCAAGATGCATTTCTTGCCCCTAAAATAATAATGCAGTACTCCCAACCTTTATCTTGAAACAGAAACCCATTTCACTACAAGAACATAACTTCTGTTTCCACCATTATGTCACTGTTGTGGCAATGAACTGTTGGGCAACATGGAGACAAAAGACTTTGCGGCAACTTTTCTCAATTCTCAAGTTAAGTTGATGATAGATGGGCTAGCTGGCTACCAAAGTGAATGAAAACAGATCACTCAAAGATCTAACCTGACATATTATAAAAGTTGACATTTTCCCTTAGAGCTTGGAAGTTTCTTGATGGCTTCACTCTTGATCTAAGATGACCGAGACGGTCTCCTTCCAAGAACATTTGGACGTTTGATACATCTGCTCAGCTCTCGGGGCTAGAGGCTAATTGAATATGGCCTGGCTGGCTGAGTGATATCAGTGAGCAGTATTGGGGAGGATACCACATAGTTCATAATGAATGATGGAATGGGATTCCTGTTCTGTTTCCAAGCAACAGCCGTTTGTGTTTTGCCTCGAGGTGAAAGGCTGCTCTTCCCAGTCGTATATATCCTTCTCTCTGTGTGTGCTGGCAGTGAGCACAAATCCTAGGGAGGCCATTTCAAACACATCAGGAGGGGAACGGCCATGCAAAATAAATAATGAATTGCGCTAACCTTTATGGGAGCATAGCGGGGGTAATGGGTTGGCGTTTTATTATTTGCAATAACAGCACCGTGTTAGGTTAGGGAAGGCTTTTCCTCTCAAGCTCGGAGTAATAATGGTAGTGATATTCATCTTGGATATCTTGGTAAATTGTTCCAGGTGATCATGGGTTCAGAAAGGGTATTCAAGGGCCAATCCGCAGTCGCTAAATCCGTTTTTGGATGTTTAAATGTATGATATGTAGCCATCGATTCTGGAAAAATATAACTTCATGAGCTTAGTTCAGGTGTCGTAGCCCATCAGAACCCCCCAAATAGAAGCTTTTACTCCAATGTTGGTAAACAAAGTAAAGGTAAACAAAAACTGTACAGCCTCAAAACATGTTCATAACTATAATGTTGATATCATGGATGGTCAGTCCTTGCATCCATAACTCTGTTTAGGAATTTGAAAGCTGAAGCCCAATCCTTCAGCTTTTTACCAAATCAATGGCAGGGACTGGACTTTTGTTATGTTTCAACTACAGATTTCCCCTTTATAGCCACCAGCTCACGAAGGTGTACTTTCTAGCGGCTTTTGGCTAATTTAAACTCATTCTATGAACTAGCTAAGGCCTAAGCACTGACACCTTGCCAGCATACCTTGTCTTCAGCTTTCAGTCCCCCTTTTGACCTAAACTACAATCACCATCTAGACTATCATGAGAGGCTACGTTTAGGTCATTTATCAACACAAAGAGCATAGAGATATGCTTCATTAGATCATTAATCTTGAACCGTTTAATTACAAGGGCTGAAAATGCTTTTCATATCTGCTTCTTATTAGGGGATACCTCAAGAGGCTACAGCTAATAGCCACTTTAAGCCCCATTGGAGCCAAATGGGTCATGGTGACTTGACGTCTCCATGTTTGAATAGGCTTTAATCTGAGCCACAGTCTACAGAGGTCAGAGGTCCTAGAGGCTACAGAGGTCACAGAGGCTACAGAGGGCTGTGGGTTTGAATAATGAGTTCTCCACTCTGCTCCATTTATTAAAGTATAGCCACAGTATGTTGGTACCATCCAGTGTGAACACATGTATACAGAATACACATGATACATTTGATTATCATGTCGAATTGAAATGACTTTTAACCGCTATCGGATTGTGGATATAAAACTCCGCTACGATACTGTGTGGCCAAACGGGAAAAATAGAGTTTACGATATCATGGGGAAACTGGGACACAGGAAATACCATCCGAGCTTTGAATATGATTCCAACTGACTGACTTTATGTTTAACACACGCAGACCACACATCTCACACAGACACAAACACACACGCACACAATTGGACCACATTGGACAGAGAGGAATTCACCTCTTCACACCCACAAACAGAAACGTAGGAACTAGGTAATTTGTTTGGTAGGGGAGATTGTGGTAAATTGAGCCACCTTTGCTTCGAGGAAACCATACACAAAAATAATAATTTGACCAAATATGGAGGAAAAGGTAATAATGTCATGGAGTCCATGGAGGAAGAAACCACATGGAAAAAGTGGTAAGCAAGTTCGGTCCAAAGAATGGATTTTCAAATGAATGTATTACTGTATGTTAGAGGTTTCATGATGCTTGTATCTTGACCAAAGTAGATCATGTAAAGATTGTTCTAAACATCTATAAACTTCAATATGAGGTTCTAAAACTAGCATGAATGTGCATCCTTGTAGTTGTGTGGACTAATATAGTCAAAATGTTTGCCTTGGGATAAACTGAGCCAAAGCTCATGGAATAAGTCGAGCCAATGGTTGAGCCTATGGCGAGTTGAGAAAATTAAAGTGTTTTCTTCCCAGGCCTAAATCAAGGCATTGTTACTGGGATATGAGGTAACAGCAGGGCCTGGCCTATGTTAAAAGTACAAAATATGTGTTAGGTGTTAAGCCTGTGTTAAAAGATGCTTAAAATGATTAACATACTGATCCAAGATGACATAGCAGTGCAGACGCGGTTTGCAGTTCTCCCCTGTACATTTTGTATTTTTCGTCTTTTTTGTATATATTTCAATTTATTTTCAATCTCTTTTCCATTTTTAAATTAAATATACCTTCCGGTAACCCGCCTCTCCCAATTTGATACGGATCCGCTATTTTTAGACCTTTTAGCCAGAACCTCCATCAGAAGCTAACCAGCAAATTAGCAACTAGCTATTTAGTCATTGTCAGCCACTGCTAGCGGCTTTTACCTTTGGCACAGACACCAGCCGCTTTTAGCCTTGATAACACTTGCCAACCTGCCAGTATCGGACTGTTTTCTCCAGTATAATGCTGGATTCCTGCCATAAGCTCTGGTTCATTACTCCTGATCATCACAGCTAGCTAGCTGCCACCTCGTGGCCCAGTCACAAAGCTAGCTATGAGCCAAGCCCACATCCCGGACCGCTCAGTGATCGCTCGGCTACACGGTTGATGCCTCCCAGACTCTCCCCCAACATGGCTAGAACTCCAGTACTCCTCCGGATCCTTGCCGTAAGTTCTGGACCTTTGCATTGGATCATCGCTGCTAACTAGCTGCTACCGAGTGGCTATAGTGGCTAACACCCCTGTCCTGAAGCTAGCACCAGTTAGCCACGAGCCAGGCGCATCTCCAAACTAGCAAACAAAATTACTAAAACCTACAATGCCTCTTTTGCCAACTGGCCAGGACCCTTTGTCAACACGAAGGCCCGCCGTTCCACCACTACTGGTCTGCCGATGTAACTCCTTCCGCTGTGCCCCCAACCGGCCTTTGCCGGACGTAGCCCCGGCCTGCGAACTTTTAACGCTGTGTCTCCTGTTAGCTGGGTAGTAATGACTAGCCAGCGGCTTCCCTGTTTCATCTATTGCTGTTCACTGGACCCTATGATCACTTGGCTACACAGCTGATGCCTGCTGGACTGTTCATTAATCACGGTACTCCATTTTGCTATCTGTCAGCCCCAGCCTCGAACATCAGGCCCTGTGTGTAGGTAACTGACCCTCTCTGCCCATTCATCACCATTTTACCTGTTGTTATTGTCTTAGCTGATTAGCTGTTGTCTTGCCCGTTGTTGTCTTAGCTAGCTCTCCCAATCGACACCTGTGATTGCTTTATGCATGGGCACCCTCATAGACATCATCCTTACCAAATTGCCTTCCAAATACACGTCCACTGTTTTCAATCAGGATCTCAGGGATCACTGCCTCATTGCTGCATCAGATATGAGTCCATGATAAAATGACCACCCCTCATCACTGACAAACACTCCCTAAAACACTTCAGCGAGCAGGCCTTTCTAATCGACCTGGCCCAGGAATTCTGGAAGGATATAGACCTCATCCCGTCAGTCTAAGATGCCTGGTCGTTCTTCAAGAGTAATTTCCTCACCATCTTTAATAAGCATCCCCCTTTCAAAAACTGTATTTCTAAGAACAGATATAGCCCTTGGTTCACGCCAGACCTGACTGCCCTGACTGCCCTGAAAAAGGCCAGCTTTTTCAAATTTGCATCCTGTAGCTCTAACTCTAAAAAGTTTTGGGACAATGTAAAGTTCATGGAGAACAAGAGCACCTCCTCCCAGCTGCCCACTGGACTAAGGATAGGTAACACTGTCACCACTGATAAATCCACAATTATCGAGAATTTCAATAAGCATTTCTCTACGGCTGGCCATGCTTTCCTCCTGGCTACCCCAACCCCGGCCAACAGCTCCAACCCCCCCGGAGCTACTTTCCCGAGATCCCTAAAGATTGGAAAGCTGCCACGGGCATCCCCCTCTTCAAATGGCGTGACACTCTAGACCCAAACTGTTATAGAACTTTATCCATCCTGCCCTGCCTTTCTAAAGTCTTCGAAAGCCAAGTTAATAAACAGATCACTGACCATTTTGAATCCCACCTCTTCCGCTGTGCAATCCGGCTTCCGAGCTGGTCACGGGTGGACCTCAGCCATGCTCAAGGTACTAAGAAATATCATAACCGCCATCGATAAAAGATTGTACTGTGCAGCCATCTTCATCGACCTGGCCATGGCTTTCGACTCTGTCAATCACCACATTCTTATTGGCAGACTCAACAGCCTTGGTTTCTCAAATGACTGTCTCGCCTGGTTTAGCAACTACTTCTCAGACAGAGTTCAGTGGGTCAAATCCGAGGGCCTGTTGTCCGGACATCTGGCAGTCTCTATGGGAGTATCACAGGGTTAAATTCTCGGGCCAACTCTTTTCTCTGTGTATATCAACAATGTTGCTCTTGCTGCGGGTGATTCCCTGATCCACCTCTACGCAGATGACACCATTATGTATACATCTGGCCCTTCTTTGGACATTGTGTTAACAAACCTCCAAACGAGCTTCAATGCTATACAACACTCCTTCGTGGCCTCCAACTGCTCTTAAACGCTAGTAAAACTAAATGCATGCTTTTCAACCGTTCCCTGCCCTTGCCCGCCTAGCATCACTACTCTGGACGGTTCTGACTTAGAATATGTGGACCTAGGTATCTGACTAGACTGTAAACTCTCCTTCCAGACTCATATTAAACATCTCCAATCCAAAATAAAATCTAGAATCTGCTTTCTATTCCGCAACAAAACATCCTTCACTCACACCGCCAAACATACCCTAGTAAAACTGACTATCCTACCGATCCTCGACTTCGGCGATGCCATTTACGAAATAGCCTCCAACACTCTACTCAGAAAACTGGATGCAGTCTATCACAGTGCCATCTGTTTTGTCACCAAAGCCCCATATACGACCCACCACTATTCGTTGCCAGACCCACTGGCTCCAGGTCATCTATAAGTCTTTGCTAGGTAAATCTCTGCCTTATCTCAGCTCACTGGTCACAATAACAACACCCGTAGCACACATTCCAGCAGGTATATCTTACTGGTCATCCCCAAAGCCAACATGTCCTTTGGCTGCCTTTCCAATGATTGGAACAAATTGCACAAATTGCTGAATGTGGTGACTTATATTTCCCTCACTAACTTTAAACATTAGCTATCCGAGCAGCTAACCGATCGCTGCACCTGTACATAGCCCATCTGTAAATAGCCCATCCAACTACCTCATCCCCATACTGTTATTTGTTTATTTATTTTTGCTCCTTTGCACATCAGTATTTCGACTTGCACATCATCATCTGAACATATATCACTCCAGTGTTAATTTTCTAAATTGTAATTACTTTCTACCATGGCCTATTTATTGCCTTACCTCCTCATGCCATTTGCACACACTGTATATAGACTTCATTTTTTCTATTGTGTTATTGACTGTCTGCTTGTTCATTCCATGTATTTATTATTATTATTAACTCTGTGTTGTTGTTTGTGTCGCACTGCTTTGCTTTTCCTTAGCCAGTTTGCAGTTGTAAATGAGAACTTGTTCTCAACTAGCCTACCTGGTTAAATAAAGGTTAAATAAAAAATAAAAAATAAAAACAGACAAAAAGCGATTGTAATTGTGTATGGAAAATAAAGATAGACATGGTTTTAAAAAGGTACTGGTAATATTTACAGTGCCTTGCGAAAGTATTCGGCCCCCTTGAACTTTGCGACCTTTTGCCACATTTCAGGCTTCAAACATAAAGATATAAAACTGTATTTTTTTGTGAAGAATCAACAACAAGTGGGACACAATCATGAAGTGGAATGACATTTATTGGATATTTCAAACTTTTTTAACAAATCAAAAACTGAAGAATTGGGCGTGCAAAATTATTCAGCCCCTTTACTTTCAGTGCAGCAAACTCTCTCCAGAAGTTCAGTGAGGATCTCTAAATGATCCAATGTTGACCTAAATGACTAATGATGATAAATACAATCCACCTGTGTGTAATCAAGTCTCCGTATAAATGCACTTGCACTGAGATACTCTCAGAGGTCCGTTAAAACCGCAGAGAGCATCATGAAGAACAAGGAACACACCAGGCAGGTCCGAGATATTATTGTGAAGAAGTTTAAAGCCGGATTTGGATACAAAAAGATTTCCCAACCTTTAAACATCCCAAGGAGCACTGTGCAAGTGATAATATTGAAATGGAAGGAGTATCAGACCACTGCAAATCTACCAAGACCTGGCCGTCCCTCTAAACTTTCAGCTCATACAAGGAGAAGACTGATCAGAGATGCAGCCAAGAGGCCCATGATCACTCTGGATGAACTGCAGAGATCTACAGCTGAGGTGTGAGACTCTGTCCATAGGACAACAATCAGTTAAAAATAACGCTATACAGTATTTCCCTTTACAGAGTGATGCTGAATGTAAAAAAATGGCTCAATTTACCCTACTTCCCCTACCTGAGGATGCTTATACCATACAGGTAGATTTAAATGAAATTCCTCTAAATCTGACTCAAAGTTAGGCTACCTCCTAAGAAGAATGCCAAGAGTGTGTAAATGTCACGACTTCCACCGAAGTCGGTCCCTCTCCTTGTACGGGCGGCGTTCGGTGGTCGACGTCACCGGCCTTCTAGCCATCGCTGATCCACTTTTCATTATCCATTTGTTTGGTCTTTGTTTTACACACCTGGATTCAATTCCCCAATTACATGTTCCTTATTTAACCCTCTGTTTTCCCCATGGTTTTTGTGAGTGTTTGTTTTATGTATTTCAGTCCTTTAGTGTGGGCTTGGTATATCTTCATGTATTTGGCAATTTTGAGTAATGTAACTTTTATTACTTATCTCTGCTGTCCTGCGCCTGACTCTGCACCAGCTACTTCCAGACCTTTTACAGTAAAGCTGTCATCTTGGAAAGGATGGCTACTTTGAAGAATATCAAAGATAAAATATATCTGTTTAACACTTTTTTTGGTTACTACATTGTTCCATATGTGTTATTTCAAAGTTTTGATGTTTTCACTATTATTCTACAATGTAGAAAATAGTAAAAATAAATAAAAACTCTTGAATTAGTAGGTGTGTCCAAACTTTTGTGGGTGTGTCCAAACCTTTGACTGGCACTGTATAATAGAACATTCCCTGGTGAATTGCATTATGTGTAAAAACAAAAGTATTGAAACCCTTGTCGTTCTGTCCTGGGCAGACAGGTGGTGGTTGGTAGGTGCTGTCCCACAACAGACATGATGGAGCCTGGGTAAAGTATTTAGCTGTAGACTTATTCATTTGATCCAGTTTGTTATATTGTCAATATTGTAAAGAAGTTTGGCCCCTATTTATTCTTCACTCGCTAATAAAAGCACTCACCTTAGGCAAAAGATGCAGTACCATCCTTGTATGCCTACTCACTGAAATATCCCCCGTGAAGGCCTAGTTTACACAGGTATCAGCTACCATACAGTAATTCATTGTTTGATCAGTTTAACATTGTGCAAGTGATCTAGACTGGTTGAGTACAGGCCTACGGTGCATGTTTTCCCTACAGCTTAATCCAAAACCTACAACAATCCAATTTCCCAGATAGATCCCAGATTTTCAATACAAGCTAGGATTTAGCTTTTATCTGAAGTGTTCCCAAAGACCACCAGCCATGTACAAGTTCCCTGAATGAGATAGACACTTTGATGGAGTTTCTGGCAAAAACTGAACAAGTAATGTGCTTCAGATGTGAATATTTCATTGCAGTGGAATGAATAGTGGCGGATTAAGGTGTAGAGAGAGCTGACAAGATGTGACCAGAGGTCATAGCTTGCCACTGTTCATCACATCCCAAGTTATGGAGAGAGAACTTCCTTTGGTTTCCAAAGAATTCCAAATATGAAAGGTGACAACTGTACATTTGGAAGATCAACAATAATAATACATTTACACTCATCAACAGGTTCTTTCTAATGTATAATACCTGATTTTGGTAAACATTAGAAAAGAAAAAAGTATTATAGAGAGAAGAATAACATGCAATGACCACTCATCACTACCATAACATAAAAACTCTAAATCACATTGAGGCATTTGTAGCTTACTTTCAAAGCATTATGGCAATGTAATAGTGCTTCTGTATGGTCACAGTAGCCTCCAGAATGTAATAAAGATACAGTGTGAACACCATTTTAAAAATGTATTGAACTAGGCATGTCAGATAAGAACAAATTCTTATTTATAACCACCTACCCCGGCCGAACCCAGGCGATACTGGGCCGATTGTGTGCCGGCCTATGGGACTTCCAATCACGGCTGGATGTGATACAGCCTGGATTCAAACCAGGGACTACAGTGACACCTCTTGCACTGAGATGCAATGCCTTAGACCGCTGTGCCTCTCAGGAGCCCAATCTATTCATATTATTAGTGTAAGCTAATATTCATACACAAATGCAACACCTTACTATCATCCATAGTAGAAGGTAGTAGAAGACTTAGGAGTGAATAATGAAAGTGACTCAGGAGCCTAACCTAAATAATTAAAGGTTGAATATATAGAGATCTCTTTATATATATATATATATATATATATATATAGGTTTAGGAGTGAATAATGAAAGTATATATATATATATATATATATATATATATATATATATATATATATATATATATATATATATATATATATATATATATATATATATATATATAGGCTCCTGAGTGGCACAGTGGTCTAAGGCACTGCATCTCATTGCAAGTGGAGTCACTACAGACCCTCAAATCAAATCAAACCCTGGTTCACATCTGGCTGTGATTGGGAGTCCCATAGGGCTGTGCACAATTGGTCCAGGATAGGCTGTCAATGTAAATAAGAAGTTGTTCATAATGACTTGCCTAGATACATTAAAAATATGTAATCTCAAGAGAGAACTGGTCCAACCAATAATGATAATGAAACTAGAAATATAGTTATTTATTATTAATTTCGATAAATGTCATATGAACCGTTTGAAGAGTTTGTGTCCAGCTCACCATCAAGGAGAGTAAATATAGCCAGTCTATTACTAACCGGAAGTGCGTGGATGATCAGCTACCATCATCAGTCTTTTAAACAAAAGTTCAAGAAGGTTTCACAGCAACTTTACTGTAGACTACTTCCCCGACCGCTGACATGTCTGCAATTAATAGCTGGTGGATTCCATGCATTGTTTTACTTCATTCCGCTTATTTGGGATCTTGTGATTCAGACTCTGGAATAGGTAAGATAAGAATTCTTACTTGTTGATATATAATTGTCTCCCTTGTGTGTCCATGAGATCGAGTTGGACTTTGCATTCAACGATCTACAGTTGTGTAAGTTAGTTGTTTCAAGATGTATGTCTTTCAATATTTCCCCCGAATAGACTTAATGTGTCAAGAAGCCCGTGAGTAATTTGGATTTAGCCAATTCAATATCAAATGATGGCGCTTGATATCCCCAACATGGATAAACAGAAAACGGAGTTATGCCACTTTCACGCTCATTTCTCTCAGCTTTAGTTCGGTTATGTTGACACAAAACCTTACAAAAAAAGTATTGCAGTTTTGAAAGTGCAGTAACTGCAGTCGACTGTGGTATTTTGGACGCAGTAATTGCAGAATTGAACTGCAGTTGAACGATACCGCACTGTAATTTCAGTAAAACCGCCGAATTATTGTAGTAAAAAAAAGGTGTTCTTTTGGACGAAGGATTTGCAGCATACTGTAGTTAGACTGCACTTTAACTGCACTTATATTGCATTGTACTACAGTTAAACTGCACTCTGACTGCAATCTTTTTCGTACGGGGCTTAACCATTGTTAATAGTTAATTATAGCCTAGTGTTTGTGCGCAGATGTGCTTGAAGAACACGCGTAAAATTCCATACAATTCCATGTGGACAACTATTAAACGTCCTACTTTAAAAATAGGCTATTATTATGTATTGTCATATTTTAATTGTGCCTGGTCAATTGTCCGTATATCCTGCCACTTGTTAACTACATAGCCTAAGGACTAAGTCATTTGATTTCCCTTTTCCGTTGTCCAATACTGTGCATTCTCCTTGACGTTTTAAAAGACCTGGAAGGCAATCTCTTTCCAAGCTTTAGGCCATTTATCAAACCACGTTTTTAACCCTCAAGCTCTCAACATATTTTACATACATTGATTACCAACTAGGGTCATTTTGATCCCAAGAAGAAACTATCGGAAAAAGCAACAATCAAAAAAATATAAATGTAATTGTCGAAAAATCATTAGACATGTCAACAATATTATCTGGGGAAAAAATTACCAAAACAGACTGTTATTTTAGCTAAATTGGGAAACACTTAAGTTGCTTAATTTGTAAAGCCCCCCCCCCCAATATCTTCCTTGATATAATGTGCAGTTTTTTTCCCCAAATTTGAAGTAAATATACATCTTGACATATTTATGTGATAAAAACCACAGGGCACAGCCAAGTCAGCACTATCAACATTGTTAATTAAACAATGGTAGTCGTATGGGCTATGATAACATGCATCAAAAAGCATAAAACCAAATGGTATAGCACCCAACATATCATAACTAGTTTCACATATAGAATGTTGGAGGGTATTATAGGAATTCCATTTTTTGGGAGAATACAATTCAGCATTATTTGTAGAGAGGCTATCTAGTTTCTATATTACAGTTCTACCAAGCATTCATTTGCCTGGCTCCACATTTGCATTTACTTAATTTAGCAGATGCTCTTGTCCAGAGCAACTTACAGTTGTGAGTGCATACATTTTCATACTAGTCCCCCGTGGGAATCAAACCCATAACGCTGGCGTTGCAAGCATCATGCTCTGCCAACTGAGCTACACGGAACTACCCAGAGTCCTAGTGCCGGCCGAACTCTACGCTACGCCCACAGATGTTAGTTTCTTCTCCGCATTGAGTCTGGATCTGAGTACCTCCCTGACGATTTATAGAGTGCAAACGCTTTCTAAATATTGTGGTTGGTTCCAGAAAACGATGGGTTGGACCAGAGTCAGAACACACATGGGCAAAGTCGCATTTTGAAAACGAGTCATTGGCTTTGATACTTTGTTTGCTTAGAGATAATCCAATCGCTGATGACTTTGTTTTGTACAACACCCCTCATTTTGACGTCGCCACAAACGACTTCAACGATGGCCGTCTCAGACTGAAGAATGTAGCGAACAATAGAGCAGCAGTAGGATTCAGGTTGAGTCGTCACGCAGTGTTCATACCGCTGACAGACTTTTATCAGCAGCCTTGACTGACACTAAGAATATATCTAAGGTCATTTAGATTTTGTACATGGCCATACCTAGTTATAACCAATGACAACGACAGGCATGAGGTGCTCCATCTCTGCAGATGATCAGTCTATTTGGTCTAGGTCACTGATACAGGTCCACCTCCACCTCAATGATGATATGTGCAATTTAAAGCCCCCATGCGGCCTTTTTATTTGTATTTTTAAATCATCACTTTATACCTAACACATCACTCTGTGTGTTTATTTAATGAAAATAACTTTTTTGTAATTAATTTCCCTGAGCCTCTTTTGGGCATTGAAATGCTGTCTGAATGTGTGAGCGTTGGGAAACTAATTTGAAGATATTTACTTACACAGCTGTGATAGAGCCCACTCCCTTACACATATGAATGTTTATTGATGTATTATAATCAGATCTGAGCCAAAAACTCCATCCCACATGAACAGGCAGAAACTTCAGGATAAAAAAAAAATAGATCTTACACAAAAAGGGCATAATCATAACTTTCAAAATTTCAGGGTGTTATTTTGACCTGATAGTGTGGAAATATCAAGGGGGGGATTCTGGAAAATCAAGTTAACTGCACTGCCCCTTATATAATGACCCCAGAGAAACCTGGATTCAAATTAAGACTGTTTTAGGTTTGCCCTAGAATAATAACTTTTCTGAGAATACACACCAATACGGCTCTATACAGTTGATGTCGGAAGAGTACGTAAACCTTAGCCAAATACATTTAGTTTTTCACAATTCCTGACATTTAATCTGAGTAAAAATTCCATGTTTTAGGTCAATTAGGACCATTACTTTATTTTAAGAATGTGAAATGTTAGAATAATAGTAGAGAGAGATTTATTTAAGCTTTTATTTCTTTCATCACATTCCCAGTGGGTCAGATGTTTACATACACTCAATTAGTATTTGGTAGCATTGCCTTTAAATTGTTTAACTTGGGTCAATTGTTTTGGGTATCCTTCCACAAGGTTCCCACAATAAATTGGGTGAATTATGTCAGAGCTGGTGTAAGTAACTGTGTCAGGTTTGTAGGCCTCCTTGCTCGCTCGTGCTTTTTCAGTTCTGGCCACAAATTTTCTATAGGATTGAGGTCAGGGCTTTGTGATGGCCACTCCAATACCTTGACTTTGTTTTCCTTAAGCCATTTTGACACAACTTTGGAAGTATGCTTTGGGTCATTGTCCATTTGGAAGATCCATTTGCGACCAAGCTTTAACCTCCTGACTGATGTCTTGAGATGTTGCTTCAATTTATCCACATAATTTTCCTTCCCCATGAAGCCATCTATTTTGTGAAGGGCACCAGTTCCTCCCGCAGCAAAGCACCGCCACAACATGATGCTGCCACCCCTGTGCTTCACGGTTGGGATGGTGGTCTTCGGCTTGCAAGCCTTCCCCTTTTTCCTCCAAACACAACAATGGTCATTATGGACAAACAGTTCTATTTTTGTTTCATCAGACCAGAGAACATTTCTCCAAAAAGTACGATCTTTGTCCCCATATGCAGTTGCAAACCGTTGTCTGGCTTTTTTTAATGGTGGTTTTGGAGCAGTGGCTTCTTCCTTGCTGAGCGGTCTTTCTGGTTATGTCGATATAGGACTCGTTTTACTGTGGATATAGATGCTTTTCTACCTGTTCCTCCAGCATCTTCACAAGGTCCTTTGCAGTTGTTCTGGGATTGATTTGTACTTTTCGCACCAAAGTTCATCTTTACGTTCATACCACGTTCTACGTTCACACCATCTTCATCTCCGCCCTTCGTGGGCGGTTGGACATCTGCGTGGTCCCATTGTGTTTATACTTGCATACTATTGCTTGTACAGATGAATGTGGTACCTTCAGGCGTTTGGAAATTGCTCCCAAGGATGAACCAGACTTGTGGAGGTTTTTTAAGGTTTTGGCTGATTTTTAAAATGTTTCCCATGATGTCAAGCAGAGGCACTGAGTTTGAAGGTAGGCCTTGAAATACATCCACAGGTACACCTCCAATTGACTCAAATTACGTCAATTAGCCTATCAGAAGCTTTATCTAAAGGCATGACATCGTTTTCTGGAATTTTCCAAGCTGTTTAAATGCACTGTCAACGTAGCGTATGTAAACATCTGATCCACTGGAATTGTGATACAGTGAATTCTAAGTGAAATAATCTGTCTGTAAACTATTGTTGGAAAAATGACATGTGTCATGCACAAAGTTGATGTCTAAACTTGCCAAAACTATAGTTTGTTAACAAGACATTTGTGGAGTGGTTGAAAAACTAGTTTTAATGTCTCCAACTTAAGTGTATGTACACTTCCGACTTCAACTGTATGTAGATTCAGAGCATATCTGAGTTCTGTATACTATTGGCAAAATTGTACATGCATATAACGTAGGTAATTTTGGTTTTGTACACAGTTGTACGATATGTGGTAGAGAAAAGTACAATCTTGGGCATACATGGGGAGATATATCTCTGTAGTTAACCTGTCTATCTGGTCCAAATTACTGATACCCTCTGGTGTTATGGATATCTTGTTTATTATGTCTCCAGAGATACCTAAATTCAAATAAAGGTCAGATTCATCAAATTACTATCGGCAGAACTGTTGTTGGCTGGGATCAAAACGGCCCCAAAGGACTTGCATTTAAAAAAAGTCCATGTCAATACAGAAACACTAAACAATGATTTAGATTTGTTAAGAATAAGTTGATTGACAAATTCATGAACAATTTGAAGAATTTAATACACCAACTTTGGTCTATGATAAAAGAAAATTGCCCCTGGGGTCAAAATGACAAGTCTTAGCACCATGTATGATGTCATGTTGGACACAGCTATTTGGGTGAACCCTTAGTCCAGATGGCGCACAGTTCATACCCTGATCAGAGCTGCAGCTGGAAGTTCCTTATGCCAGGTTGCAATAGTCTCAAATATTGTTAAGGTGGCGCGATGAGTAGGGATGCTACAAAATATACTGTAGGGCAAACCTGGCCAGGTATCCTGGACGGCCTGTCATTGAGGTTCTGTAGAAGACATATGAAGTTCAATAGTCTGTAATATAATTTAAAGCCCCCTCATATTAGTATTTTACTGGGATATAACGTGTTACTGTACTATTGCCATTTTATGACCACTTTATTACTGTATGTGTTTTAATGTAATGTGTGTTACCTAGGATATGGCCTACATCTGGGCCAAAGTCATGATATGACTGCTACAGATGGCAGATCTTAATTTGATCACCCTGTTGCAGGATAACTTTACGAAAAATGTATAAACTCCTACAAAAATGTCCATGAATTATAATTCCACATAATAATTCCAAAGATCTTGTTGCTGTAGGATTATTTTCCTGCTGTAGCAAACTGGGTCAAATGACGATCCTACATCTGTAAAATATGTCTTGTTTAATCCAAACACTGAATTCAACCTGGTATGTACATTTAGACACTATAAGTTTGGTCTTTAACAAGTTTGTTGCCTTTTTGCATGTTTACATTTTTAGGGCACCTCACAGTGTACACACTCATTATTAACTTGTAATGATTTACACAAACACAAATACACAACAAGCAATTGGCCTCTATATCACAACCCTGACCTTCTTGAAGTATACAATATGCTTGAGTGCCCATAATTTGCATGCTGACTGCAGGAATGTCCACCAGAGCTGTTGCCAGAGAAATTGATGTTCATTTCTCTACCATAAACCGCCCCCAACATCTTTTTAGAGAATTTGGCAGTACGTCCAACTGGCTTCACAACCGCAGACCACGTATAACCACACCAGACCACGTATAACCACACCAGCCCACAACCTCCTTCTTCACCTGTGTGATCATCAGAGGAAGGGAGGGGGGGATTTCTGTCTGTAATAAAAACTCCTTCAGATTGGCTGGGTCTGGCTCCCCAGCGGGTTGGCCTGGCAATTCATGTGAAATCCATAGATTAGGGCCTAATCAATTCATTTAAATTGACTAACTTCCTTATAAGAACTGTTATTCAGCAAAATCTTTGAAATGGTTGCATGTTGCGTTGCTATTTTTAAAAAGTCAATTAGAGGAAAAACAGTAGAAGAATTCCCTGCCCTTTTACAAACACAACATTAGTATCAACTTTGAAATGGACAGGAATCTTAATGCCCCTCTAGTCATCTGGTGGAGGTGTTCAGCATAAACAGCCCCTCACGCATGAATGTGTGGGGAAATTGAATAAGCTGTTCACTCACTGTTTGATATGGTCCGCTATGCTAAAGCCCTCGGCGATATGCAAAAGGATAATTGCTTAGCATGTGCCATTTTTAATTTACTTTTAGCTTATATATTAAGGAGTTTGACTTCAGGAAAGCTTACTGTAACTGTGTTTTAGTGTATTGTTGTGAGTTTGTGAGGTAGGCTACAGTAGCTAGATCACCTGCTGAGATCTATGAAAGAGTGGCAGCCCTTTGGGTTCAACCAGTGAAAATGTGCAATGATTTCAACACTTGGGACAGTGTCAATTTAAAATGACCATAAATCTCATCTGCAGGCAATTTAAAGGCCCAATATAGCCATTTTTATATCAATATCAAATCAAATTTTATTTGTCACATACACATGGTTTGCAGATATTAATGCGAGTGTAGCGAAATGCTTGTGCTTCTAGTTCCGACAATGCAGTGTTAATCAATGAGTTATCTAACCTAACAATTCCACAACTACTACCTTATACACACAAGTGTAAAGGGATAAATAATATGTACATAAAGATATATGAATTAGTGATGGTACAGAACGGCAATAGCAAGATGCAGTAGATGGTATCGAGTACAGTATATACATATGAGATGAGTAATGTAGGGTATGTAAACATATAAAAGTGGCATTGTTTAAAGTGGCTAGTGATACATGTATTACATAAAGATGGCAAGATGCAGTAGATGATATAGAGTACAGTATATACATATGAGATGAGTAATGTGGGGTATGTAAACATTATATTAAGTGGCATTGTTTAAAGTGGCTAGTGATACATTTTTTTCCATCAATGTCCATCAATTTCCATTATTAAAGTGGCTGGAGTTGAGTCAGTATGTTGGCAGCAGCCACTCAATGTTGGTGGTAGCTTTTTAACAGTCTGATGGCCTTGAGATAGAAGCTGTTCTTCAGTCTCTCGGTCCCAGCTTTGACGTACCTGTACTGACCTCGCCTTCTGGATGACAGCGGGGTGAACAGGCAGTGGCTGGGGTGGTTGTTGTCCTTGATGATCTTTATGGCCTTCCTGTGACATCGGGTGGAGTAGGTGTCCTGGAGGGCAGGTAGTTTGCCCCCGGTGATGCGTTGTGCAGACCTCACTACCCTCTGGAGAGCCTTACGGTTGTGGGCGGAGCAGTTGCTGTACCAGGCGGTGATACAGCCCGATAGGATGCTCTTGATTGTGCATCTGTAAAAGTTTGAGTGCTTTTGGTGACAAAAGGGCGGGGTGGAGACCCAGGGTCTCCAGCTTTAAGACGAGTTTGGAGGGTACTATGGTGTTAAATGCTGAGCTGTAGTCGATGAACAGCATTGTCACATAGGTATTCCTCTTGTCCAGATGGGTTAGGGCAGTGTGCAGTGTGGTTGCCATTGCGTCGTCTGTGGACTTATTGGGGTGGTAAGCAAATTGGAGTGGGTCTAGGGTGTCAGGAGGGTGCAGGTGATATGGTCCTTGACTAGTCTCTCAAAGCACTTCATGATGACGGAAGTGAGTGCTACGGGGGCGGTGGTAGTTTAGCTCAATTACCTTAGCTTTCTTGGGAACAGGAACAATGTCTTATCATTTCTGAGTAACAATGTCACGCCCTGACCTTAGAGAACCGTTTTATTTCTCTATATGGTTCGGGCAGGGTGTGATGTGGAGTGGGCATTCTATGTTTTGTTTTCTATGTTTCTTTATTTCTATGTTTTGGCCGGGTATGGTTCTCAATCAGGGACAGCTGTGTATCGTTGTCTCTGATTGGGAATCATACTTAGGAAGCCCTTTTTCCCCTCCTTTCAGTGTGGGTAGTTAACTTTGTTTGTGGCACTCAGCCCTGTAAGCTTCACGGTTGTGTCTTTCTTTCGTTTGTTTGTTGTTTTGTTGGCGACATTTAAAAATAAAAGGAAAATTTATGCTCACCACACTGGTCCACTTCTTTTGACGGCCGTGACAAACAATACAGTTCTTTACTGTAATAGATTTAAATTAAAATGTGTAAAAATAAAAATAAAAATTTCAAAACTATTTCTCAAGCAATAATTTAGCTAGGACTGTCTGTGAGTGGTCTAAGTGTGGAGGGGAAAACTGAGAACTAGCTGTTATTGGCAGAGGTTTGGAACTCTCTTTGTTGTTGGTCTATTGACTAATTTACTGCATGGTACCGCATGGTGATGTCACCATGAAAACCCCAAACTCCTATGCAAACTGCTGATTAGAACATCCTGTGTGTATTGTATTTTCAACCAACAACTATCAGGAAATTACACAGATCAAATTCGTTAACACTTTTACAGTGTTAGTTTCATCAGCTGTTATACATTATGATGTAAATCAGAGGAAAAACTGAATTTTGACTGCACTGGGCTGCTGCAGTATGCTCCTTGGGATTGTTCTGGCAAGGAGCCATCTGGTACAAGCTTATAAGACTGCTTTAACTACAGCAATCAATATGCCGTCCATTGAACATTTTATCTGTCTTCGCTGCTAGGCAGATCTGAAAGCAGCATATCTGCATCCATCGCATAAATGCAAGATGAACTGATTAGAGGTCGACCGATTAATCGGAATGGACGATTAATTAGGGCCGATTTCAAGTTTTCATAACAATCGGAAATTGGTATTTTTTTGGCGCTGATTTGCCGATTTATTTTTAATTCACTTATTTTTAAACATTTTTTCTATACCTTAATTTAACTAGGCAAGTCAGTTAAGAACACATTCTTATTTTCAATGACGGCCTAGGAACGGTGGGTTAACTGCCTTGTTTAGGGGCAGAACGACAGATTTTCACCTTGTTGGCTCGGGGGATCCAATCTTGAGTGTAGGGGGCAGGATTTTAGTTTTTGGCTAAAGAACGTACCCATTTGAAACTGCCTATTTCTCAGGCCCAGAAACTAGAATATGCATATAATTGTCAGATTAGGATAGAAAACACTCTAAAGTTTCCAAAACTGTCAAAAATATTGTCTGTGAGTATAACATAACTGATATTGCAGGCAAAAAACCTGAGGAAAATCAAAACAGGAAGTGCTGTTTTTCCTGAAAGCTCTCTGTTCCATTGGATGCCTATCAACCATATTCATTTTCCAATGGCTTCCTCAAGGTGTCAAAAGTCTTTAGACATAGTTTCAGGCTTTTATTTTGAAAAATGAGCGAGAAAGATAACATCCCGTCAGTGGATAGCTGGGTGTTTGCAGAGTTTTGCTTGCTCAACAGAGTGGGGCAGCCATTGTCTCTCCCTCTCCTATTGAAAAAGCGACAGTCCCGATTGATATATTATCGATTATATATTTTAAAAACAACCTGAGGATTGATTATAAAAAACGTTTGACATCCCTCTCCTATTGAAAAAGCGACAGTCCCGATTGATATATTATCGATTATATATTTTAAAAACAACCTGAGGATTGATTATAAAAAACGTTTGACATGTTTCTGTGGACATTACGGATACTATTTGGAATTTTCGTTTGCGATGTCATGACCGCTCAGCTAGATGTTTACATCTCTGCTGGAAAGAGACATTTATTCTCTTGGGATTCAGTTCATTTGCACACATGAATTGCAGTTTCACCACTCCCAGAAAGACTCTGGCACTGCATTGGGATACAGTGACAAACAGTGGAGCATGTGAGAAAATGTCTTTGCACTAATGCATGACACAGCGTTGAGATGACAAATGTACTTGGCTGGAGCCTCAGCCACAGGTTAATCCCAATGTCCTGTCCACTGTCACTTGGAGAAATTGGTGTGCTTCAACTTGCGGTGCTATATCTGGAGAAGCAATGCCTACTCCCTGCCCATTGCTTCCATCAGCCCCTGACTGGCTAGCTATCAGGCTTTCCCTCACCCACAATACAAAGTTGGTCGGGCTAAAAAAGAGATCCTGCGTCCCACTTTTCAAAACTCTAATTAAAAGTTTATATCTCATAGGGGCTTCCAATACTTTCCAGGTCATTATGATACCGTAGCCTTATAAACATCAATGTTGTCATTCAAAATGATTAAGACAAGGGTTTGTGCGTAGTGTAGGAGTTAAACATTGATAGAAATAGGATGCACCTTGGGCAAACTGAACAAAGGGCCAAATGACACATTTTATTGCAGTTGCCGGGAGTAACAAGACTGTATGATGTCACTTATTGCTTTGTGTTCAACCATCTAATAGCCCCGTGTGTCATGCCTCTTCCTATGAGTCAGTACAGGCTGGTGCATGTCTGAGTTGATAGGGATATATGTTTCCTTGTTCTTAAACTGTTGGGGGAAGTATACAGTATGTGGGGTGTGTATGTAGGCTGACGAGGATTTCACCGAGCATCTGTGAGCGGATAGGATTATGGTGCTTCTTCCTGTCTGACTGACAGATGATTCAGTGCTGAGGTCAGGAAACAATGGTCTCTACATGATACGAGCTCCGTCAGACATGTGGCTTGAGTTACTGGAAGAATTGGAAACAAAATGAAAACCCTAATGAAATGGTTTAAGACTTACATTTTTTTTGAGAACACAGTGGAGCTAGAAAGGTGGCCTGTGAGCTGGGTTTCCCCCCTCTCTTATCTCTATGAGGCCATATGTTTTCCTATGATTGGCCAGGATCTTCCACATTAGTGACCCATTTTGACCATTCAATTCATCAGCAGTTGTGTCAAAAGACTCTATTACTTCCTGCCTCCAGCCTTTTCCCATACTTATACCCACTTTCTTATTTGCCTGTGGCGTTCATGAAAAGCCAGTGATAATCTATGAAGATGTGATGTAACCCCAACCTGGTTTGATTCAAATGCCTTGCCTAAATAGGCCTATATGAATTGATATGGTAGATTTTTCACAACCTCATTAGAGTTTTCTTTTGTCAAAATAATAATATTTTGGGTGGGGCTTATATTTGTCCTGTTGCACACATGTACTATTGCGTAATGGATTTTATTTTTTGGTATATCCCAACTCCCCCTGAGACGACCGCAGGGAATGGGGTCACGGTCAGGGTCACCATATCCCAACGCCCCCTCAGACGACCGCAGGGAATGGGGTCACGGTCAGGGTCACCATATCCCAACGCCCCCTGAGACGACCGCAGGCAATGGGATCTTCGCCAGTGTCACCATTGTCCAGCACCCTTGGAGCAATTTGGGTTAATTGCCTTGCTCAAGGTCACAGCGATAGGTTTTCACTTTGTCGGCCCCGGGATTCGAAAAAGTGACCTTTCTAGCCCTATACTCTAGCCCCAAAATGTCCCCCTGACGTGCTGTATAAAATAACAGGCCACATGGTGAGAAGAGAACTCTCATGAAAACACCAGGTCTGATGTTCTCAACATATAGAGAGAGATGCTTCAGACACATGCCTTTTAAGTACCTACGATGCAAGCTTTCTGCTAAGCGTAGCCTACAATACCTTTGATGAGATAACAGATCAGAACGCTCACGTAACGATGTAGGGAGATGTCATAACAAGATGTTGTGAAATGTGCTAAGCTCTCATGCAGAACTGTTGAAACCCAAGAGTGTACAAAAGGTGCGGAAAAGAGGCCTGGTTGGTCTGAGTCTACACTTGCCTTTCACAAGAGATCTGAACAGAGTGAGCAATACTATGTAAAGTGCTTTTAATGGGGAGTGGTAGAGGTTCCTTGATTTTCTCCGTATTAGGGCAAGGCTTGGGAATTGTTCAAATATTTGCAAAAGAGCTTCTGCTTTTTGAGATAATAATGTATGCTAGTGGCTTGGCCTAGTCAACCTTTAGTTTGAGACTGTTTCATAGGTTGTATTGCTCGTCCTGCTTATATACTTTATTTTCATCCCCCACTCCCTTTAGTAATATTGGAAGGCCTGGATATTCAGTAGTGGATCTGATTACAGCTTCTCTCCTGATGCCAGAACACATTTAGAACCTACACCTTCAGAACCTCTGGTCACAATTACTGCTCAATGCATTTGTCTCTTGTCTGGGTAAGGCAAGGAAAGGGCTAGGTAGTGGGTAAGAAAAGGGATGGGTAGTGGGTAAGGACAGTGAAAGGGATGGGTAGTGGGTAAGGACAGTGAAAGGGATGGGTAGTGGGTAAGGATAGTGAAGGGGATAGGTAGTGGGTAAGGAAAGAAATGGGTTGTGTAAGGAAAGGGATGGGTAGTTGGTAAGGAAAGTGAAAGGGATAGGTAGTGGGTAAGGAAAGAAATGGGTTGTGTAAGGAAAGGGATGGGTAGTTGGTAAGGAAAGTGAAAGGGATAGGTAGTGGGTAAGGAAAGAAATGGGTTGTGTAAGGAAAGGGATGGGTAGTTGGTAAGGAAAGGGACAGGTAGTGGGTAAGGAAAGGGATAGGTAGTGGGTAAGGAAAGTGAAAGGGATAGGTAGTGGGTAAGGAAAGAAATGGGTTGTGTAAGGAAAGGGATGGGTAGTTGGTAAGGAAAGGGACAGGTAGTGGGTAAGGAAAGGGATAGGTAGTGGGTAAGGAAAGGGATAGGTAGTGGGTAAGGATAGTGAAAGGACAGTGAAAGGGATGGGTAGTGGGTAAGGACAGTGAAAGGGATGGATAGTGGGTAAAGAAAGTGAAAGGGGTGGGTAGTGGGTAAGGATAGTGAAAGGGATGGGTAGTGAGTAAGGAAAGTGAAAGGGGTGGGTAGTGGGTAAGGATAGTGAAAGGACAGTGAAAGGGATGGATAGTGGGTAAAGAAAGTGAAAGGGGTGGGTAGTGGGTAAGGATAGTGAAAGGGATGGGTAGTGGGTAAGGACAGTGAAAGGGATGGGTAGTGGGTAAGGATAGTGAAAGGGATGGGTAGTGGGTAAGGATAGTGAAAGGACAGTGAAAGGGGTGGGTAGTAGGTAAGGATAGTGAAAGGGATGGGTAGTGGGTAAGGATAGTGAAAGGACAGTGAAAGGGATGGGTAGTGGGTAAGGACAGTGAAAGGGGTGGGTAGTGGGTAAGGATAGTGAAAGGGATGGGTAAGTGGGTAAGTGTCATGTTTTGTCTTAGATTGTCTTGTCATTTTGCTTTTCCCTCTTCGTTTTCCCCCTGCTGGTCTTTTTAGGTTCGTTCTCCTCTTTTTCTCTCTCCCTTCCTCTCTCTCTTCTCTCTATCGTTCCGTTCCTGCTCCCAGCTGTTCCTATTCCCCTAATCAATCATTTAGTCTTCCCACACCTGTTCCTTATCTTTTCCCCTGATTAGAGTCCCTATTTCTTCCCTTGTTTTCCGTTCCTGTCCTGTCGGATCCTTGTCTATTGTTCACCGTGCTGTGTCTGTGTTTCGCCCTGTTGTGTCGTGTTTCCCTCAGATGCTGCGTGGAGAGCAGGTGTCTGAGTCTGCTAGGTTCAAGTGCCTTCCCGAGGCAACCTGCAGTTCTTGATCGAGTCTCCAGTCTGTTCTCGTCATTACGAGTGGAATTATGTCTTATGTTTGTAGAATTACTTTACTGGATTAAAGACTCTGTTTTCGCCAAGTCGCTTTTGGGTCCTCATTCACCTGCATGACAGTAAGGATAGTGAAAGGACAGCGAAAGGGCAGGTGTGGGCAGCGATCGGTTGAAGAGCATGCATTTAGTTTTACTAGCATTTAAGGGCAGTTGGAGGTCACTGAAGGAGAGTTGCATGGCATTGAAACTCGTCTGGAGGTTAATTAACACAGTGTTCAACGAAGGGCCAGATGTATACAGAATGGTGTCGTCTGCGTGGAGGTGGATCAGAGGATCACCAGCAGCAAGATGTGTTGATGTGTCATTGATGTATACAGAGAAGAGCGTTTGCCCGAGGATTGGACCCTGTGGCACCCCCATAGAGACTGCCAGAGGTCCGGACAACAGGCCCTCCAATTTGACACACTGATCTCTGTCTGAGAAGTAGTTGATGAACCAGGTGGGGCAGTCATTTGAGAAACCAAGGCTGTTGAGTCTGCCGATGAGAATGTGGTGATTGACAGTCGAAAGCCTTGGCCAGGTCGAAGAATACAGCTGCACAGTATTGTCTCTTATCGATGGCAGTTATGATTAGAGGTCGACCAATTATGATTTTTCAACGGCAATACCGATACCGATTATTGGAGGACCAAAAAAGGTGATACCGATTAATCGGCCAATTTTTTTATTTATTTATTTGTAATAATGACAATTACAACAATACTGAATTAACACTTATTTTAACTTAATATAATATATCAATAAAATAAATTTAGCCTCAATTAAATAATGAAACATGTTCAATTTGGTTTAAATGCAAAAACAAAGTGTTGGAGAAGAAAGTAAAAGTGCAATATGTGCTATGTAAGAAAGCTAACGTTTCAGATCCTTGCTCAGAACATGAGAACATATGAAAGCTGGTGGTTCCTTTTAACATGAGTCTTCAATATTCCCAGGTAAGAAGTTTTAAGTTATAGTTATTATAGGACTATTTCCCTATATACCATTTGTATTTCATTAACTTTTGACTATTGGATGTTCTTATAGGCACATTAGTATTGCCAGTGTAACAGTATAGCTTCCGTCCCTCTCCTCACTCCTCCCTGGGCTCGAACCAGCAACACAACGACAACAGCCACCATCGATGCAGCGTTACCCATGCAGAGCAAGGGGAACAACTACTAAAAGGCTCAGAGCGAGTGACGTTTGAAACGCTATTAGCGTGCGCTGACTAGCTAGCCAATTCACTTCGGTTACACCAGCCTCATCTCGGGAGTTGATAGGCTTGAAGTCATAAACAGCGCAATGCTTGACGCACAACGAAGAGCTGCTGGCAAAACGCACGAAAGTGCTGTTTGAATGAATGTTTACCCACCTGCTTCTGCCTACCACCACTCAGTCAGATACTTAGATACTTGTATGCTCAGTCAGATTATATGCAACGCAGGGCACGCTAGATAATATCTAGTAATATCATCAACCATGTGTAGTTAACTATTGATTATGATTGATTGTTTTTTATAAGATAAGTTTAAAACTTATTGTGACTCTCAAACCCAGATCCGGGAGCGTAATCATCGCCTGACACTAATTAGCGTAACGCAACGGACATAAATCTTCCTAGAAAATCTTCCTATTCATGAAAATCACAATTGAAATATGTTGGAACACAGCTTAGCCTTTTGTTAATCACCCTGTCATCTCAGATGTTCAAAATATGCTTTACAGCCAACGCTAGACAAGCATTTGTGTAAGTTTATCATAGACTAGCATAGCATTATGCCTTGCTAGCAGTAGGCAACCTTGTCACGAAAATCAGAAAAGCAATCAAATTAAATAGTTTACCTTTGACGAACTTTGGATGTTTTCACTCACGAGACTCCCAGGTAGATAGCCAAAGTAAAAATGTTTCCCAAAATATTATTTTTGTCGGCGAAATAGCTCCGTTTGTTCTTCACGTTTGGCTGAGAAATCGCCCAGAAATTGCGGTCACCACTACGCTGAAAAATATTCCAAATTTGCTCCATAATATCGACAGAAACATGGCAAACGTTGTTTATAATCAATCCTCAAGGTGTTTTTCTAATATCTATTCGATAATATATCCATCGGGACAATTCGTTTTTTAGTAGGACCGATTGGAGTAATGTATTTTATGCGACAATCTCTCTCGGAGCCACCATGTGACCACTTACCCAATGTGGCCGCCTACGGCTATTCTTCAACAGAAATGTGTAAAACTATGTCACAATGCTGTAGACACCTTGGGGAATACGTAGAAAGCGTAAACTCGTTGATGGCACATTCACAGCTGAATAGGGACTCATTGGAACGCAGCGCTTTCAAAACCTGGGGCACTTCCGGATTGGATTTTTCTCAGGCTTTCGCCTGCAACATCAGTTCTGTTATACTCACAGACAATATCTTTACAGTTTTGGAATCATTAGAGTGTTGTCTATCCAAAGCTGTCAATTATATGCATATTCTAGCATCTTGTCCTGACAAAATATCACTTTTAAAACGGGAACATTTTTTTCCAAAAATGAAAATACTGCCCCCTAGTACCAACAGGTTAATGCTAGCTAGCAACTTACCTTGGCTTATTTCATTCGCGTAACTGGCAGTCTCCTTGTGGGGTGCAATGAGAGAGAGGCAGGTCGTTATTGCGTTGGACTAGTTAACTGTAAGGTTGCAAGATTGAATCTCCCGAGATGACAAGTTTAAAATCTGTCGTTCTGCCCCTGAACAAGGCAGTTAACTCACCCTTCCTAGGCCTTCATTGAAAATAAGAATGTGTTCTTAACTGACTGGCCTAGTTAAATAAAGGTATAATTATTATTATTTTTTTTTAAAGATCGGCGCCCAAAAATAATGATTTCCGATTGCTATGAAAACCTGAAATCGGTCCTAATTAATCGGCTATTTCAATTAATCGGTCGACCTCTAGTTATGATATCATTTAGGACCTTGAGCGTGGTTCAGGTGCACCCATGACCAACTCAGAAACCAGATTGCATAGGGGAGAAGGTACGGTGAGATTCGAAAAGGTGGGTGATCTGTTTGTTAACTTGGCTTTCGAAGACCTTAGAAATGCAGGGTAGGATAGATATAGGTCTGTAGCAGTTTGGGTCTAGAGTGTCTCCCCCTTTGAAGAGGGGGATAACCGCGGCAGCATTCCAATCTTTTGGGATCTCAGACGATACGAAAGAGAGGTTGAACAGGCTAGTAATAACGGTTGCAAAAATTTTGGCGGATACTTTTAGAAAGGGTCCAGATTGTCTAGCCTGTTATTGGGTAAGGACAGTGAAAGAGATGGGTAGTGGGTAAGGACAGTGAAAGGGATGGGTAGTGGGTAAGGATAGTGAAAGGGATGGGTATTGGGTAAGGATAGTGAATGGGATGGGTATTGGGTAAGGATAGTGAAAGGGGTGGGTAGTGGGTAAGGAAAGTGAAAGGGGTGGGTATTGGGTAAGGATAGTGAAAGGGTGGGTATTGGGTAAGGATAGTGAAAGGGGTGGGTAGTGGGTAAGGATAGTGAAAGGGGTGGGTAGTGGGTAAGGATAGTGAAAGGGGTGGGTAGTGGGTAAAGGAAGTGAAAGGGGTGGGTAGTGGGTAAGGACAGTGAAAGGGATGGGTAGTGGGTAAGGAAAGTGAAAGGGATGGCTAGTGGGTAAGGATAGTGAAAGGGATGGGTAGTGGGTAAGGATAGTGAAAGGGATGGGTAGTGGGTAAGGATAATGAAAGGGATGGCTAGTGGGTAAGGATAGTGAAAGGGATGGGTAGTGGGTAAGGATAATGAAAGGGATGGCTAGTGGGTAAGGATAGTGAAAGGGGTGGGTAGTGGGTAAAGGAAGTGAAAGGGGTGGGTATTGGGTAAGGATAGTGAAAGGGGTGGGTAGTGGGTAAAGGAAGTGAAAGGGGTGGGTAGTGGGTAAAGAAAGTGAAAGTGAAAGGGCATGCTATATTTAAGCAATAAGTCAACAAGGGTATGTTGTATATAGCAAATATACCACGGCCAAGGGCTTTTCTTAGACACGACGCAACGCAGCTCTTAATCGTGGTATATTGGCGATATACCACAAACCCCCGAGGTGCCTTATTGCTATTATAAACTGGTTACCAACGTAATTAGAGTAGTAAAAATAAATGTTTTGTCATAGTCGTGGTGTACGGTCTGATATACCACGGCTGTCAGCCAATCAGCATTCAGGACTCTAACGACCAAGTTTATAATGTCAGATAGGATTCTGCTGATCACCTCTGTGGGGACCTCAGTAACAGTAATTAGACTCACATTGTGATGGAGTGTAGAGGCCCTTTTGGAAGTCTGTGTGTGTGTTTGCCATATTTGCGATATGGTAGTACCGAGCAATAAAAGGTTGGCAGTACTTTAAATAACAATGACAATTCCATTTGGGCGTTCTGGAGCTGAAGTTGTACAAATTGGACTGGTTATGAAATTCCATTGAGTTTCACAATTCATATGTGTTGGTATTGGAAAACAAGTACGTGCTCTGATCTTGGCTGCTGCAGTGGTAATCCCTCTAAGGAATAGTATTAAATGTAGCTCTGAGTTCCAATGCAGTTCAGTTTACTGCTGCCAAGATAAAAGGGTTCCCTTTATCCCGTTTGTATCGTCTGAGTGTTGATAACCTGGAAAAGAACAACATATTGATCTTCCCATTTTATTCAAGCACATCTAAAGTGTTGATCGTCTGAGCGTGACATGACACGAAAGCTCTCTCTCTGGGTGTCTTCCATTTATTCTACAATATAATCACATCCTCTTCCAAGGAAGGACTTGAGTTGCTAGGCGGAAAACATTCACACATGAATAGTGGACTGCGTCCTCTTGTGTCCTTGAAACTCTCTGTCTTGTATGATAAATGATATTTCAGGTGCATCTGAAGTGTTTGCTTTGTACCTGTATCCTCAGATATATCAGTCCAAAAGCAGCTATGTAACATAATAGCAACCTCAAGTAAACATTGGCTTACGTTAGAGACATTTGACTTGCACTTTTGCCTCGTTCGTTTACTTCAGGTCGGCTTGTACACTTGTTTCAGCTTCATGTAAATATAAATTTTTGTAACTCAGGCTAAATATCATATTTATGTCCAATTTAGCAAATGTTTTACAACATAATCAAAGGGTTTACTGTGTAGTGATGAAAAGGGTTGAAATCATTCAAGGACTTTTTACTGGGATGTGCTAGCAGAGCCAGCCACTAAAAGACTTCCTGTTAAAATGTAGAATTCCCAGGATAGTCCCTGTCAGACCAACTTGGCAGAGTGCAGACCTTTTTAACCAATAAACACCAATATAGTCCCTTTCAGACTAACTTGGCAGAGGGGAGAAATGTGGGACTAGTTTCAGAAAACCTGGTACATGTTCGCACGTCACACCTTCACAGAAACGGCACTTGACCGTAAACATTCATTTTTTAAATCAGATTTTTTTTCTTTGGTAGAAACAAACATTTATGTGCCTAAATAACAAACTTGTATTCCATCCATAAATATGAATAAAATTGTTAAATTACTAGCCCAGTTGGTTTAGCCACAGAAAAAGCCAATGAATGGGCTGGACATTCCGGGAGATTACTTTGAATTGGTCTGCCATGTAGCACACTTCTGTTTATAAACTGTTCAGTATGTGTTGATAGTCCTTTCTACTGTTTTAGAAAGATATAACGTTATCCATCGAGAACTACAAAAGTTGTGCTACTTTTCTCAACAAAATTGATGCCCTGAATTTAGCAGGTGCTATCGATAGATCAGTAGGAAAAAGTGATGGGATACTTTCTGCACATTGCCACGGTCAATGTGGACCTTAGTGACTTGACATAACGCTGGCCAAGCAAGATGTAAAGTTAGCTACAAACAAAACAGAGTTAAATGGTTCCAGTCTGTCGTGACGCGTTCATCCTTGTATACTGGTAAGAGTCTAGCTCCATTTTCAGATATGTTTCTAATTTTGTCAGAAAGTCATTTTTATTGCAAGTTAAAGCATATTGTTAGTTAGCTAGCAAACGTTAGCTTGCTGGCTCACTAGCTTGCTAACGTTACGTGTATGATCTGTGTAGTAATATTATTTGAATCAGAACCATTTGCAGTGCTAATTATAGCTTATTTTTAGCTAGCTAACATTGAAAATAGTTGGTTTGCTTTAGCTACCTGCAAAATCATACTACAGCTATGACAATGTTTGTATTGGTAGTACTATGAGTTGGGATTATTCCGGTTCATTCATTTAGCTAGCTAGGTACATGTCTACACAAAAGACTCCACTTAGGCCGGATTATTACAGGACCCATCAAATTAGCCAGGCGTGTCTGGGGGTGATTACGGCCATCTATTGTATTTCATGAACATGTGTACATGTTTAGACAATAGTGACCCATCCATTTAGTAGATGTGGCTGGGGGTGGTTACAGCATTCCCTTCACATGACCAATTTAGACAAGTACAGTAAGGCTTATACTTATTTTCCACCATAATTTGCAAATAAATAAATTAAAAATCCTACAATGTGATTTTCTAGATTTTCTTTCTCTTTTTGTCTGTCATAGTTGAAGTGTACCTATGGTGAAAATTACAGGCCTCTCTCATCTTTTTAAATGGGAGAACTTGCACAATTGGCCCACTGTATGTCGGATAAGCGTCATCTAATAATGATCAAATATTAAGACACTTTCTGTTTTTGATTTTGCTACTATGTAAGTAACCAATTCACTGTACCATTTACACCTTCTGTATCCAGTGAATATGACAAATGAACTTAGATTTTAGCATGTGAACCCTTAAAGAGATGGGTGGGGCTAATGAGTGTGAATGGTGCTGAATGGGTGTAGACAAAGAAGAGCACTCCAGTAGGTGTTCCAAAACATTCAAATGCCATTTTCTCAAAAGTGGGGTTACAAGTTTATCAACTTTCAAAGCAGAATTACTTTAACTTTGTTCCTCATCTGCAGTGTATGATATGCAATTTTCTAGCTCTGAGTCTACTTTTAAAAACACAATTTCAAATGTTGCTACATAAGACCGAATCGAGGCGGTCGTCACATTTTTGTTCATTGTTCACAGTCTGCTGTGTGCATATAGAAGCTTTGTGTTCTCGCTTGTTTTGTGAAAACACAACTACGATCCCCACAACTATACCACCATGAAGCCAATAATGATTTCCCCCACATACATAATACATGTATTCATATTTACAGATCCAAACAAGTTTGTAATTAAGGCAAATTAATGTTGACTACTTTGAAGAATCTCAAATATAAAATATATTTTGATTTGTTTAGCTCTTTTTTGGTTACTACATGATTCCATGTGTTATTTCATAGTTTTGATGTCTTTACTATTATTCTACGATGTAGAAAATAGTAAAGATAAAGAAAAATCCTTGAATGAGTTGGTGTTCTTAAACTTTTGACCGGTAGTGATTATAATTAGTATAAAAACATCTCAAAAAGCCCTACTGGGAAGTAGGAAATAGCGTCAAATTCCTATGATACAGAATCCGGTTATATATTCCAATTAAATATTATTCTGAAAGTAAAGTGGTCCATTAAGTGCGGTGTATACATAATTAGTATGGTAACAATGCTATGATTAAGTGCTCTGCGGTATATTTTCAAAGCCCTATATGCAAACACATGTCCCTTCTCTCTCTCTTGTGGTGACAAAATGATGGGGTGACCAAGGACTTCAATATGCCATATCAATGTCCTTTTGAATGAGGCATATTGATTTTCCACACTACATACTCATCGACTGGTGTCATCTAAGTCCCTTCGTTTTGGGTGACTCACTGGTTGTCCTTGCCAGCAATGCCACAAATAACTCTCTCTGCCTCTTGTCAGGGGGGTTTCTGGGATGCCATATGGTGCTTTGATTTTCAGCCCTACAGAACTTATGACTAACTAATGTCCACATCAACTGCTGCCATGTGTTCAGCCATTTCCCCGCCTCAGTTAAAGAGCCAGCTACCCCAATCAGCTACTGTACCTTATGAAGGTCCCTACTCTCTAATTGGCAAAGTGTTAGATTATTTGGTTCATTGATTCCTGGACTTGCGAAATGTCAGACCCACCATCTCACATGAGCTGGGTCATTGACGCATAGAGGATTTTTCTGCTTCGCTTGTTTGTTATCTTTCAACGTAAAAACACGTAGAGCCTTATCTGAGATATCAGGTGAAGATGATAAAACCATGACAGAGGGGGAGGCAGTGGGGAAATTTCTCCCAGGCAGGGAGTCAGTGGGAGACTGAATTGGACCTGATAAACCAGGATTGGGAGATTACCTCGGGCAGATGTAGTGAAGGGATTTCAGCAACCGACTACAACCGACAGCAACTGACAAGCTGGAAGTTTGATTTATTACTTGCCAAAGCCTTGAGCCTAAAGACTGAAGACATTGTAGAGCGGCTGTGCTGAAGGCAATCCCCATTGAATCCTAACTCAGGCCCAATGCAGACGAATGGGATAAGTTATTGGGCGAAGCAGTGATACAAAACGTATCTGTTATTGCATCTATAGATGTTCCTAAAGGATGAAGAGAAACTGTCTATGCAACACAGATTTAAAATGCATGGATTTCATTGTACGCTTTAAGAAAATTAAGCAACTGTGGTAAAGTGTTGGCCCCATGTTTCTTGAGCTGAAATTAAAGATCCCAGACACTTTCCTTACGCACAAAAAGCTTATTTCTCTCAAATGTTGTGCACAAATTTGTTTAAATCCCTGTTAGTGAGCATTTCTCCTTTGCCAAGATAATTCATACACCTGACAGGTATGGCATATCAAGAAGCTGATTAAATAGCATGGTCATTACACATTGTGCTTGGGACAATATAAGGCCACTCTAAATGGTGCAGTTTTGTCACACAACACAATGCCACAGATGTCTCAAGTTTTGAGAGAGCGTGCAATTGGCATGCTGACTTGGTAAATATTCACCTTTGATGGCTACTAGCTCATTGGAGAAGTGTGCTCTTCAGAGAAAAATGCCGGATTCAACTGTACCGGGCAGATGTCGTGTGGGCGAGTGGTTTGCTGCTGTCAACATTGTGAACAGTGCCCCATGGTGGCAGTGGGGTTATGGTATGGGCAGGCATAAGCTGCGGGCAACAAACACAATTGCAGTTTATTGATGGCAATTTTAATGCACAGAGATACCATCCTGAGGTCCATTGTCGTGCCATTCATCTGCTGTATCAGCATGATGATGCACAGCCCCATTTTGCAAGAATCTGTACACAATTCCTGGAAGCTGAAAATGTCCTAGTTCTTCCATGACCTGTATACTCACCAGACATGTCACCCACTGAGCATGTTTGGGATGCTCTAGACCAAGTACGACAGTGAGTTCCAATTCCCGCCAAAACCAAGCAACTTCACACAGCCATTGCAGAGGAGTTGGACAACATTCCACATGCCACAATCAACACCCTGATCAACTCTATGCGAAGGAGATGTGTCGTGCTGAATGAGGCAAATGGCGGTCACACCAGATACTGACTGGTTTTCTGATCCACGCCCCTACTTTTTTAAGGTATCTGTGACAAACACATGCATATCTGTATTTCCAGTCATGTGAAATCTGTAGATTAGGGCCTAAATATAAGTGGTAACGGTATACTCCATGTAGAAAACACACTTTACCCAGATTCCTTGGATCTGGTTTGGAAGTGCCTGATGTGAATCACGGGATGCTTGCCATTATGAGGTCATCATTAGTCTCTTCTGAAAGGTATCCTCTAGTTTATGTGAGAGATTGTCTCAAGGAGCAATGCCTTATCTTCTATCATCACCATTATGTATCAATTTCCCAATTTCATTCTGTGTCATCCTACTTTTGTTAAATGGTGGCACCAATCTATTTATGTTCCTCTCTCTGTGTCTCTTCTGCCTCTTTCTCTTTCTCTACGTCTCTTTCAACATCACAGGGAAAGCATCACTCTACTCCTAAATCTTGTGAATGAATCTTTCATTGGTTGTGACCGTAGCCTGTTGCACTGGTCCATATAAGCTGATTTGACAGATTGGAACCCAGCCTTTTGCTTGGCGACGAGTCAAAGTCCTCTCTTTTGTCCACCGTCCTTAAGGCTCTGATTAACACTGACACTTTTTAGGCTTTGATTGCACAGCCAAGGATGATGTGTCATAAGGTGAATGCACCAATTTGTAAGTCGCTCTGGATAAGAGCGTCTGCTAAATGACTTAAATGTAATGTTAAATGTATGTGCCCTTTACGTTATAAACTCCCATTACAGTGATCCCACCCAAATATGCCTACCTGATGACTCGGGTGAACATTAGGTCACGTAAATAAATTGTGGTGACAGTTCACTTGAACACTCTGTCACGAGGGACATAATTGCTGACTCGTGTTAATCTCTGAAGACCGTAACTTCTTGACAGTAAGACTCACTTCTTCCTCCACATGATTTATTGTTTTGATAACAGTGACTAACTTGGACTTGGAACTAGTCGGAACAATCACTTGGACACACCTTTTGTAAGCCAATGCAATTTATCTTAGCCCAACCTGTTTTGCAAAATATATACAGTATATATATATATATATATACACAGTACCAGTCATAAGTTTGGACACACCTACTCAGGGTTTATAAAACATAGGGTTTTTCTTTATTTGTACTATTTTCTATATTGTAGAATAATAGTGAAGACATCAAAACTATGGAATAACACATATGGAATCATGGAGTAAACAAAAAAATTGTTAAACAATGTAAATATATTTTAGTTTTGATATTCTTTCAAGTAGCCACCATGTGCGCTGATGACAGCTTTGCAAACTCTTGGCATTCTCTCTATCTGTCATGACTTCCTCCGAAGTCGGTGCCTCTCCTTGTTCGGGCGGCGCTCGGCAGTCGGCGTCGCCGGTCTACTAGCCATCGCCGATCCACTTTTCTTTTTCCTTTGGTTTTGTCTTTGTTTTCACACACCTGTTCTCCATTTCAAAATGATTTGTTCCTGTATTTAAACCCTCTGTTTCCCCCATAGTGTTGTGTGGGATTATTTCATGTTCAGTTAGGTTTGTGTTGATGCCTGGGTTTTTGACGGGTGCTGTGTTCACCCGTGCGTGATCTTTACCGTTTTGGTCAAGTGTAATTGTTACCTTGTGCCTTGTTGAGTAAAGTACGTTGCTCACTAATTCTGCTCTCCTGCGCCTGACTTCATGCACCAGCTACACACACCTTCTGACACTACCAGCTTCACCTGTAATGCTTTTACAACAGTCTTGAAGGAGTTCCCACATAGGCTGAGCACTTGTTGGCTTCATTTCCTTAACTCTGCGGTCCAACGCATTCCAAACCATCTCAATTGGGTTGAGGTCAGGTGATTGTGGAGGCCAGGTCATCTGATGCAGCACTCCATCACTCTCATTTTTGGTCAAATAGCCCTTACACAGCCTGGAGGTGTGTTTTGGGTCATTGTCCTGTTGAAAAAACAATGATAGTCCCACTAAGCGCAAACCAGATGGGATGGAGTATCGCTGCAGAATGCTGTGGTAGCCATGTTGGTTAAGGGTCCCTTGAATTCTAAATAAATCACTGACAGTGTCACCAGCACAGCACACCCACACCATCACACTTCCTCCTCTATGCTTTACATTTGGAACCACACACATGGAGATCATCTGTTCACCTACCTACACCTACTGCGTCTCACAAAGACACGGTAGGTTGGAACCAAAAACCAAAGAACAGATTTCCACTGGTCTAATGTCCATTGCTTGTGTTCCTTGAGCCAAGTAAGTCTATTCTTCTTATTGGTGCACTTTAGTAGTGGTTTCTTCGCAGCAATTTGACCATGAAGGCCTGATTCATGTGGTCTCCTCTGAACAGCTTATGTTGAGATGTGTCTGTTACTTCAACTCTGCGAAGCATTTATTTGGGCTGCAATCTGAGGTGCAGTTATCTCTAATGAAATAATCCTCTGCAGCAGAGGTAAATTCTGGGTCTTCCATTCCCGTGGCGGTCCTCATGAGAGCCAGTTTCATCATAGCGCTTGATGGTTTTTGCAACTACACTGAAATTTTGCGAATTGACTGACCTTCATGTTTTAAAGTAATGATGGAGTGTTGTTTCTCTTTGCTTATTTGAGCTGTTCTTGCTTTAATATGGACTTGGTCTTTTACCAAATAGGGCTATCTTCTGTATACCAGAAGAGAGAATGCCAAGGGTGTACAAAGCTGTCATCAAGGCAATTGGTGGCTAATTTAAAGAATCTCAAATACAGTATAACATATTTTTTTATTTGTTTAACACTTTTTTGGTTACTACATGATTCCATATGTGTTATTTCATAGTTGTGATGTCTTCACTATTATTGAACAATGTAGAAAATTGTAAAAACATAAAGAAATAACCCGGAATGAGTAGGTGTGTCCAAACTTTAGACTGGTACTGTGTGTGTATATATATATATATATATATATATATATACATTTGTTTTGTGTTATTTTGACATTAATATGCATCACATATCAGTTTGCAAACAATGTAAAAAAATAAATATAGGGAGACACGTATACTGTAGCTAAGAAAGTAATACTAAGTGTATGTTGTGGAGTAAGCTATTAGCAGCCCATGTGCCTCACCCTGATAATTTGTTCATTTTTCCCCTAATAATTTCCCCTACAGTTCAGACTTGATGGTGCACATATAGTCTATAGCTGTTTTAGTGAAATGTAATAATTGAATATTGAATGAGCTTTCATTGTCTGCTTATATTCCCACTTTATTTATCCTATGGTTCTGACTTGGTGCATAGGGTGAACACTGTAAGATCGGCCCATGTTCTGAATTCTGTCGCTGTACATTTCGAAAGTGCTGAACAAATAGTTATTTTGACCAGGTCCGTCCTAGCTTGCTCATTAATGTCTTAATCAAAATTACAGATTGCCTCTTATCTGCTTGTTGCCCCCTTATGCCATAGTTTGTACATCTCAATTGTCAGTAGAAACCACAGCTTAAGCAATCAGCCATATCATCTATGTTTTTTTGAAAGGCAGTAAATGAGGCTGAAGGAACTGTTTTGCTGGCAGACAAGGATCCGCTGATCGCCAGGTGTAGCAGTGGTAAGGTGTTGGGACTCTGCTGGTGGGACTCTGCTGGTGGGACTCTGCTGGTGGGACAGCTTTATGTACACCCTAACAGTTTGTGGGCACCGTTTGTCACCGTTATAGTGCAATTCATGTATTGCTTAGTGTTGTGTTGTGGCTTTGCTGACATGCATTCCACATTTTGGGGGGGGGTTTGCCCCACGAAGATTTACATGCTAAAATCTCCACTGAACCTGTTATATGATGGGATTATAATTTGGTATCCCCTCACATTGTTGATATTGAATGATGTTTGCTGCCTTCCCCTTGACATTCCCCTAAACAAGCCCTACTTGGGGCAACCTGCCCATATTCTGCATTACCGAAGAGCTTGGCACACCACCAGCATTGAGTAATTCAGCCCATTATCCAAATTGAGGTGTGTGGAGGCTGAGTCTTGGCGAAGCAGAACCTGCCTGCGGGGCCCAAAAAAATGCAGCTGCCTAGAGGAAATGTTAAGCGGCCAAAATGTGTCAGTACATTTGGTGCCAGACTCTACAGTACATATTTTGGGAGTAACCTGAAAATGCTGATCTATTGGTTGGCGCCGACCAGGCTTTTATTGATGTATTCTGGGAAGATTCATATTAATAGCTCAAACTCATTGGTCCATTGTTGAGATGCAGAATAACGTTTGGAGAGGGAGGAAGGAGAATAACTTTTGGAGAGGGAGGAAGGAGAATAACGTTTGGAGAGGGAGGAAGGAGAATAACTTTTGGAGAGGGAGGAAGGAGAATAACGTTTGGAGAGGGAGGAAGGAGAATAACTTTTGGAGAGGGAGGAAGGAGAATAACTTTTGGAGAGGGAGGAAGGATAACTTTTTGGAGGGAGGAAGGATAATAACTTTTGGAGAGGGAGGAAGGAGGAAGGAGAATAACTTTTGGAGAGGGAGGAAGGATAATAACTTTTGGAGAGGGAGGGAGGAGAATAACTTTTGGAGAGGGAGGAAGGATAATAACTTTTGGAGAGGGAGGGAGGAGAATAACTTTTTGGAGAAGGGAGGAGGGAGGGAGGAGAATAACTTTTGGAGAGGGAGGAAGGATAATAACTTTTGGAGAGGGAGGAAGGAGAATAACTTTTGGAGAGGGAGGGAGGAGAATAACTTTTGGAGAGGGAGGAAGGATAATAACTTTTGGAGAGGGAGGGAGGAGAATAACTTTTGGAGAGGGAGGAAGGATAATAACTTTTGGAGAGAGAGGGAGGTTTGGAAGGGAAGGAGTAAGAAGTGTACTGAAAAAAATAAATGATGCACTTTCAAGTTTCACTTCCAATTGATTATAATATTTTTTTTACTATTAATAGTTCTATTATAGGTATAACACATCAATTTGTTTACAGTTACTGTGCACCAAGGCTAACTTTTTCAAGATCAAAGATCATACTTTTATTAGCAACTACAAGTTTGTTTTTAGTTTCCAGTGTTGAATTTGAGCTCACATCCTCTGCTTGAGGCAATAGTGTTTTCTCTAGGAGTGTTGTTTTTGGATGGCCCACATTAGCAAGGCTGGACAATAAGTCATGGAAGAACACATTGACTGTGGTTCAGTACTTCTGTTGACCTCACGGGGATTCAAATCAATAGGAACATCCTGTTTTATTTTTCCTCCAGACTTATTACACATCTTCCAATACAATGAGGTGTTTACCAAGTGCCCACTTAAAGCTAGTTCAGTGGAACAGATGAGCAGTCACTTTTTCCTTGTCTTTTCATACATCTTAGGACTGAACAGCGAAGTGACTGCTGCTGCTCTCAGGGTGGTGTGGGTTTTTGAGGGAAAGGCAAACAATAGGAACATTATTGCCCTCTTTAGGGAGGCTAAGCACAGATACATGTTTACAAAGAGGGCCTAGCGGTACAGAGACGGAGACAGCATGTGGATTGCCTGTCTGTAATTACCCCTGTATGGGCACTCCTCCCTCTCCTTATCTGCCCGGACAGAGGATTGTATACAATATCTGTAGCCATGCTCAGAAAACATTTAATCGCCCCTGCAAAAGCAACCTACTATAAGCCCAGAGGCAGGCTAGCAGGCAAGAGGTTATTTGTAGAGATGGCTGTCTTGCTGTGGGCTGGCTGGGGCCTGGGCAGCATGGTGGGGCTGTGGAGTTCGGAGGTGTTGCTGGGCTGGATGTACTGAGGATGCCATTCAGCAGGTAATGCCACAGCATTTAATAGTTGTCAGGTTGTATGCCATCAAAACAACCCTCGCCAACAAAGTGTCACACAGCGAATGACTGTTTACCATGATTATAAATACAAATAGACGGCTATGGAGCTTGATTGTCACATTGCGGTTGTTTATATTACCTTATATGCGGTTGTATATGATGAAAGGTACACATCAAGTTAACTGTATGTGTCACATAGTACATACTGTAAGTAACTATCTACAGCATAACCACAGGAACCAACTAACCTAATCTACAGTGTGGAAAAGGAAAACCCAGTCCCTCTTGGCAGATCCGGAAGATCAGGATGTTGAAGGTTAAGTGATCCACCCAATGGGAAGGAGGCTGTCACTCAACCCACCCACCCCCCACCCCACCATCTGCAGAGCCCCAGCCCTCCTCAGACAGAGATTATGCTCCTCACAGTGTGATCTGAAGGGACGGGACTTTCACAGCAGGCTGAATCCAGACCCCGACTGCCCAGAACACAACAGGAGGGGGACTATGTGCACATTGTTACAACACTGCATATAGACATATGACATTGTAAATGTCTTTATTCTTTTGGAACTTCTGTGAGTGTAGTGTTTACTGTTCAGTTTTGATTGTTTATTTCACTTTTGTTTATTATCTATTTCACTTGCTTTGGCATCGTAAACACATGTTTCCCATGCCAATAAAGCCCCTTGAATGTAATTGAATTGAGAGGGAGATAGAGAGAGCGAGTGCGTGAGAGAGAGAGTCCGAGCAGCAAACTGATGGTGATAACATCTTGGCTGCTTGCTGTGAAGATGCTACAGTATTTTGATACTATCCCAAGTCATCTGTTCCCACGTCTTGTAGAACACATGTGGTATGCAATGTAAAATGTGTGTTTGGTGGAATGCATTTACAGTATAAAGCACTGCTAAAGCCACAGCTACATTTTTGAGAGTTTTATTTTTGTTGTTGAGTCTGAGTGGGGACATATGTTGCTCAGTAGAGCAGATCAGAATTCTGAACATGTTGAATTCTATTCAGGACTGTTATGAGTGACCAGCAGCAAGGCTGTAAGGTCAAACCATTTATACAGACTCCCCCACAACCAATATCTACACACAACCATTAAAATAATCTGGAATGTACGTACAAGAGAGATGTTCTTACCTAGTCCAAAGCCTCAGGTTAAAGCGTTGACCTAAATTACACCAGAACATTTCCATGGATTCTGTGAATCTTTACATGGCAGTATGCTAACTTTGGCTTTCTTCTCTCCATAGCAGATGGAACCCAGCCTGAGCTCTTCATTTTCCACCAGTCGTGCGCCCTGAAGAAGGACGAAGGGCCCTGCAAGGCATTAAAGGAGCGTTTCTACTTCGACATTGACACGGGCCGCTGTGAGGCCTTCGAGTTCGGCGGCTGCAGAGGCAACGCCAACAATTTTGAGACCTTGGAGGCATGTGAGAAAATGTGCCTGGTGTCTGGTGAGTTTTTGAAACCTTTCTCTGATTTCTCTGCAGGTCAAATGTAAAAATGGGCCTCTGTTGATGTGTGAAAAATTATTAATTTTTGTACCAAGTATCTTTCTGTATATTCAGAAAGACTCGTGTTATTTTATTTAGACAGATGAAGCAAGCACACATGTTCTTCAGGAAATGTACAGTATCTTTTGTAGATTTTATTTCCTTTACTAGGAATGATAAGATGTTCCCTGGTCAACCAATTCACTGATTACTATGTTTTGGTTTCTGTCCTTTTCAAAACAATTATCTGCCATGTTGCCAAAATATCAAAATAGATTAGACACAGAGTACGGTTGCATGCATACAATAATGTGATTATTGTTGATAGTTAGGTTAATATAATAGTTTGATTAAAACGATTACATGCTTTGCAAGAAGAGCGATTTCCCCAATAAGCCTGTTTCCATGTACTCATCTGAGATCAGATGGCACGCTGATAAATGCAGAAAATCACCAATCAAAATAACATTTCTACCATGTTGTTTTTGCGAAAACTATTTGATTCTATTTCTAAGATGCATAGTAAAATAAAAATCCAAACACACTTCACTCACACATAAGAGGTCCTGGCACCTGCACGGATCAAATACACCCCTGGAGTAATTCAAACAATTGCTCAGAAAACCAGGTGTTTTAATTGGTTTATGCTTACTTGGATTTTGACCTGAGGCCGTATTTTAAGATAAGCAGAGTAAAGTGTTTACGTGACTAATGCCATACTCGGCCTTCTGCCATAATCAGTTTAATATGGAATTAGGATTGTGCATGTACATTTACTCACTGTTTTTGAGCCAGTAAACACGATGACATCATCCACGTAGTTGGTTTGCCAGGTTTTACAGTAGAATAGCAGGGAGTTTCTAGTGTTCTATCATATTTACTCACTGTTTTTGAGCCAGTAAACACGATGACATCATCCACGTAGTTGGTTTGCTAGGTTTTACAGTAGAATAGCAGGGAGTATCCAGTGTTCTATCATACGTTCATGTCAGCAGTATAGTTTTCGCGCTTGACGGTTTTGTGTGGAATGCTGTCGTTAGACTGTCAGACCAAACTCTCACTCCCAAACACATTCCCAATGCCGCTCTGAGAAAGTTTGCATGTTTCTCTGTCAAACTATCAGTCAAATCTATTGTCAAGCCTGGGACAATGGCGCTGTTGGCTGATTGGCTATGTGAAAAAGACTGACATCCAGGCTCATTCTCGTTGTAGAGACGATTGGGCTGATAATAATAATAATATTATGTGGTAGGTGTGAATCGATTGGGCTGATAATAATAATAATATGTGCTACGTGTGAAACGATTGGGCTGATAATAATAATATGTGGTACGTGTGAATCGATAGGGCTGATAATAATAATATTATGTGGTAGGTGTGAATCGATTGGGCTGATAATAATAATAATACAGTATTGGGCTGATAATAATAATATGTGGTACGTGTGAATCGATAGGGCTGATAATAATAATATTATGTGGTAGGTGTGAATCGATTGGGCTGATAATAATAATAATATGTGCTACGTGTGAAACGATTGGGCTGATAATAATAATATGTGGTACGTGTGAAACGATTGGGCTGATAATAATAATATGTGCTACGTGTGAAACGATTGGGCTGATAATAATAATATGTGGTACGTGTGAATCGATAGGGCTGATAATAATAATATTATGTGGTAGGTGTGAATCGATTGGGCTGATAATAATAATAATATGTGCTACGTGTGAAACGATTGGGCTGATAATAATAATATGTGGTACGTTTGAAACGATTGGGCTGATAATAATAATATGTGGTAGGTGTGAAACGATTGGGCTGATAATAATAATATGTGGTAGGTGTGAATCGATTGGGCTGATAATAATAATATGTGGTACGTGTGAAACGATTGGGCTGATAATAATAATATGTGGTACGTGTGAAACGATTGGGCTGATAATAATAATATGTGGTAGGTGTGAATCGATTGGGCTGATAATAATAATATGTGGTAGGTGTGAATCGATTGGGCTGATAATAATAATATGTGGTACGTGTGAAACGATTGGGCTGATAATAATAATATGTGGTACGTGTGAAACGATTGGGCTGATAATAATAATATGTGGTAGGTGTGAATCGATTGGGCTGATAATAATAATATGTGGTACGTGTGAAACGATTGGGCTGATAATAATAATATTATGTGGTAGGTGTGAATCGATTGGGCTGATAATAATAATAATATGTGCTACGTGTGAAACGATTGGGCTGATAATAATAATATGTGCTACGTGTGAAACGATTGGGCTGATAATAATAATATGTGGTAGGTGTGAAACGATTGGGCTGATAATAATAATATGTGGTAGGTGTGAATCGATTGGACTGATAATAATAATATGTGGTACGTGTGAAACGATTGCGCTGATAATAATAATATGTGGTACGTGTGAAACGATTGGGCTGATAATAATAATATGTGGTAGGTGTGAATCGATTGGGCTGATAATAATAATATGTGGTAGGTGTGAATCGATTGGGCTGATAATAATAATATGTGGTACGTGTGAAACGATTGGGCTGATAATAATAATATGTGGTAGGTGTGAATCGATTGGGCTGATAATAATAATATGTGGTACGTGTGAAACGATTGGGCTGATAATAATAATATGTGGTACGTGTGAATCGATTGGGCTGATAATAATAATATGTGGTAGGTGTGAATCGATTGGGCTGATAATAATAATATGTGGTAGGTGTGAATCGATTGGGCTGATAATAATAATATGGTACGTGTGAAACGATTGGGCTGATAATAATAATATGTGGTACGTGTGAAACGATTGGGCTGATAATAATAATATGTGGTAGGTGTGAATCGATTGGGCTGATAATAATAATATGTGGTAGGTGTGAATCGATTGGGCTGATAATAATAATATGTGGTACGTGTGAAAATTGGGCTGATAATAATAATATGTGGTAGGTGTGAATCGATTGGGCTGATAATAATAATATGTGGTACGTGTGAAACGATTGGGCTGATAATAATAATATGTGGTACGTGTGAAACGATTGGGCTGATAATAATAATATGTGGTAGGTGTGAAACGATTGGGCTGATAATAATAGTATGTGGTAGGTGTGAATCGATAGGGCTGATAATAATAATATTATGTGGTAGGTGTGAATCGATTGGGCTGATAATAATAATATGTGGTACGTGTGAATCGATAGGGCTGATAATAATAATATTATGTGGTAGGTGTGAATCGATTGGGCTGATAATAATAATAATATGTGCTACGTGTGAAACGATTGGGCTGATAATAATAATATGTGGTAGGTGTGAAACGATTGGGCTGATAATAATAATATGTGGTAGGTGTGAATCGATAGGGCTGATAATAATAATATTATGTGGTAGGTGTGAATCGATTGGGCTGTCGATTGGGCTGATAATAATAATATGTGGTACGTGAGAATCGATTGGGCTGATAATAATAATATTATGTGGTAGGTGTGAATCGATTGGGCTGATAATAATAATATGTGCTACGTGTGAAACGATTGGGCTGATAATAATAATATTATGTGGTAGGTGTGAATCGATTGGGCTGATAATAATAATAATATGTGCTACGTGTGAAACGATTGGGCTGATAATAATAATATGTGGTACGTGTGAAACGATTGGGCTGATAATAATAATATGTGGTAGGTGTGAAACGATTGGGCTGATAATAATAATATGTGGTAGGTGTGAATCGATTGGGCTGATAATAATAATATGTGGTACGTGTGAAACGATTGGGCTGATAATAATAATATGTGGTACGTGTGAAACGATTGGGCTGATAATAATAATATGTGGTACGTGTGAATCGATTGGGCTGATAATAATAATATGTGGTACGTGTGAAACGATTGGGCTGATAATAATAATATGTGGTACGTGTGAATCGATTGGGCTGATAATAATAATATGTGGTAGGTGTGAATCGATTGGGCTGATAATAATAATATGTGGTAGGTGTGAATCGATTGGGCTGATAATAATAATATGTGGTACGTGTGAAACGATTGGGCTGATAATAATAATATGTGGTACGTGTGAAACGATTGGGCTGATAATAATAATATGTGAACTAGAAACACAAGCATTTCGCTACACTCGCATTAACAATAACATTAGATTTGATTTTGCATTTTGAGTGTTACCTAAACCGTGGGTGTTATTGAAGTGAGATAGATAAGCAATATTCATAGATGTCGGATCAATATGAATTATGCTGTGGATATCACAGTGGAGAAACCACGTGCAAAACTCTACTTTGTCTGGAGCTAGAAACACTGCTTTCTTAAAAGTGTAATTTATTACGGATGTATGTCTCAATGTCATGGTGGTACAATGTTGTGTCATTGTATGCATTATATAGTTGACGTATAAGGGAATTGTGGGTGAATTTCCATCCTGCCAGTAACACTTTTATATTATTGTTTTATTCAACATGTCGATGAAACCAGGCATATTGAATTAAATAAGAAAATGATGGTAGTCCTGTGAGGTCATGGTTAACATCCAAATCAAATCACATTTTATTGGTCACATACACATGGTTAGCAGATGTTATTGCTTCTAGATCCGACAGTGCAACAGTATCTAACAGGTAATATCTTAACAATTCCACAACAAAACCTAATACACACAATCTAGTAAAGGAATGGGATGAGAACATATAAGTATAACATATATGGATGAGCAGTGACAGAGCGACTAAGATGCAATAGATAGTAAAGAATAGGTAGTGAAGGACACAGTACATTATATACATATGAGAGGAGTAATGTGAGCTATGTAAACGTTCTTAAAGTGGCATTGTTAAAGTAGTGTTAATGGTGTTCCATTTATTAAAGTGGCCAATGATATCAAGTCTGTAGGTAGGCAGCCGCCTCTCTGTGCTAGTGATGGCAGTTTAACAATCTGATGGCCTTGAGATAAAAGCTCTTTTTCAATCTCTCTGTCCCAGCTTTGATGCACCTGTACTGACCTCGCCTTCTTGATGGAAGCGGGGTGAACAGGCAGTGGCTCGGGTGGTTATTGTCCTTGATGATCTTTTTTGCCTTCCTGTGTTGTAGGTGTCCTGGAGGCCAGATAGTTTGCCCCCGGTGATGCATTGTGCAGACCGCACCACCCTCTAGAGAGTCTTGCGGTTGTGGGCCGTGCAGTTGCCGTACCAGGCGGTGATACATCTCGACAGGATGCTCTCAATTGTGCATCTGTAAAAGTTAGTGAGAGTTTTCGGTGACAAGACACATTTTTTCAGCCTCCTGAGGTTGAAGAGGAGCTGTTGCGCCTTCTTCACCACACTGTCCGTGTGCGTGGACCATTTCAGTTTGTCCGTGATGTGTACGCCGAGGAACTTTCCATCTTCTCCACTATTGTCCCGTTGATGTGGATGGGGGCTGCTCCCTTTGCTGTATCCTGAAGTCCACGATCATCTCCTTTGTTTTACTGACGTTGACTGAGAGGTTATTTTCCTGACACCACACTCCCAGGGCCCTCACCTCCTAGGCCGTCTCGTCGTTGTTGGTAATCAAGCCTACCACTGTTGTGTCATCTGCAAACTTGATGATTGAGTTGGAGGTGTGCATGGCCAATTGGTCGTGGGTGAACAAAAGAGTACAGGAGGGGGCTGAGAACGCACCCTTATGGGGCCCCTGTGTTGAGGATCAGTTGAGTGGAGATGTTGTTGCCTACCTTCACCACCAGGGGGAAGCCCGTCAGGAAGTCCAGGACCCAGTTGCACAGGGTGGGGTCGAGACCTGGGGTCTCAAGCTTAATGATGAGTTTGGAGGGTACTATGGTGTTGAATGCTGAGCTGGAGTCAATGAACAGCGTTCTTACATAGGTATTCCTGTTGTCAAGATTGGAAAGGGCAGTGTGATGGCGATTGCATTGTTTGTTGACCTATTGGGGCGGTAAGCAAATTTAAGTGGGTCTAGGGTGACAGGTAGGGTGGAGGTGATATGGTCCTTGTCTAGTCTCTCAAAGCACTTCATGATGGGAGAAGTGAATGCTACGGGGCGATAGTCATTTAGTTCAGGTACCTTAGCTTTCTTGGGAACAGGAACAATTGTGGCCATCTTGAAGGATGTGGGAACAGCAGACTGAGATAGGGATTGATTGATGATGTCCGTAAACACACCAGCCAGCTGGTCTGTGCATTCTCTGAGGACACGGCTAGGGATGCCGTCTGGGCTGGCAGCCTTGCAAGGTTTAACACGTCTGAGGACACGCCGGCCACGGAGAAGGAGAGTCCACAGTCTTTGGTTGCTGGCTACGTTGATGCCAATGTATTGTCCTCAAAGCACGCAGATCAGTTGCTTAATTTGTCTGGAAGCAAGACGTCAATGTACTCGACGGGGCTGGTTTTCCTTTTGTAATCCGTGATTGTCTGTAGACCCTGCCACATACGTCTTGTGTTCAAGCCATTGAATTGCAACTCCACTTTATCTCTATTTAATTTTTAATTTTACCTTTTTAACCAGGCAAGTCAGTTATGAACATATTCTTATTTTCAATGACGTCATTGAAAATAAGAATATGTTCTTAACTGACTTGCCTGGTTAAAAAGGTAAAATTAAAAATTAAATAGAGATAAAGTGGAGTTGCAATTCAATGGCTTAGTGGGTTAACTGCCTGTTCAGGGGCAGAACGACAGATTTGTACCTTGTCAGCTCGGGGGTTTGAACTCACAACCTTCCGGTTACTAGTCCAACGCTCTAACCACTAGGCTACGCTGCCGCCCCTATGCTGACACGTATGTTCTTAACTGACTTGCCTGGTTAAAAAGGTAAAATTAAAAATTAAATAGAGATAAAGTGGAGTTGCAATTCAATGGCTTAGTGGGTTAACTGCCTGTTCAGGGGCAGAACGACAGATTTGTACCTTGTCAGCTCGGGGGTTTGAACTCACAACCTTCCGGTTACTAGTCCAACGCTCTAACCACTAGGCTACGCTGCCGCCCCTATGCTGACACGTTGGTTGTTTGATTGGCTTACAGAGGGAATAACTACACTGTTTGTATTTGCTCATATTTCCAGTCACCTTGCCATGATTAAATGCGGTGGTATGTGCTTTCAGCTTTGTGCGAATGCACGGTTTCTGCTTAGGGAAGGTTTTAATAGTTACAGTGGGTACAACATCTCCTATACTCTTCCTTGTAAAGTCGCTTACCGAGTCAGCGTAAATGTCAATGTTGTTCTCTGAGGCTACCCTGAACATATCCCAGTCCAAGTGATTGAAGCAATCTTGAAGCGTGGAATCCGATTGGTCAGTCCAGCATTGGATAGACCTAAGCACGGGTGCTTCCTGTTTTAGTTAATGCCTATAGGAGGGGAGCAACAAGATGGAGTCGTGGTCAGATTTGCCAAAAGGAGGGCGGGGGAGGGCCTTGTATGCATCGCTGAAGTTTGAGTAGCAGAGTAGTTGGTTGAGCATATTACTCATTCGTGTACAGAAATCGATATGCTGATAGAATTTAGGTAGCCTTGTTCTCGAATTAGCTTTGTTAAAAATCCACAGATACAATAAATGCAGCCTCAAGATATATGGTTAGCAGTTTGCATAAAGTCCAGTGAAGTTCCTTGACGGCCGTCTTGGTATCCGCTTGCGGGGGGAAACACACGGCTGTGATGATAACCGAGGAGAGTTCTCTTGGGAGATAATACGGTCGGCATTTGATTGTGAGGAATTCTAGTCAGGCAAACAAAAGGACAAGTTCCTGTATGTTGTTACAATTACACTATGAACCAAATCATAAAACATACACCCCCGTCCTTCTTCTTACCGGAGAGATGTTTATTCTTGTCGGCGCGATGCACTGAAAATCCCGTTGGCTGTACGGACTCAGACAGCATGTCTCCAGCTAGCCATGTTTCCGTAAAACAGAGTATGTTACAATCCCGGATATTGCTTTGGAAAGCAACTCTTGGCTAGATTTCATCGACGTTGTTATCTAGGGACTGGACATTAGCGAGTAATATACTCAGGAGTGGTGGGTTGTGTGCTCGCCTCCGAAGCCCCAATAGAAGACAGCTCCGGCACCCTCTCTTCCTGTGGCGTTGTTTTGGGTCAGACTGGAATCTGTTTAAATGCCCTGGGAGGTGCAGATAAAGGATCTGCTTTGGGAAAGTTGTATTCCTGGTCGTAGTCCTGGTTGTGCTGGTAAGTTGACGTCTCTCTGATATCCAATAATTATTCCCGGTTGTATGTAATAACACTTAACGTTTTCTGGGCTAACAACATAATAAATAATGCAGAAAAAAACTCAATACTGCACAGTTTCCTAAGGGCTAGAACTGAAGCTGGTATCTCTATCAGCGCCATCTTGCCATCCTGTTCCACTGAAATGAAGTAGTCACAATTATGTCATGAGACAATGTCACAATGTATTTCTATTGCTACCAAACCTCAGGTGAGAAGAGGAAAATTACAAGCTAAGAAAGGGAAGTCTATGTTGGAGTCAACAGTCAAGGACACATAAAACACCTCAGATATTGTAATTTTGTCACAATGTGACATTTATTTTACTCTCTCAATACCTGCATGTACTGAATGGAAATAATATGAAGACTGTTGTCATAATGGCTTCTTCGCAGAAATTCTCAAGGAACATATTTCTCTCTCAAAGTCTTAAAAGGAAAATGTTAAACTAATAGGAACACCATTTCAGTAATGACAATTCATTTACCTTTTACCTAATCAATCTGTCTGCTCTCCACAAATTTCTGTAAATTCAGACAATGGATAATGATAATGATGATGATAATGATGATGATAATGGATTTATACAACACTTCTCCAGGTGTTCATTGCATTTTATGGGTAAAACTCACTTCATTAAGTAGGCTCAAGGCCTTAGTCATAAAGTCACACACTGTTCCAAGCTTGTGGCAAGGCATTGTTGTCATCTTAAACTGCCAAAGAGGACAAAGAATAATGGAATTACTTTGCGAAGCCCACGGCTCATTTTGTTGGCTGTGAGCTCCGTGGCAGAGGACAGAGGACCATATCTCATTACCCCTACTGTGTCAGGGCATTATATGTCACAGAGGTCCCTGCCCTCCTTCCACTCTGGTGCCCCCACCTCTAACACCCTATCACACAAACAGGCTGAACAATGAGAGTTTAGAATAATGGAGCCCTATGTAGATCACAGCTGTAGTGCAGAGCTCCCATTTTTTCACTTGCGCCTGGAAATTCCAACGTACACTTACTCAGCTCTACCAGTTCAGGCCCCTAATCACTATAGACGTTTTGTGTGGGAGGCTCGTCAAAACTTAGACTGTCAACTGTAAACGACCCGTAACCATTTTTACATTGCCAACGCTACCAACACTGTCACACCATCAGAGATACAGGACTAGTCTCAGGTAACACCTCCAACACTACAACACAGTATAATGTCACACCATCAGAGATACAGGACTAGTCTCAGGTAACACCTCCAACACTACAACACAGTGTTATATCACACCATCAGAGATACAGGACTAGTCTCAGGTAACACCTCCAACACTACAACACAGTGTTATATCACACCATCAGAGATACAGGACTAGTCTCAGGTAACACCTCCAACACTACAACACAGTATAATGTCACACCATCAGAGATACAGGACTAGTCTCAGGTAACACCTCCAACACTACAACACAGTGTTATATCACACCATCAGAGATACAGGACTAGTCTCAGGTAACACCTCCAACACTACAACACAGTGTTATATCACACCATCAGAGATACAGGACTAGTCTCAGGTAACACCTCCAACACTACAACACAGTGTTATATCACACCATCAGAGATACAGGACTAGTCTCAGGTAACACCTCCAACACTACAACACAGTGTTATATCACACCATCAGAGATACAGGACTAGTCTCAGGTAACACCTCCAACACTACAACACAGTGTTATATCACACCATCAGAGATACAGGACTAGTCTCAGGTAACACCCCCAACACTACAACACAGTGTTATATCACACCATCAGAGATACAGGACTAGTCTCAGGTAATACCTCCAACACTACAACACAGTATAATGTCACACCATCAGAGATACAGGACTAGTCTCAGGTAACACCTCCAACACTACAACACAGTGTTATATCACACCATCAGAGATACAGGACTAGTCTCAGGTAACACCTCCAACACTACAACACAGTGTTATATCACACCATCAGAGATACAGGACTAGTCTCAGGTAACACCTCCAACACTACAACACAGTGTTATATCACACCATCAGAGATACAGGACTAGTCTCAGGTAATACCTCCAACACTACAACACAGTATAATGTCACACCATCAGAGATACAGGACTAGTCTCAGGTAACACCTCCAACACTACAACACAGTGTTATATCACACCATCAGAGATACAGGACTAGTCTCAGGTAACACCTCCAACATTACAACACAGTGTTATATCACACCATCAGAGATACAGGACTAGTCTCAGGTAACACCTCCAACACTACAACACAGTGTTATATCACACCATCAGAGATACAGGACTAGTCTCAGGTAACACCTCCAACACTACAACACAGTGTTATATCACACCATCAGAGATACAGGACTAGTCTCAGGTAACACCTCCAACACTACAACAGTGTTATATCACACCATCAGAGATACAGGACTAGTCTCAGGTAACACCTCCAACACTACAACACAGTGTTATATCACACCATCAGAGATACAGGACTAGTCTCAGGTAACACCTCCAACACTACAACACAGTGTTATATCACACCATCAGAGATACAGGACTAGTCTCAGGTAACACCTCCAACACTACAACACAGTGTTATATCACACCATCAGAGATACAGGACTAGTCTCAGGTAACACCTCCAACACTACAACACAGTGTTATATCACACCATCAGAGATACAGGACTAGTCTCAGGTAACACCTCCAACACTACAACACAGTGTTATATCACACCATCAGAGATACAGGACTAGTCTCAGGTAACACCTCCAACACTACAACACAGTGTTATATCACACCATCAGAGATACAGGACTAGTCTCAGGTAACACCTCCAACACTACAACACAGTATAATGTCACACCATCAGAGATACAGGACTAGTCTCAGGTAACACCTCCAACACTACAACACAGTGTTATATCACACCATCAGAGATACAGGACTAGTCTCAGGTAACACCTCCAACACTACAACACAGTGTTATATCACACCATCAGAGATACAGGACTAGTCTCAGGTAACACCTCCAACACTACAACACAGTGTTATATCACACCATCAGAGATACAGGACTAGTCTCAGGTAATACCTCCAACACTACAACACAGTGTTATATCACACCATCAGAGATACAGGACTAGTCTCAGGTAACACCTCCAACACTACAACAGTGTTATATCACACCATCAGAGATACAGGACTAGTCTCAGGTAACACCTCCAACACTACAACACAGTGTTATATCACACCATCAGAGATACAGGACTAGTCTCAGGTAACACCTCCAACACTACAACACAGTGTTATATCACACCATCAGAGATACAGGACTAGTCTCAGGTAACACCTCCAACACTACAACACAGTGTTATATCACACCATCAGAGATACAGGACTAGTCTCAGGTAACACCTCCAACACTACAACACAGTATAATGTCACACCATCAGAGATACAGGACTAGTCTCAGGTAACACCTCCAACACTACAACACAGTGTTATATCACACCATCAGAGATACAGGACTAGTCTCAGGTAACACCTCCAACACTACAACACAGTGTTATATCACACCATCAGAGATACAGGACTAGTCTCAGGTAACACTTCCAACACTACAACACAGTATAATGTCACACCATCAGAGATACAGGACTAGTCTCAGGTAACACCTCCAACACTACAACAGTGTTATATCACACCATCAGAGATACAGGACTAGTCTCAGGTAACACCTCCAACACTACAACACAGTGTTATATCACACCATCAGAGATACAGGACTACAACACAGTATCACACCATCAGAGATAAGGACACCTCCAACACTACAACAGTGTTATATCACACCATCAGAGATACAGGACTAGTCTCAGGTAACACCTCCAACACTACAACACAGTGTTATATCACACCATCAGAGATACAGGACTAGTCTCAGGTAACACCTCCAACACTACAACAGTGTTATATCACACCATCAGAGATACAGGACTAGTCTCAGGTAACACCTCCAACACTACAAACAGTGTTATATCACACCATCAGAGATACAGGACTAGTCTCAGGTAACACCTCCAACACTACAACACAGTGTTATATCACACCATCAGAGATACAGGACTAGTCTCAGGTAACACCTCCAACACTACAACACAGTGTTATATCACACCATCAGAGATACAGGACTAGTCTCAGGTAACACCTCCAACACTACAACACAGTGTTATATCACACCATCAGAGATACAGGACTAGTCTCAGGTAACACCTCCAACACTACAACACAGTGTTATATCACACCATCAGAGATACAGGACTAGTCTCAGGTAACACCTCCAACACCTCCAACACTACAACACAGTGTTATATCACACCATCAGAGATACAGGACTAGTCTCAGGTAACACCTCCAACACTACAACACAGTGTTATATCACACCATCAGAGATACAGGACTAGTCTCAGGTAACACCTCCAACACTACAACACAGTGTTATATCACACCATCAGAGATACAGGACTAGTCTCAGGTAACACCTCCAACACTACAACACAGTGTTATATCACACCATCAGAGATACAGGACTAGTCTCAGGTAACACCTCCAACACTACAACACAGTGTTATATCACACCATCAGAGATACAGGACTAGTCTTCAGACAAGGGAACATCCTTAGTCAATGGGAGTGTCAACACGTCAGATGGTGTCAGTGTCAAGGCTTAACTCTGTTTTATTTCTAGCTTGTAAAACTCTTAATTCCTCTTTTAAAGGATAACTTCTCTATCAGTCAGTCCTGATGAAGCTGAGGCCTTGTTGTGGGATACATTAGAGGATGAATGGCTCCATCTAGTGGCCATTAGTTTTAAATGCCTCTGTAACAGAATACAATGAGACAATTGGAATAGTATTGAAATGCATCCATCCTGCCTCCCTCCCTCCCTCATGGATCTGTCATGACTGGATTGTCGTAAGCAAGCTTTCCACCGCATTGCTTTCATCATTTATGTCATGCCAGATCAATACTTACTTCAAGGATAGGAGGAGGGAAGGATGTATTGTCCTTTGTGACTCAGTCGGTAGACCTTGACGTTTGACTCCATTCCATTAATTACATTCCAGACAGTACAATGAGCCCGTCGTCCTCCAGCTCCTCCCACCAGATTCCTCTGATTTTTATAGATATATATATACCAGTGAGCACACCCCTCACATTTTTGTAAATATTTGAGTATATCTTTTCATGTGACAACACTGAAGAAATGACACTTTGCTACAATGTAAAGTAGTGAGTGTACAGCTTGTATAACACTGTAAATTTGCTGTCCCCTCAAAATAACTCAACACACAGCTATTAATGTCTAAACCGCTGGCAACAAAAGTGAGTACACCCCTATGTGAAAATGTCCAAATTGGCCCCAACGTGTCAATATTTTGTGTGGCCACCATCATTTTCCAGCACTGCCTTAACCCTCTTGGGCATGGAGTTCACCAGAGCTTCACAGGTTGCCACTGGAGTCCTCTTCCACTCCTCCATGGCGACATCACAGAGCTGGTGGATGTTAGAGACCTTGCACTCCTCCACCTTCCGTTTGAGGATGCCCCACAGATGCTCAATAGGGTTTAGGTCTGGAGACATGCTTGGCCAGTCCATCACCTTTACCCTCAGCTTCTTTAGCAAGGCAGTGGTCGTCTTGGAGGTGTGTTTGGGGTCGTTATCATGTTGGAATACTGCCCTGCGGCCCAGTCTCCGAAGGGAGGGGATCATGCTCTGCTTCAGTATGTCACAGTACATGTTGGCATTCATGGTTCCCTCAATGAACTGTAGCTTCCCAGTGCTGGCAGCACTCATGCAGCCCCAGACCATGACACTCCCACCACCATGCTTGATTGTAGGCAAGACACACTTGTCTTTGTACTCCTCACCTGGTTGCTGCCACACACGCTTGACACCATCTGAACCAAATAAGTTTATCTTGGTCTCATCAGACCACAGGACATGGTTCCAGTAATCCATGTCCTCAGCCTGCTTGTCTTCAGCCATGCAGACCAATTTGATGCAGTGTACGGCGTATGGTCTGAGCACTGACAGGCTGACACCCCACCCCTTCAACCTCTGCAGCAATGCTGGCAGCACTCATACATCTATTTCCGAAAGACAACCTCTGGATATGACGCTGAGCACGTGCACTCAACTTATTTGGTCGACCATGGCGAGGCCTGTTCTGAGTGGAACCTGTCCAGTTAAATTGCTGTATGGTCTTGGCCACCATAAGAACACCTGCTCTGTCCATGACATAGACTGACCAGGCGAATCCAGGTGAAAGCAGCCCCAGACCATTATTACTCATCCACCAAACTTTACAGTTGGCACTATGCATTGGATCAGGTTGTGTTCTCACCATCAGAGATACAGGACTACTCTCAGGTAACACCAGATAGTGAAGCACTCCAGAGAACGCGTTTCCACTGATCTGAGTCCAATGACGGTAAGCTTCACACCACTCCAGCCGACGCTTGGCATTGCGCATGGTGATCTTAGGCTTGTGTGCGGCTGCTCGGCCATGGAAACCCATTTCATGAAGCTCCCGACGAACAGTTATTGTTCTGACGCTGCCTCCGGAGACAGTTTGAAACCCGGTAGTGAGTGCTGCAATCAAGGACAGACGATTTTTAAGCGCTACGCAATTCAGAGGAGGGTCCCGTTCTTTGAGCTTATGTGGCCTACCACTTCGCGGCTCAGCCTTTGTTGCTCCTAGATGTTTCCACTTCACAATAACAGAGTTTACAGATTAACATGGGCAGCTCTAGCAGGGCAGATTAACTGACTTGTCCACATTGAAAGTCACTGAGCTCTTCAGTAAGGCCATTCTACTGACAATGTTTGTCTATTTATTTTATTTTATTTATTTCACCTTTATTTAACCAGGTAGGCTAGTTGAGAACAAGTTCTCATTTGCAACTGCGACCTGGCCAAGATAAAGCATAGCAGTGTGAACATACAACACAGAGTTACACATGGAGTAAACAATTAACAAGTCAATAACACAGTAGAAAAAAATGGTCCGTTTATATACAATGTGTGCAAAAGGCATGAGGAGGTAGGCGAATAATACAATTTTGCAGATTAACACTGGAGTGATAAATGATCAGATGGTCATGTACAGGTAGAGATATTGGTGTGCAAAAGAGTAGAAAAGTAAATAAATAAAAAACAGTGTAAAAACAGTATGGGAATGAGGTAGGTGAAAATGGGTGGGCTATTTACCAATAGACTGTACAGCTGCAGCGATCGGTTAGCTGCTCGGATAGCTGATGTTTGAAGTTGGTGAGGGAGATAAAAGTCTCCAACTTCAGCGATTTTTGCAGTTCGTTCCAGTCACAGGCAGCAGAGTACTGGAACGAAAGGCGGCCAAATGAGGTGTTGGCTTTAGGGATGATCAGTGAGATACACCTGCTGGAGCGCGTGCTACGGATGGGTGTTGCCATCGTGACCAGTGAACTGAGATAAGGCGGAGCTTTACCTAGCATGGACTTGTAGATGACCTGGAGCCAGTGGGACTGGCGACGAATATGTAGTGAGGGCCAGCCGACTAGAGCATACAAGTCGCAGTGGTGGGTGGTATAAGGTGCTTTAGTGACAAAACGGATGGCACTGTGATAGACTGCATCCAGTTTGCTGAGTAGAGTGTTGGAAGCCATTTTGTAGATGACATCGCCGAAGTCGAGGATCGGTAGGATAGTCAGTTTTACTAAGGGTAAGCTTGGCGGCGTGAGTGAAGGAGGCTTTGTTGCGGAATAGAAAGCCGGCTCTTGATTTGATTTTCGATTGGAGATGTTTGATGTGAGTCTGGAAGGAGAGTTTGCAGTCTAGCCAGACACCTAGGTACTTATAGATGTCCACATATTCAAGGTTGGAACCATCCAGGGTGGTGATGCTAGTCGGGCATGCGGGTGTAGGCAGCGATCGGTTAAAAAGCATGCATTTGGTTTTACTCGTGTTTAAGAGCAGTTGGAGGCCACGGAAGGAGTGCTGTATGGCATTGAAGCTCGTTTGGAGGTTAGATAGCACAGTGTCCAATGACGGGCCGAAAGTATATAGAATGGTGTCGTCTGCGTAGAGGTGGATCAGGGAATCGCCCGCAGCAAGAGCAACATCATTGATATATACAGAGAAAAGAGTCGGCCCGAGAATTGAACCCTGTGGCACCCCCACTGCCAGAGGACCGGAGAGCATGCCCTCCGATTTGACACACTGAACTCTGTCTGCAAAGTAATTGGTGAACCAGGCAAGGCAGTCATCCGAAAAACCGAGGCCATTGAGTCTGCCGATAAGAATATGGTGATTGACAGAGTCGAAAGCCTTGGCGAGGTCGATGAAGACGGCTGCACAGTACTGTCTTTTATCGATGGCGGTTATGATATCGTTTAGTACCTTGAGTGTGGCTGAGGTGCACCCGTGACCGGCTCGGAAACCAGATTGCACAGCGGAGAAGGTACGGTGGGATTCGAGATGGTCAGTGACCTGTTTGTTGACTTGGCTTTCGAAGACCTTAGATATGCAGGGAAGGATGGATATAGGTCTATAACAGTTTGGGTCCAGGGTGTCTCCCCCTTTGAAGAGGGGGATGACTGCGGCAGCTTTCCAATCCTTGGGGATCTCAGACGATATGAAAGAGAGGTTGAACAGGCTGGTAATAGGGGTTGCGACAATGGCGGCAGATAGTTTCAGAAATAGAGGGTCCAGATTGTCAAGCCCAACTGATTTGTACGGGTCCAGGTTTTGCAGCTCTTTCAGAACATCTGCTATCTGGATTTGAGTAAAGGAGAACCTGGAGAGGCTTGGGCGAGGAGCTGCGGGGTGGGCGGAGCTGTTGGCCGAGTTTGGAGTAGCCAGGCGGAAGGCATGGCCAGCCGTTGAGAAGTGCTTATTGAAGTTTTCGATAATCATGGATTTATCGGTGGAGACCGTGTTACCTAGCCTCAGTGCAGTGGGCAGCTGGGAGGAGGTGCTCTTGTTCTCCATGGACTTCACAGTGTCCCAGAACTTTTTGGAGTTGGAGCTACAGGATGCAAACTTCTGCCTGAAGAAGCTGGCCTTAGCTTTCCTGACTGACTGAGTGTATTGGTTCCTGACTTCCCTGAACAGTTGCATATCACGGGGGCTATTCGATGCTATTGCAGTCCGCCACAGGATGATTTTGTGCTGGTCGAGGGCGGTCAGGTCTGGAATGAACCAAGGGCTGTATCTGTTCTTGGTTCTGCATTTTTTGAACGGAGCATGCTTATCTAAAATGGTGAGGAAGTTACTTTAAAAAAATGACCAGGCATCCTCAACTGACGGGATGAGGTCAATGTCCTTCCAGGATACCCGGGCCAGGTCGATTAGAAAGGCCTGCTCACAGAAGTGTTTTAGGGAGCGTTTGACAGTGATGAGGGGTGGTCGTTTGACTGCGGCTCCGTGGCGGATACAGGCAATGAGGCAGTGATCGCAGAGATCCTGGTTGAAGACAGCGGAGGTATATTTGGAGGGCCAGTTGGTCAGGATGACGTCTATGATGGTGCCCTTGTTTACAGAGTTAGGGTTGTACCTGGTGGGTTCCTTGAAGATTGCACAGCTGTGTGCTCAATTTTATACACCTGTCAGCAATGGGTGTATCCAAATCCACTAATAATTCCACATACTTACATATATACACTGCTCAAAAAAATAAAGGGAACACTAAAATAACACATCCTAGATCTGAATGAATGAAATATATTCTTATTAAACACTTTTTTCTTTACATAGTTGAATTTGCTGACAACAAAATCACACAAAAATGATCAATGGAAATCAAATATCAACCTATGGAGGTCTGGATTTGGAGTCACACTCAAAATTAAAGTGGAAAACCACACTACAGGCTGATCCAACTTTGATGTGATGTCCTTAAAACAAGTCAAAATTATGCTCAGTAGTGTGTGTGGCCTCCACGTGCCTGTATGACCTCCCTACAACGCCTGGGCATGCTCCTGATGACTTGGTCTGAGGATCTCATCTCTGTACCAATGGCAGTCAGGCTACCTCTGGCGAGCACATGGAGGGCTGTGCAGCCCCCCAAAGAAATGCCACCCCACACCATGACTGACCCACCGCCAAACTGGTCATGCTGGAGGATGTTGCAGGCAGCAGAATGTTCTCCACGGCGTCTCCAGACTCTGTCACGTCTGCCACGTTCTCAGTGTGAACCTGCTTTCATCTGTGAAGAGCACAGTGCGAATTTGCCAATCTTGGTGTTCTCTGGCAAATGCCAAACATCCTGCACGGTGTTGGGCTATAAGCACAACCCCCACCTGTGGACGTCGGGCCCTCATACCACCCTCATGGAGTCTGTTTCTGACTGTTTGAGCAGACACATGCACATTTGTGGCCTGCTGGAGGTCATTTTGCAGGGCTCTGGCAGTGCTCCTCCTGCTCCTCCTTGCACAAAGGCGGAGGTAGCGGTCCTGCTGCTGGGTTGTTGCCCTCCTACGGCCTCCTCCACGTCTCCTGATGTACTGGGCCTGTCTTCTGGTAGAGCCTCCATGCTCTGGAAACTACACTGACAGACACAGCAAACCTTCTTGCCACATCTCGCATTGATGTGCCATCCTGGATGAGCCGCACTGCTTGAGCAACTTGTTTGGGTTGTAGACTCCGTCTCATGCTACCACTAGAGTGAAAGCACCGCCAGCATTCAAAAGTGACCAAAACATCAGCCAGGAAGCATAGGAACTGAGAAGTGGTCTGTGGTTATCACCTGCAGAACCACTCCTTTATTGTGGGTTTCTTACTAATTGCCTATAATTTCCACCTCTTGTCTATCCCATTTGCATAACAGCATGTGCAATTTATTGTCAATCAGTGTTGCTTCCTAAGTGGACAGTTTGATTTCACAGAAGTGTGATTGATTTGGAGTTACATTGTGTTGTTTAAGTGTTCCCTTTATTTTTTTGAGCAGTATATATTACAGGTCCGTGAGAGCCGGAAATCTTGCGTGTTTGTAGGTGACCAAATACTTATTTTCCACCATAATTTGCAAATAAATTCATAAAAAATCCTACAATGTGATTTTCTGGATTTTCTTTTCTCATTTTATCTGTCATAGTTGAAGTGTACCTATGATGAAAATTACAGGCCTCTCTCATCTTTTTAAGTGGCAGAACTTGCACAATTGGTGGCTGACTAAATACTTTTTTTGCCCCACTGTATATAGGAGTATTAGAACAGGGCCGTAATGTATTGGACAACTCCTTTCACCTGGAAAATTCCAGTATGTCATGTTGGACAGCAGCCATAACCTTGAAAGACAGAGGGACATATTATTCTGATTGGTCACCAGTAATTCACCACCATAACACTGATAGCTTTTTCCAACTTAGATGCCTTTCAGTTGAATCACTGGTTTGAATCATTCAACGGGCTGGGCTGGGTCACACAAACACAAAGGATGTCATAAGGTGAACGCACCAATTTGTAAGTCGCTCTGGATAAGAGCGTCTGCTAAATGACTTAAATGTAATGTAAATGGAAAAAAGTCTCTCCTTTCAGGTAGTGTTGCTGTTAAAGTCAAGTCATTCTCTCTGACATGCTTTAACACAGTCTGGTAAAAGTAGTGTTTAGAAATGAAAAAGGACTTGATATTTGGTGGCAAAGGGATAAACAGTAGGATACAATATATAATTATTCACAACATATTTGAGGATGACAGTTATTAGTTTGTCTCAGACTCTTCTAGAACTCAGAGAGGCTGAGGTATTAAGTACAGCTTTAATTACAGCATCTATATATTCATGACCTCTTCATTTTTGTGATGTCTCGCCCGATAATGGACGGCCACTTGACGGAAATATTTCTATTAATTTGAGAGGAGAAAAAAAAGCAATATTATAGCCATGAAGTGTCAGGATATGAAGTTTATTTTATCTACTGGGGCATGGCCCTGGACAAGTCATGTGTCCTATATATGGGGCGACATGAAATCAATCACCCCTCTAGATGACATCTACACCAGTCTCAACGTCAGTGAAGAGGCGAGTTCCTCTGTCCCGTGTCTGTGTTCTTTTGCCCATCTTAATCTTTTATTTTTATTGGCAGGTCTGAGATATGGCTTTTTCTTTGCAACTCTGCCTAGAAGGCCAGCATCTTCACTGTTGACGTTGAGACTGGTGTTTTGCGGGTACTATTTAATGAAGCTGCCAGTCGAGGACTTGTGAGGTGTCTGTTTCTCAAACTCCCTATCCATTCATAACTAACTGTGTCAGCAGCCGACCTTCTATCTTCCTCCATGCCTGAGTGTGTTCTCTCTCTTTCCACCTCCTCCCCCTCTCATCATATTTTCTGTCAGTGTCTCTAGCTCTCCAGAGTGTTAGTGCCACCTCTTTCTCTATTATTCACAGTTTGCCTGGAAGTCAATTTACTGGTCCAAGGGTAGATTGCAGTGTAGTGTAGATTGTATTTGACTTAGGGGAACAGGAAGCCTATCTCCCATACTGTACTTTTTTCAACATTTCCTGCTGTCATCTCTTCAAATGACTCAGTAGCTGGTACTCATTTCTCCTCTTTTCAGTATCTCAATAATGTTCTCTCTCTCCCTCCATCTGTCTCTAGTTGACAAGAGTCCCTGTCACCTGGAGGAGGCTCAATAATGTTCTCCCCTTTTCATTATCTCAATAATGTTATCTCTCTCTTCCCTCTTTCTCCATCTGTTTCTAGTTGACAAGAGTCCCTGTCACCTGGAGGAGGCTCCGGGGCCATGTCGAGGTCTGGTAACTCGCTACTTATTTGACAACCAGAGCCAGGAGTGCAAGCACTTCTACTATGGAGGCTGCTTCGGCAATGCCAACAACTTCAAGAGTATGAAAGAGTGCCAGGCTAGATGCCAGAACCCAGGTAGTCCAAAAGAGACCAACCAACCATAGGCCTTTTCTTACAAGCACTGACTTTGCTGGAAGCTACTTTATTGAGGAAAAATGTACTTTCTATGGCTTTCTATAGCTAGGTTGTCTCACCTAGCTATATTAAGATGAACACATTAATTCCTAAGTCACTCTGGATAAGAGAGTCTGCTTAATGACTAACATGTAAATGTGCCTTAAACGTTTGCTGTGTGTAGTTATAGAGTTATACCTCTTTGAAAGCCCAAATACTCACGTGTTTGCTGCAGTGGATGTTGTGAATATTGCACTTACTTCAAAATGATCTTGTTGACTGACCATCGTCATGTTTCACCTTCATTTTACATTTTTTATTTTTTTATTTTAGCATATTCAATTGTTTTAGACATAGGCCTGATTTTGAATTTATTTACATTCATTGACTGCATTTTGTACCCCCAAAATTACCAATATATTTTTCTACAGAGGACCAAACAATGTAAGAAAAAAATGGATGATAACTCCAAAATAATTACCTTGTCATTGTGTATCAGAATCCTTAATCCATCTTCCTTGGGCTCAAAATAATTGTTCTCTTCATCCATCCTGAGTCCATAAGGATAACAACTTCTCTATGCTGTATGTTAATATTATAATGCTACTTCCTTGGTAAACAGGTTTTAACAACAGATTAGTACACTGCTTGTATTATAGTACATTTCTATTAAATGCAGTAACATATTATGGAATTAAACTCTAACCTTGCTTTGGTTTCATTGCAGAAAACCCCACTGTGGCCCTTAAATTGGATGTGGCCCCTAAATTGGAGGTCACCGTCCCAGAACCCCATAGCCAGCCTAGTGTGCAGTCTCTCAAAGTAACTGGTAAGACAACAATGTTTATGTATTTTGAGTTCATGTTTGTATCATCTTTATTTATTCAACCAACCCTGTACCCATGTGGATCTGTCAATGCTGGGAACACTACTGTATTGCTCCAGGCTCTTGGCAGCCCCTCGTGGTGGTGTGATGTCACTCCCTTTAACTACAGTATCACAACTACTAATACTGTGAGGCGCTTTGCACATGGGCAATAGAACTATCACAAACACCAGGCCACAGGAAGCACAGTAATTCAGGAAAGCAGTCGTTTGTCATGTGTACTACGGCAACTACAAGGTAGGTAAGAGAGAGACAGTAATTTTACATGCGCCATCTCAGAAATAGTTTAGCTGCTGGTAAACACACTACAACGTATAAAGGCAGCATATTGCCCACAATACCTCCTCCCTTCTCCTCCTTCCATGTGACATTGATTCACTGCTATTAAAATGGGAGTGTACAAGGTATGAGGAGGAGTTAGTGCTCAGAAACACCCGTGTCTGGTACAGAGGTCACATCGCAGTACATTGGGAGCAGGGGAGTCTTTGGCCATCACTCAGTCACGGACAAGTAGTTGTGATTCATGTTACAGAATTCCACCCATGTCAGTGAATCCAGTGCAGGAGAGTCTCTGTACACGTGGTTGTCATTCCAGTCAAGTGATATAGGAGATCTTCAGTACTCCCTTAACCAAAGGCTGACATTCAGTTCATGTTTTCTTCTCCGCAGTTTGACGCTTGATGTGGTATTGAGGTGATGAAAATTAAGTTCCCTTTGTTATGGTACAAGGTAATAGTAGTAGCAGTAGGTTCTACTCGTCACTTTAACAGTAGATTTCCAAGAACTTCACATCAGGCTTTTAGAGAAGTATGTTCTATCAGAACTAAACTGCAGATGTAGCCTAGATACTACTCTTTTACAACATGACTTGTGCTATTAGCACGTCATTTCATCTTACAATTGCTTCTGTGCATTTCTTTCAGACTTCAATCCTCCGGACTTGTGTCTCAGTCCCATTGACAAGGGCACAACATGTGATGGAGAGGAGAGAACTGAGAGGAGATACGTGTACAACCCCAAGACAAAGAGGTGTCAGTCGTTGCGCTACAATGGCTGCGGGGGCAACAAGAACAACTTTGTCCACAAGAGACACTGCATGAAGATGTGTATGAAGCCAGGTAAGATCCAAGTTATCTGTTATCTCCAACACCAGCCCTATAGAGCTACCTGGGGTTGCAGGCTTTTGTTCCATCCCCAGCATTAACACACCTGATTCAAATGATCAATATCCAGACTGAAGACTTATAATTAGTTGTATTATTTGAAACAGGTGTGTCCGTACTGCACTTGTTCCATCCGTATGTCTTTAATAAAAAAAAAAAATTGAAACAAATCAATTGAATTAACAGTGTTTTTGTAAATTAACAGTTAAGATATGAATTGAATTCAATGTTCATTTTTAGACTAGTGCCCTGGAGAAGTGTTTAAACATAACTAATTTGTGCTGTTTCATTTTCAGATCACCATCACAAAGGGAAGGTCATTCGTATAAAGAAGAAGAACAGCAACATCTTGTTTCGATCTGTCTAAATCAAGGCTTCATATTAAACCCTTCCTACATCTCATTAAACACTTCCTACTTCCTATTAAGCCCTTCCTACTTCATATTAAACCCTTCCTACTTCTCATTAAACCCTTCCTACTTCCTATTAATATGAAACCCTTCCTACTTCCTATTAAACCCTTCCTACTTCCTATTAAACCCTTCCTACTTCCTATTAAACCCTTCCTACTTCCTATTAATATGAAACCGTTCCTACTTCTCATTAAACCCTTCCTACTTCCTATTAAACCCTTCCTACTTCCTATTAATATTAAACTGTTCCTACTTCTCATTCAACTCTTCCTACTTCATATTAAACCCTTCCTACTTCCTATTAATATTAAACCCTTCCTACTTCCTATTAAACCCTTCCTACTTCCTATTAAATGCTTCCTACTTCCTATGAATATGAAACCCTTCCTACTTCTTATTAAACCCTTCCTACTTCCTATTAAACCCTTCCTACTTCCTATTAATATTAAACCGTTCCTACTTCCTATTAAACCCTTCCTACTTCCTATTAAACCCTTCCTACTTCCTATTAATATGAAACCCTTCCTACTTCCTATTAAACCCTTCCTACTTCCTATTAATATTAAACCGTTCCTACTTCCTATTAAACCCTTCCTACTTCTTATTAAGCCCTTCCTACTTCCTATTAATATGAAACCCTTCCTACTTCTTATTAAACCCTTCCTACTAATATTAAACCCTTCCTATTAATGTTAAACCCTTCCTACTTCCGTTTAATATTAAACCCTTCCAACTTCTTATTAAACCCTTCCTACTAATATTAAACCCTTCCTATTAATGTTAAACCCTTCCTACTTCCTATTAATATTAAACCCTTCCTACTTCTTATTAAACCCTTCCTACTTCCTATTAATATTAAACCCTTCCTACTTCCTATTAAACCCGTCCTACTTCCTATTAAACCCTTCCTACTTCCTATTAAACCCTTCCTACTTCCTATTAATATTAAACCCTTCCTACTTCTTATTAAACCCTTCCTACTTCCTATTAATATTAAACCCTTTCTTCCTATTAATATTAAACCCTTCCTACTTCCTATTAAACCCTTCCTACTTCCTATTAATTAAACCCTTCCTACTTCCTATTAAACCCTTCCTACTTCCTATTAATATTAAACCCTTCCTACTTCCTATTAAACCCTTCCTACTTCCTATTAATATGAAACCCTTCCTACTTCCTATTAAACCCTTCCTACTTCCTATTAATATTAAACCCTTCCTACTTCCTATTAAACCATTCCTACTTCCTATTAAACCCTTCCTACTTCCTATTAATTAAACCCTTCCTACTTCCTATTAATATAAACCCTTCCTACTTCCTATTAAACCCTTTCCTACTTCCTATTAATATGAAACCCTTCCTACTTCCTATTAAACCCTTCCTACTTCCTATTAATATGAAACCCTTCCTACATACACTACTTTTGAATGAGTCTTTCTTTATATCATTCTTATTTGACTTTGGTATGTCCTTGTAGTCTTGCAGCAATTGTATCAAAGGCTTATTTTGGCCTATTGTGTAATGTTGTATTGCTCATTGTAACCTTTTAACACTTTGTAAGAAGATGTTTTTAGTAATATCACAATTGTATACATTTTTTACTGTCACATACCAAATACCAGTATATAATTGTATTTGTTTTTCTTCCTGAGGACACCAGACAAGTTGTTTTATTGACAAATGATGAACATTCATTATCCCAAAAGCACTGTACATGTAATATCATACAATAAATTACATTATCTGTATCAAATGCTGTACATTACTTATATCAATTACTGTACATTATCTATATCAATTACTGTACATTATCTATATCAATTACTGTACATTATCTATATCAATTACTGTACATTATCTATATCAATTACTGTACATTAGCTATATCAATTACAGTACATTATCTATATCAATTACAGTACATTATATATATCAAGTACTGTACATTATCTATATCAATTACAGTACATTATCTATATCAATTACTGTACATTAGCTATATCAAGTACTGTACATTATCTATATCAATTACTGTACATTATATCAATTACTGTACATTAGCTATATCAAGTACTGTACATTATCTATATCAATTACAGTACATTAGCTATATCAAGTACTGTACATTATCTATATCAAGTACTGTACATTATCTATATCAAGTACTGTACATTATCTATATCAATTACTGTACATTATCTATATTAAGTACTGTACATTATCTATATCAATTACTGTACATTATCTATATCAATTACTGTACATTATCTATATCAATTACTGTACATTATCTATATAATTATCTATACTGTACATTATTATATATCTGTACATTACTCAATTACTACATTATCTATATCAATTACTGTACATTATCTATATCAATTACAGTACATTATCTATATCAAGTACTGTACATTATCTATATCAATTACTGTACATTATCTATATCAATTACTGTACATTATCTATATCAATTACTGTACATTATCTATATCAAGTACTGTACATTATCTATATCAATTGCTGTACATTATCTATATCAAGTACTGTACATTATCTATATCAATTACTGTACATTATCTATATCAATTACTGTACATTATCTATATCAAGTACTGTACATTATCTATATCAAGTACTGTACATTATCTATATCAATTACTGTACATTATCTATATCAATTACTGTACATGATCTGTTTATTTGACCCATTCATGTGAGTAATGTCTTTTTCCATGGTATTTGTTTTACCCCGGTGAAAACAACATATCAGCAACCCATTTGAGACTACATTTAATTTGGCATAGTCATCAACATTGCAATTTTGTGCATATGTTAATTCTGTTCCAAGTCCCCTTTCACATTGAAGTACAGCAGGCTATTGGAATTGACTCCACTGATAGTGCATCACTGAGACACAGGGGGGCAGTGTTGTATTATCATGACGGTTCTAACGTTTTCCATAATGGCCTTCACTTGAATGATATATGACTGCAAATTGACAAATGACCTATTCGTTTGTTGGGAATTTCTCTGAAATCATAGCCTACATTCATATTGTTTTATAATGTATTGACCTCTATAGATTATAAATGAGACCATGTCCAAAACAGTTTTCGAGATGTGACACTATTCTTCCAGGAGAAATACCGTTTGGTGGAAAACGCAGGTGCTGCTCCAGGATCTCCCATTAGTGTTCAATTGGGTTGAGATCTGGTGACTGAGACGGGCCATGACATACGGTTTACATCGTTTCCATGCTCATCACACCATTCAGTTAAAACTCATGCTCTGTGGATGGGGGCATTGTCATACTATGGGGGCATATTCATGGTAGCCAAAAGTACGGCCTGCCCAGTATTTTTTACACATGACCCTAGGCATGATGGATGTTAATTGCTTAATTAACTCAGAAACCACACATGTGTGGAAGCACCCGCATTCACCACACTTTGTATCCCTCATTTACTCAAGTGTTTAAATGATTTGGACAGTTCAAATCAAACTTTATTTGTCACATGTTTCGAATACAAGTGTGGACTTTACCGTGAAATGCTTACTTACAAGCCCTTAACCAACAGTGCAGTTCAAGAAAGAGTTAAGAATATATTGACCAAATAAACTGAAGTAAAAAATGGTTACCTGTAATGTCAGTCAGTTGACCTACTTATGATAAATAAACCAAGTCTAATAATGAGATGGACTCACAGGTTTGTTAAGCGTAGACAGAGCGAGCTTCTTCCATATGAGAAGACATCGAATTGCAGGAATGTTCCTGTCATTTAGAACCATAAGGAATGTTTACAGCCAATGCATTGGATCAAACTCTGCAGACAGAAACCCAAACAAAAGCGCGTACCTTGAATAAATAACACACATGCACAATGATTACCACACGGGAGGAGACCCATAATCATCTGCGCAATCCACAAAACACACAGCTCAGGTACACACACGACCAACGGACAATGTAACAATAATGGACCCCACCATGGTGAACGAAGGGCACATTCATACAAATACAATCAGGGGGAATAGGGGACACGTGTGTGCAATGAAAGTTCCAGAGGGATCTGTGACAAATACACAAGGTACAATTTGAAATTTGTCCATCAGCAGTTTTCTGTCATGTCAGTCACTGACAGTCACTCAATTAGCCCATATCAGCTAACATGTTTTAGATTGGTAAATTAGTCTAGTGTCCAGCTATCTAAACTTGTAGCTAACATGGTCGAATTATCCACCTGCCCCCCCCCCCCCCCCCCCCCCATTGATTTTGTTAGTCACTCTCACTCAGATATCATATTAAAAACTGCAAACATTTCTCTCCACACTATGGCAAAACGTGTAGAATTGCAGGACATTAACTCAACATTTGTTTTATTTTTATATATCCTGTCAAGAAGAGGTGGGGGGCTAAAATGCTTTGCTGGCAAGGTAGGGTTAACAACATTTCGTGAAAGACCAGTTCTGACTACATGTGTGGGTAAGGATGTGTGTATACAGATGCGCGAGCCACTGCGCCCCCCCCCATGATGATTTCCTAGGTTTTGTGTGCCCCACCCCTGTCAAAGTTCCCATCCCTGGTCTATATCATCTGTGTGGTGGGTTGGTGGGTTCTCCTGAAGAGCTGTAGGCTAATTCGTGATGTAACAGGAAGTAGGCTAATGCGTATGCCTCCCACAAACTGACAGCGGCTCCAGTCCGACACTTTATTCATTGAGTGTTGAAACCCTTTAGGTTTGGTTCACTACCATTGCTGCGGAGTTTGCATTTGTGGGGGAAAAAAAGCTGTCGCTGGAGTGTTTGGTCGGTTAATGTTACTTTCTAAATCGCGGTAGCATTGGATTGTGAACTAATCGCATCAGGTAAGAACCATTCGAATAGTGTATTAATAATGGGAATATTTACATATCTGGTTTAGGATTACTATTTTATTTGTCCACTTATCCATCGATTCCAGTATCGATGCATAAGTAATTTGCTTTTCCTTTTCTAGAATGAATAGCCTATACATATCCAATTCAAGCCCATGATAATCGGAAAGAGTCTGCTGCATTTCTGTCTGGTAAATTTAGACCTAAAACGTGCTTTTTAAAGCTACCTGGATAGATTTCAGTCCACTGTCGACGGGGATAACAATAGACTATTTATTGTATTCTTCCAAAAACAATTGCGCACCGCAGATAGGTTAGGCATTTGCACTATTTTGCATAATTCCATAGTGAACTTATACATACATATATATATATATATATATATATATGTAGGAGAGCTATATATATATATATATATATATATATATATATATATATATATATGTAGGAGAGCTATATATATATATATGTAGGAGAGCTATCGTTATTAACACATCATACACTATTTGTACACATGTACAAACAATGTACTATTTAACCATGTATATATATATATATATATATATACAGTACATGGTTTGTACATGTGTACAAATAGTGTATAATGACTTCCGTCATCATCATACAATTATTGATAATAGCCTATTAATACTTCATCCTTAATTTAGGTTCGTTTTTTGACAGATTTGTTTGATCTATGACAAGGGTTTTCATTTGAAAGGGATTGAAATGATTGGAATATTAAACAAATGCAAGGTAGCCTATAAGTACGTTTTCCTTCCAACATGCTACATAACATGTTTATAGGGAAGACAACACCTGCATTAATACATTTGTATTAACTCTCAGACCCCATTCAAGATGCGTTTTTACAACCTTATATAACCTTTCGAAACTTTAGGCTACAGTGGCACCTAAGTGTTAGGCTACCCACATTTACCTTTTAGGGCACAATGTGGTGGGTAGGTAACCTATAATTCAGACATTATCATGATGACCATGTTAATGTGAAACAAAAAGGATTTCCTGGGCATTCTACAAGTTTATATGTCATATTGCTGTTTGATAATGAGTTGACTGGAGAGTCTAAAGAATGATAATTATTGTATCTTGTAATATCATGAACTGTCTTCAGATGCAAGGGAAATGTTGTTGTTTTTCTCCACAGAAACCGATACCTTTGAAAGCATAACTATATTAATGAAAACATTGATTAAAAAAAACATGAAAGAATAAGCACTGTGCGTTTTTACATTGCGCGGCACATCCAGATGACCTGATTGCTACTGACAGCATTGTAGTGTAAATGTGCCCGCTCTCCTCAGTCATGTGGTCTACCCCAACACTGGTGTTTGGCACTAGTGCCATCTCAAGTTGTTGTTGAATCATCTGCATGGTTATGTAAGCCACAGATTGGACATGATGAAATGTTTTGGGGCAGCTAGAGGGAAGAACGTGATGAATATGATGAGGATGCTCACATTTGGCAGATCTCGTTTATGATACGATGAGGAAGGCGGAGATATGTCTCCACCAAGGAGAGGATAGAGTACACATGAACGAACTCAGAACTGTAGAACATTCAAGTTCATCACCGTTGAGACTTTTTAAAACCTTTCCAGATGCATTTGGCTGACACCATATTTGTCCTCTGCCTCTTTAACCCGTCCATAGATTGCACCCTTTTATCTCACATTCTCAAGTAAAATAACTTATTAAACATCCACAATAACCCACCATCATGAAAAAAATATGACATGAAACAAAAATATTATTGCTTCGCTCAACATTTATGAAATCTCTCATGATTTGTTTGTGTTCCATTTGAAAGCTGAGGAAAAGATGCCGCTTCACTGTGTGGCCTGGAGATATAGGACAGCCAGAGAGTGTTTTCCGGACTGACTGAATACCCCATGAGAAGCAGGCGTGTCTAATAAGTCTACAAGGATTTTCACTCAAAATGCTCAATGGCCAAGTGTTCACAGTAAATACATGAGCTCATATAGTGAAAGGAACCCAAGTACATTTTTGTGTGGGGAGTCTTTGTGTTGAACTGTAAAACATGGGATTTGGATTCCTCCACCGAGCAGTCCTGTGGAGTGG